>NW_008353009.1:1083869-1092498 GCF_000622305.1 Nannospalax galili | reverse complement strand
TAGTTATTCATTTCTCTGTATTCTGTTTCCCAGTTTCTGCAGTAAGAATCTGCTGTTTTCCACCATGCCCACGCACATCATTTCAGAACCTCATACATTATGGTAAATGTGAAAAAAACTGAAGATGTAAATATTGCATGAAAAAGCCTTCTGAGGGATGTTCTATGACTCCTGCCCTGGACACCAACATGGAGTTTTCTGGTAGTGATTTGTTTGAAATGTGTGCTAGACACCTTCTTATCACTATGACAAAATACCTGAGGTAAGAAGCTTATAAAGAGAAAAGGTTCATTTTCACAGTTCAGAGAATTTCTATCCATAATCATTGGTCAGGATGATTGGGCCTGGGGTGGGATGGTGCACTTTGGGGGGTGCAGGGTGGAGCAAAACTGCCACCTCATGACCAATGGCAGACAGGGAAGAAGTGGCCAGGGTCCTACAATCCCCTTTATGATCATACCCCCAGTGACCTAAGATCCTCCTCCTAGGCTCCACCACCTTCCAACAGTGCCATGGGTATCCAGCCTTTGATGCATGAACCTGTGGGGGACACTCAGGATCCAAAGCACGGCAGGATGCTCCCCCGAGTTGTCCACCTTCCCCTGTCCTAGCAGGCAGTGCTAACCTGGTCCCCTGTAACGGAGGGCCTGTGATGAGACTGCAGGTGAATTGTTAGCAATAGTGATGTGGCACTTCTGAGCCAGAACATTTGATTGCCAGGGCCAAGTCCCCAGAACTCTCACAGTGCATGACCTGCAGCATTCAGATAGCACTGCTGTGTCAGCCCAGATCCTAGAATGAAAACAGAGCCATCCCAGCTGGTGAGATGGTCATGCAGTAGGACCGAGGGACAACACTTTGCTCGTTTAAGATACTGAGTTCTTGGAGTTGGAGAGACATGAACACTCCCACCAGATAGGACACCAACTATAGACCAAAGTAACAATCGCACCCAAGTCTAGCCTGGTGGGCCAGTGAATCTATTGTGCTTATTCGGTAAGTGTGATGCAAGGGCTACTTACAGGAGTGGAGGTGATGCAAAACAACTGCATTCTTGGAAAAATCTCACTCCGGTTGCTGGTCACCACAGTTGCTGTGATATGATAGTGATGGCTCCCAGGCTTAGAGGACAGCATTCTTCAACAGGAGCCTGCCACGGTAGATGTTATCACAACAGACTCAGCCTATACTAACCAATATCGCAGACAGATCTGAGGAGTTGCAGCCAAGCTGGCTGGCACCTATCATCCAAAACAAACTCAAGCCATAACTACCTAGCCCATTGCTGTGGGGCATACCACCTCGGCATTTGCTATTTAAAATGCTTTATGTCTATTTCTGGAGCTCTTTTCAAAACCAAGCTAGGAGATAAGAATATCAGACATTTTCCTAACTTCACAGTCCAGAAAACAGAAACACAGACATAGGATGTGATTTGTCCCATGGTCCTGGCCTTATCTACCTATCTAGCTATCACTCATCCATCCATCCATCCACTCACCCATCTATCAAGTCTTTAATCCCCTGGCCTTCTAAACCTCTGCCCGGGGTCTGCCCACAGCGGCCCTCCAGGCACAGGCCAGGTCCAGCAATACAGCAGCATAGTTCATGTAGTAAGAGTTGTCCTGAAAATAAGCCAGACTTGGCCGGAGAAGAAAACAGATGCAAAACTATGAGACTGGTGGAAATGGGAGACAGGAAATGGGATTGACTATCACTCTCTTCCGTTTCTCCAAAGTGACCTCGGCCTTGGAAAAGGAAAAGAACTGGAAACTGGGGGAGTGAGAAAAGAGACCCCCAAATCTCCAGTCTGGGGACTGCAAGAGGAACCTCACCTCTGCTTCACCAGAGCGCACAGTGAGAGCAGGGAAGTGATGCTCTGTAGAACACCTACGCTCAGGGCACTGTTCTTCCCAGCTTGACAACTCTAAGGTTTTTGTGTTCCCAAATGGAAATGTCTTTTATTGGGTTTTTTTTTTTTTTTTCGATTTACACAAGTAATACTGCAAAAATGTCCAAACAACAGAATGTTGGAATGTTTTATGGAAAGTGAAAGGACCTTTTATTTTAATCCCCCAAAAGATAACTGCTATCTTTCCCCATTCTTCTGTGCATGTATCATTGATCTACCTATCTATCACTCACCTAGCTCTATCTACCTATCTAGCTATCACTCACCTAGCTCTATCTACCTATCTAGCTATCACTCACCTAGCTCTATCTACCTATCTAGCTGTCACTCACCTAGCTCTATCTACCTATCTAGCTATCACTCATCCATCCATCCATCCACTCATCCATCTATCAAGTCTTTAATCCCAACACTTGGGAGGCAGAAGGAGGCAAATCTTTGAGATCAAGTCCAGCCTGGTCTACATAATGAGTTCTAGGCCATCTAGGGCTACAGGGAGACCCTGTCTCAAAACAGATAAACAAACCAATCTATGTATCTACCTACCTACTTATCTTCTTTATCATTGGTTCTGATGAATATTTCTCTAACACCTATCTACCCACTGTCTTCCATAGTCAGCTTTCACTCTCTTTACCCTCCTGTTTCTTCTCCATTGTATTGAGAAAACAGTTACCATCAGAAGAGAAACCCTCTGATCCCTACCACAGTCCTGTGTTCAGACTACTAGCTCTCACCTTCTCTCTGTTTGTCCACTATGGTGTTCTACAAGCCTAGGCCGGTCCTTCCTGCTGGGCCTGGCTTCATGTCTGTTACTTGAGGATGCGAGGCTAGGGGCACTTTGACCTTCTGCCCTTTAATCTCCGTATGCTTCAGGTCCTTCAATTTAGATCCAGAAGCTCACCATTTTTTGCTAGCCTGTCACTCCATCCTGGTGCCCCCACTATCATCTCTCCCTGGGTCACTGCCATCTTCTCCTAACTGATCTCTCTTACTCTTACCCATGCAGACTGTCAACCCCACGGAGTGGTCCTGCTAAGACATGTCAGATTATGTAGGCTTCCAGTGGATTTCTGTCTTAACCTATGAGAAAGCCAAAGTTCTGTCAATGACTGACCAGACCCTACATGACCTGTTTCTAGTTTTCTCTCTGTCTTACTGACTCCTTTCCCTAGACTCATTAGGTACACTCCCACCCTAGTGCCTTTGCACAGGCTGTTCCCTGTTATAATATTTTCCCCCAGCTGATCCATGCTCTCAACCTCATATCTTTCAGGACTTAACCTACTGGCCTGAAACCCACTATTTAGACCAGGCTGACCTCGATCTCACAGAGCTTTGCCTGCCTTTGCCTCCTGAGTGCTGGGATTAAAGGTGTGCACCACCACACCCATCTTTCTGATCACTCTTAAAATTCTGCATTTCCCTGACCTCTGACCTCCTTTCTTGGCTTTATTTTATTCATAGCGCTTATAGGAAGCTAACATTCTGCTCAGCTAAACCATGTAAAACTGCCTATATATAGCCAATTTCAACCAAAAAAAAAGTGTCAGTTTCATATGGTTCAAATTAATGCATGTTTTACTTATTCACACTTGTCTCTTGCCTTTTTCCTTTAGAATAGCAGCTTTTGAGAGAGATGCTCTTGTCTGTTCAGAACTAGAACTGTGCCTGGCACCCAGCAGATGCTCAATAACATAGGTTGGTTGTGCTATGTCTTTGGCCACCTGCTTTTCGCCTTAGCACATCGTAGACATCTTTGCATCATCCTCATCCATTCTAACTTCTGTCTGTTTCTGTGAGTGCTGCCCTGGTGTCCCTGAGAGCATCTCTAAGTCACCAAACACCTCACTACCAAGAGGGCCTGCAGGCAGTGGCTCAGCTTTGACAGCAGCAGACCTGAACAAGAGTCTGCAGGGCCCAGCTGTGCTGCCATCCTCCTCCATGGCCCACTCTGCCCCCACCTCTTCTCTTTCCCTTCTTCTCCCCCTCCCCCATCCTTAGCTAATTCAACTGGGAGCTCCCTTTTAATACCAAGCTCAAATGTCACCTCCTCCTAAGAGCCTCCCCTGACCGCTCTGGTCCTTACTTCTCTGAGTAATAAGACACACAATGCCGTATGTTTTAATATTTTGCTTGTCAGAGCCACTGTACATGGAACATTGACCAGGTCCCATGAGTCTCCATCTTCCTAGCACATGAATAGACACAATTAGAGCCAAGGAGATGGGCTTTACAAAGACCTTATGACTTATGACAAGGGATGGATTCTGTTTTCAAAGTGAAGCCCCATTGTGCCCACAGCACACCTGAAGTAGGGGCTCAGGTGCCTGCCATGGCCCTTTCCCCCTTATTTCTTGGTGGTGGGTAGCCACTGGCCAGCGGACGGTCCTTGCATCACTTTGCCTTTCTAGTGAGGTGCACTTCCCCCAGGGAGCAGGCTCACTTTCTGGGAATAGTCATCCACCAATGGCTGACAAATAGTGTGTGAATTCCCCAGGGTAGGTTCATGTTGCTTGCTGGCTCTCTACTGGCCGTCAGAGGAGAACTAAGCATTCATTGCCTGCCGTGATAGTGTCGGGGCTCCTAATCCTCAGCCCTCCTTCCCTCCTGGTTGTGTTCCCACTCTGACTTGCATTTCTTGGAATGCTCCTTCCCACGCACCATCAAACCCCTCCCATGGGACTCTTGTCTTAGGATCCACTCTTGGGGTAGGGGATTCAAACTAAGAAGACATGCCTTTCAACATGCCTGCTGGGTTTCCCACCTCTGTCTGGTCATCCCTCATCATCATGTAGTTCTGGGAAGCCAGAAAGTCTGATTTCCTTCGCATGTTTCGCCCGCTGCACCTAACCATGCTTTTAACTTTAGACACTTGATATATTCTAATTGGAATCTCTGAGTTATGGCCAAACCCACACTGCAGATCCAGGGCCAAGAGGAGGGTTCAATCTCTCTACCTCACAAATATCTCACTACAGCTTCAGGTGCTGGTCAAACCCACAACACTTTAAAATTCTCAGACATCAGCTCCTTACCAAATCCTGAACCAATGGCTTTGAGGACAGGGGCTAACATGACTCCACAAGGTCACTGTCAAAATCTGAGTGCATTCAATGTTTATCCACTGTTCTTTCTTCTCTAGGCCCTGAGAGTCGTGTGATGTCCAGTGCTTGTAGGCTAGGCTAGACAGGGCTGTTTTAGATAAGGTGCTGTCTGGGCTCTCTACTAGTTCATAGCTGTAAATTCTCTCCCAAGAGTCATGAAAGACCAAGCCCTTAGGAGGCCAGAGCTCTAAGGAGATAAGAGACAAGGATGCTTTATTACATCCTTACTGCGTCAAGTAATTTACATATGTTATTAACACTGATTCACCTTGCAAGGCAGTGATGAGAGTAATATTACTTTCTTACTTTCATTTTATGAATGAGGAAACTGAGGCCCAGTAAGGTTAAGCAGCTCACCCATGATAAGCTGGTGCTTGGCAGAGGCAGAACTCAGACCCATATGTGGATGGCTCCAAAAACAATGCTCTTTCACTTGCTCTGGGCTCTTCTCCTGAGGAAGGCGTGTTTGGACTTTGGCAGCACAGGGTTGGTCATTCTGGACTAGAAGAAAGGTGTCAGATATTGCTACAGAGCAAACTGCCCTCAATTCCAGTGGCTGTAAATTGTGAATCTTTATTCTTAAAACAACATCTATGAGTCAGTGGAGGGTTGACTGGGCCACACAGGGCTAGGTGGGCAGCTGCTGCAGGCCTGACTGGCCTTCAGTCCTTGCTGGTTAGACTAAGGTCAGTCCCACCTAGGATTTCTTCTGGGTCCCTGGCTGAAGGGGAAGCAGTTATCTAAGGCAGTGGCTCTTCTCTGGGTGGCACAAGACAGTGGACAGCAATGAGAGAGAAGCCCCAGGATGGATGTGGTGTCATGCAACCTCATACCCCTGGCCAAGTCAAGTCACATGAGGTCAGGTCTAAGTCAGAGGACAGGAATTGCTTTTTACCTCTGGAAAGGGACTGCAAAGTTACAAGGACATCTAAACAGAAGTGGAGAGGAGGCCAGCAATTTAATTGAGGAATTGAGACCATTAATATTATCTACAAGGGAGACAAAAATCAGCACAAGGTAATGAACGAGTGATGGGAAATGCCTAGTCTAGGGGAAGGTTTTGGGAACAGTGCGTATCCCTGGTGACTTACAAATTATACTGCACAGGGAAGAGCTGATCTTGTCCTCAGTATCTGCACTAGGATCCCTCCATAGAGGCCCTTTGTCCTACAGTCATATCTCAGCCCCCCCCCATATGTGTCTAGACATGGATAACTCAAGGGATGAATTTCAGCAATGTTAGAGGAAGTAGGAATAGACTGAGACAAAGATACATCCTCTTTTGTCTTCCAAAATGAATGACATCTAAATACCATGACCATGACTGGAGAATTAATCCAAGGGTGGACCACAAAACGGGAGTAGAGGAAGACTGAATGGTTAGAACCAAAAGTCTCAGGAGGCAGAGCTGCTTAATGCCTAGATTTTCCTTGAGAAAAGCTGGGATCAGAAGATGCCACCTGACCTATCTCAGCAGGTTAGATTCACCTGTGAGGCAGTCAGGGAAACGTGTGAAGATCTTAATTGATGATATTGATCTTCATTTAGTGTCGTCATGCCATCGTTAAGTTTTCCCATTTCTTCTGAATTCAGTCGAGAACTTACCTCCTTTGAGTTAGGTGTGACTTCTTTGGCCAATGAGATGTAAGTACAGGTAGGATGTTCTGGGGAAGAGGCTTTGAGAGACAGCACACAGTTTATGTTGGCTCCTTCCCGCTGTTATGATTATCATGGAAGTATGTGTGGAGAAGGAAACTCCATTTAAGTCTCAGAGTGATGGCTGGGGACAGCTCTTTTGATGGTATATACTGGGCATGTAGCATAAGAGAGAAGTCAGCCTTTGTTGGCTGAATCACTGAGATTTTTGAGGTTGTTATAGCACTGTACCCTGCCTATACTGACTGATTGCATGATACAACTCAGAGAGAAGCATCAAAGAATTTGAGAATGACAAAGCTATGACCTTGAAAATGCTGACACTGAAAGTATTGACCATAAGCTCTGAAATATACCACAGGAATTATACTTATGAAAAGAATGTAAATGCTGTAAACGTTGAGCAAACTGGAAGTATCAGTAAAACCAAAACAAATGTGAATTGAGGAAGAAATATAAATACAGTTCTTTTCTCTTTTGTAGCAGGAATGAACCCAATGATACTTTGACCATTCCCTCTGCTCCTGTGTGTCCAGCCCTACTGGGAAGCCTGGGGTGCCTGCCTCAGAGCCATCCCATCCTGAGGGCAAGGACACTGTTTACCCATTGACTTTATCCAGCTGACTCCCTGGCACCTTCTTCTACCCTGGGTAGACTACTCTTACACCTGTAGCCAGGACCCACAGCAGAGGGCCATTGTGCTTACTAAGAGAGGCTTCTGGACTTTACTAGAACAGTGACTGCCCACAAGAAAAGGCACCAACAACACTGAGTAAAATGTCTTTGAGTTTAAAATCCTGTATAAAAGATTAGCATCAGATGAATTATGCTAAACAGAAAAGCCAAGCTCAAAAGGCTACATACTGTGTTATTCCATTTATATGGATTTCTAGCAAAGTCAAAACTATAAGGACAGAAAATAGTGTGGCACTGCTTGGAGCTAAGGATGAGGGAAAGGATGGCTATAGGGAGGCAGTAGGGGACTAAAAGTCAAGACTTATTGTGTGGAATTGTACCTAAAAAACCCAACAGTAATGCAGTAATGGCCTTAAAAACATGTCTGCATTACTTGCTGTTTCAAGAAAGAGGAATTTTTGTTCCTGAGACACTTACTGACTGCTTCTAAAAACTAGAATATAGACTCGGGCAGAAAGGATATTGTATGAGTCAGAGGCTAAGTCACACAAAGCTCCATTCTCATTCTCTCTCTCTCTCTCTCTCTCTCCTCTCCATGGTGAAGAACTGAAGTCTTCAGCCAACGAAGAAGTCATGTAAAGGAGCCTCTTTGAAAATGGATCCTCCACCCTCGGGCCAGCCTTCGGCACACTGTTGCCTAGCCAACAGTTCATGAGACCCTGAGACAGAACCAGCAGCTGAGTGCCCATCAGAATCTGTCCTTCAGAAACCATGAGTACAGGCTGAGAAGCACAAACCGGAAACAGAGCTGTTTCCAAATTTTGGAATTCTTCAGATTTAAAATATTTGCAAAGACTACCAGTTGAGCATTCCTAATCCAAAAATCCAAAATCTGAAATGCTCCAAAATGAGAAATTCAGACTTGAAGCAGGTCAGATGTTCAATTATTATTTGGGAGGGTGGGGCCACATGGATGCCTGGCATGTGTGTGGATGTCAGGGGACAACTTTCAGGAGTTGGTTCTCTCTCCCCACCCTTATGTGAATCTCAGGGGTCAAAGTCAGGTCTCTAGGCCTGCACAGCACACACCTTTACCCACTGAGCCATCCTGCCAGCCCCATTTTAGATTTTAATTCCAGAGTAAGGGCACCACCTGGAAACCGCCATCACTCACTTTAGATGAGCATCATTCAAATCACCCTGCAAAATTTACTGTCGTAGTATTATTTTTCTATTGTTTTAAGCTGTTTTATATGGGGTAACTCTTTATGTAGCAATAAATGGCTAAGACACTGCTTGGAATTTAATTCCTGTCCTT
>NW_008353009.1:1071895-1083847 GCF_000622305.1 Nannospalax galili | reverse complement strand
TTTTGAGACAGGGTCTCCCTGTAGCCCCAGCTGTCCTGGATTCACTATGGACAGCAGGCTGGCCTCGAACTCACAGAGATCTGCCTGCCTCTGCCTCCCAAGTGCTGGGATTAATAGAGTGTGTTACCACGCCTGGCTTCTTTTCATTTTTTATTTTATTTTATTTTATTGTCTTTTCAAAACAGGGTTTCCCTGTAGCCACAGCTAAACTGGAGCTCACTATGTAGACCAGGCTGGGCTTGAACTCACGGAGATCCACCAGCCTCTGTTTCCCAAGTGCTGGGATTTAAGGCATGCACCACCATGCCTAGCTCTTTAATTCTCATTTTGTCTGTAAATTTTGCAGAGTGATTTGAATGATGCTCATCTAAAGTGCATAATGGCAGTTTCCACATGGTGGGTTTTGAGGGGCTTTTCCTTGTGCTTTTCTGTTTTATTATATTCAGATTCCTTCTTATGATGCTTATGTATCAAGTCAGAAAACGACTGTAATCATAATACCCGGGAAGCTGAAGCAAGAGGATTACTATGAGTTTGAGACCAGCCTGGGCTACATGGTGAGTTCCAGGCTAGCCTGGGATACAGAGTAAGACTTTGTCTCAAAAATAAAAAAAATTTCAGGTGTGGTGGTGCACTCGGGAGGCAGTGACTGATGGATCACATGAAGGCCAGCCTAGACGGTCTGCATAGTGAGCTCCAGATCAGCTATGACTACATAGTGAGAGCCTGCCTCAAAAAACCAAAAAACAAACAAAAAACAAACAAATAAATAAAATAAATAATTTTTAAAGGGGGTGGGAGCTGGAGAGATAGCACCATAAGTAGAATGTTTCCTGTACAATCATTAGAAAAACAACACATTAGAAAAACAACAACAACAACAACAACAAAACCCAAACTGGGTGTAGTGACACACATCGGGGGAGGTAGAGACAGGAGGGTTTGCCAGCAAGATAACTAGTCTTGCTATATAGGTGAGCTTCAAATTCAGTGAGAGCTCTTGTCTCAAAATTTGTAGAGAATGATCAAGGAAGATACCCAATGTCAAATTCTGACCTGCACCTGGGCATGCGTTCACATTCACACACACACACACACACACACACACACACACACACGAAAATAAATTAGAAACATAATGACTCAGAGCCTAGGTGTAGGTGTGAGGGTATCATTTATCTTGGCAGAGAGGGAATAACTGATCTTGGGCAGTGTGGCCAGGGCAGGGGTGTCTACAGGAAGCAGGCACACCACTCCTTCAGGCAGGTGGAACTCTGCCGGGCCTCACACTCTGTGGCACCACAACAACAGATGATCCACTTCTGGAACTCTGCCTCATTCTTGTGCATTAGAAGGAACTGTCCCAGCAGGATGTAGGCCTGGGAGGAGGGACAGTGCGGGGAGGAAGACAGAAGGGTTATCAGAATCTGACTCAAGAAATGCCCTTCTCCCAGCTCCCACCATCAGTACTCAGGTGACAATCAAAGTTTGGAGTGTGGCTCAGATGTGAAGGAGACTATCAGTTCCCGAAACCCTGGAGTCCTTGAAAGCAAGCCCCTAGGGAGAGGTGAGGCTTGTCTAGGACTGTCCACTTGCATTGAAATAGGCCTTGTCCTCACACCTTGACTTCCCAGGGACCCTGTAAACGGAAGTTTCTGACTAGGATGGAGCCTGAGAGTCCCCATTTCTAACAGGCTTATAGCTGAGTTGGGCCAATGATGGGGGGGGGGGGCTAGCATACATCTGAACCTCCTTTTAAACCTCTTCTTCTTTTTTTTTTCTTCTCTTTGGTGGTGTGGTAGTATGTGTGTATGTGTACCATGAACCAAACCCCTGTGCCTTGCACATACACACATGCATAGACTAGGCAAGTACTCTACTACTGAGCTACATCTGCAGTCTAAGAAGTTCTCTCTTTGAAATGCACATATATGAAGCCCAACTAGAGTCATTCCCCACCCCATTACTTACTCAAGTGCCGGAGTGTGGGGACTAAAAGTAGGGGACTGCTCAGATGGTACCTCAGCACCACCAACATTCTGGCTGATTCTGCATCGTGGGGACTGCTCTGTCCATAGCAGGACATTTAGCAGCATCTCTGGTTTCTACCTGCTGGAAAGCATGGGAGAAATGCAAGTGCCTGAGAGAGGCAGCCCTGTGGGAACAGCATAGGTGGCATAAAGCATGCTGAACCTTGACCCTCTCGTTCAAGCCTTGGATGGGGGGTGCATCACTGGGGTCTTTCTCTGACTGAACCTTTCAGCTTCTTGGTCTGAGCAGCTAATTACCAGTTTCCCTGTTTTTCCAGTCTGTGGATGGCCAAGGTGGATGGAGCCTTTGCTTTTATGAGCCTATTTAACAAATTCCCTCTTATATTACACATATTCTACTGGTACTGTTTCTGTGGAAACCCCTGATAATACAATTCCTAAGAATGTCTGTGGGTAAAAAAACACATGGATGGAGGATGAATAAGAACAAAGTATAATGGCATAGATGTATGAAAATGCCCTTAGGTGAGCCATTACTCTATATGTTAACATTAAAAATTAGTTGTAAAGACAGAAAGGCTGGAGAAATGACTCAGCAGCTAAGAGCACTGGCTGCTCTCGCAGAGGACCCAGGTTTGGTTCCCAGAACCCTCATGGAAGCTAACAACCATTTGTAGGTCCAGTTCCAGGGCATCAAACATCCTCTTCTGGCCTCCACAGCCATTGCATGACATGGGTACAGTTACATATATGCAGGTAAAACACTCATATACATCAAATAAAAAAAATAAAATGTAAAAAATGTAGAGACTGGGGAGATGGCTTAGTGGGTAACATGAGGATCTGAGTTCAAATTTCCAGCATCCACATAAAAAGCTGGGCATGGTGATGCATGTTCCTGTTAACTCCAACACTGCGGGGTGGTGGGGGGCACAAAGCTAGGTAGATTTCTGGAGCTTCCTGCCATCAGCCTAGCTCCAGATTCACTGAGAGAGCCTGTTTCAAGGAAATAAGGCAGGCTGTGGCAGAGCAGGACACATGATGTCCTGCTCTGGTCTCTGCGTGTGTACCTGCATGCATATACTACATGCACATATACCACACATATACATATACATCATAGCAAGCAAAAATGAAAAAGTTTAAAACACATACATGGACATAGAAGGCATGTACACTAAGTACACTGTGATTCCTAGGCCAGTCTTAGTTTTCTAGCCACTTAGCCTCCCTAGCTTTCACAATTTCTTCACATAGTTATTAACAAGGAACAGAACCATGCAGCCTTAAACTGGCCTAGCCACCTCTTGACTGAGGCTAGAGACTTCACATCATGCTACATAAGTCTCAGGGTTCTGGTTTGGGGCCTTCCAGCCTGATATGAAGGAGATCCAGCTTCTACCCACCCCTTCAAATTCTGAGCCCTTTCCAGGAAAACTTGCTGATGTCTGTTGACTTTCCATTGTGTAAAACAAAGCAAACTTCATCTTAACCAAAGGGAACATATTTTTTCAAAGAAGTGAAATCAAATAAGAGCTGAATCTTAGTCATAAAAGGTACCCAAGCATTGGAGTCTGGAGGTTTTATTTATTTATTTGTTGTGGAGCTAGGATAAAACTCAGGACTTTGCACATACCAGGTAAAGGCTCTACCACCGAGCTACCTGGGGGCTTATTTTCAGCTCTTATAGTTGTTGAAAAGCGAAAGCAGCTACAAATTTGTGATGATTTAAATCTACAATCTACATCTTTATTTTAAAACTGGGGAAGGAGGAGGCAGGGCTATACAGGGGCAGAAAGAGGAAAGAGAGATAAATAATGCTTAAGTCACGTGAAAAATCAAAGGGAAATGTAGTATTTATTAAGTCTACTGAAAATACACATAAATGTGAGCACATGTGTATAGCCAAAGGTTGTATAACAAAAATCACAGTGCCAAGCAAGGGAAACCTCTCTTCTAGTTGTTGGCCAGGGTAGTCCAAGAGACTCCCCAAATTATATAGGTTATGGCCACAGTCCTTGATTGCCTCCCAGAACTTGAGATAAGACCCTATTGCTGAAGACACAACATACTTCAGATAGAGGACTTGGAGTAGTTGAACTGGAACTGACCTGGAAACTGCTTCCCGAAGACTAGCTTCCACAGTATCAGAAGATACTATAGATACTATGCAAGCTTCCAAGAGAGAAAACCAGTCAATGATCCTATCCATCTATAAAGCCTATGAACCACAACAATAACTGGCACCGCAAACTATTGATGCAATAGTGGCACTTTTATCTTGGGGGTAATCAACAGCTCTCTAATTGGACTTAAGGCCCACTCAGTGAGAGGGAATTCATGTGTGGTACTGTAAACATAGTCAAGTACACACGACTAGAGAGGTCATAGACCCTAGGAAAAAAAACCTACTGTCACTTCCCTAGATCAATGTAATTTCTTACTATACTCTAAATATATATCCTTTTATTTATAGACAAGTGCACCTCCCACGACACATCAAAGAAACTTCTTTTTGCAACAGATAGAGACTATTACAAAGTTCCACAACTGGGCATATGTAGAGAATAAGTGACTGTGAGGTGCTCAGCCCTAAGTGATACATCTACAACTCAACCTCTACACCCAAGGCTCAGGGAATATCACCAGTAGGGACGGAAAAAATATAAGAGCCAGAGGGACAAGACACCTGCTGCTAGTTAATACATTTTAGACATGATAAGGAAACTGCAGCAATGAAATCTCCATAGCGTGGTAGTCTAACAACATCTGCATAATGACAAAACAAATTGACATGCCAAGGTGGATAGGGGAAATGTCATCTTGAAGTCCCACCTCAGGATGAAGAACTATAGGCAATCAAAGGATGCTGAGGGAGGTTAGAATCAGTTTTCCCCAGGACTAGCTCCCCGAGAGGTTATCTAATCCCAAGTGGGTAGTCCTAAACACAAATACACATGAACACCCCTAAATGGACTCAGTGCATTATATGTATGCGTATGTAATAATAATAATCAAAAAGGACAAGAAATTGAGAGGGAGTAGGGGACATAGGAGGAGTTGGTAAGGGACTAGGAGGGATAGAAATAATGCAAAGACAATACTCATGTTTGAAATTCTAAAAAATTATCAAAATTAACAACAAAAACCAAAAACCAGTGGCTTAGCATGATCTCATTTCTTATCAGTATCCTTTTACTTTCACTGGTGAATTTTACCATAACGGTTTAAAAATCAACATTTCAAAGCTCTGGCATTCATTTGGTGCTCATTGAGGCCAGGGCTGTGACTATGGAAGGTGCTCAGGTGAGTACAACAGGAGACAGGATGGGAAGAAACATCAATGAGGTTCATAAATAATAACAATAAGTCAAGGATGGGGATTTAGTTCAGCACTTGCCTAGAGAGCTCAAGGCCCTGGATTTGGTTCTCAGCATCAGGTGGGGGGGGGGGTACACAAAATAATAGCAAGTGACATCTTTGAGCACTTTGGCAGGCCATGCTAAAGACACCTGACACGTAGTAATCCATCTGATCTTCATGGGTGCACTGCCCACCTCATTCTCCAGATGGTGTTCTTAACAGTCTGAGAGACTAAGACTACCACCTCTATCTCCTCTCCTCTTCATTCCATATCCCAGCCATGCACAGACCAGTCTGGAGGCAAAGGCAACCCCTGCCTATTTCCGAAGCTGGTCACGGCATCTGCTGGTGTGGTAATCGGAGCCTGAGCAGCCCACAAAGGCTCAGCAGCCAGGAAGCCTTGGAACGCATGGCAGGCAGGACCCAAGCAAGCTTTCCAGGAACATGGCAGGGAGAAGGGCCTCTTTGCCAAGTTGCAACCTGACCCTCCATCCTGGGCTTTCCCTGGGGAGCACAGAGGGAACTGTGCTCTGCCTTCTCACATTATCCTGGAGGACTTCACCATGTTCCCAAGGGAAGAGAGAGTCGTGGGCTCTTGTCATGGCCCTGTTTAATGCCCTTTTGGGTTCTCCACTGCTTCCAGAAAATGAGCTGCTGCAAGGAGGGTGACGTAGAAACAGACACCTGAGCAAGTGTCCCTACCTCCCTATCACCCTGGACAGTGGCCATGGTGAAACCTGGGCCGTGCATCTCTCCCTGTAGCAGCAAGAGGGCTCAAGAGCAGACTTATTCTCTGCTTCAAGCCCAAACAGGGAAACTCTCCCAGGGCCTTCTCCCAAGCTGAGTGAACCACTCTCTTACACACAGCATCTTTGCTAAATGGCAGCAATTTGAATCTGTACCAGGGCTGATCTGTGCAGTTGCCTGGGGTCTTGCACACAGAACAGCCACAGACTCCTTTTAATGTGATGCTGCCACCATCTTAAGCCTTAATACATTTGAACAAAAGGTCTCACCTTGTCATTCTGCATTGGGCCCTGCAAACTAGGGAGCTACTTCTGGTCTGCGCTCATTACAATGTTGAACCTTCACCATGGCACCTGGCCTTGTCAGATGGAGATGGATTGTCTTGGCTCTTCTTGTTCTCAAGCTTCTTGACCTTTCCCCAACCTTCAATCACCAGCTCCCGAGTTCCAGTACTGACTGTGCCTCACATAGTTGTAAGTCATTGCTGTGATGACATAATTTTCTGGTTTCCTATCCACACTCATGCAGAGATGGCCAGTGGCAAGCTTGCAAACCCAGTATTGCTCAGTTACTTGAGGCTTAAACCACTGGGCCTTAATCTACTGCACCACCAGTGTGAATGCTCCATTCAATGGAGGTCCTGGCCCTCCTTTCTCTTCTCTATCCCACAGGGACATGCATGTATTATTAAATTGTTTGTTTATCCAAAATTCAAAATTCAATGGAACCCCTTTTATTCGTTTTGGCAACTCTATGGTTCCTTGCAGGGCTCATATGTCAGGCCATGGAGGACAATGCCAGCACAGAGGATAGAAGGAGCTAGGGCTCTTAGCAGATCAGCCATGGGAACCTGAGAACATGACAGAGACAGCAACTGACAGCCTTGGAGCCTCCAGGCCTTGAGTTCAGCCTTCTGTCCTCTCTGCGAATTACAAGGTAACTTGGGGGGTGGGGGATGGGAAATCCCTGGAATCTGGAGTCTAGGAAAGAGGATGTGGGTGACAGCAGGCAGGCAGGTGTGAGAGAGTGGAGCCTCGCACAGATTCAGGGTTCATAGCTGCAGGAGAAGAGCCTTCCTCATATGTTGCTTTTGGAAACCACTAACAGTGGGGCAGAAGGCGGCCAGCTAGAAAGGATTATGGAAGTGGAAAATCAGCACACACTCACTGAACATCTGACCCTGAAGCCTGTCCGCCCAGACACAAATTTCATCTCTGCTAGCTCATGTGACCTCAAGCAGGTCACAGTGCTCTTTCCGTGCCTCAGCTTCCCTCTCAGTAAATTGGAGATGAAATAGTATATCCCTTAGGACTTAAAAAAACATGTATACACACACATACACATAAGAGAAATGCAGAACATTTTCTCTACTGTGCCCCTCCCAGAACCTCTCAGGAGGATTTAGGCTTAAGGTTATTGTTTGATAGTGTCTACAAAGAGCCCTGAACCAAAGCATACTCTCTGGAGTGTTGAAGTTAATTCCAAGTTTTAGAGAATTCTAGTTATCTCTAACTTATAGGTTGCCTGGTGACTTTGAGTTTACTGAATGTCTGGATTTGTGGTGAACACCATAACATACCCATAGCTGAGAATGCAATCAGTGGTAGAGAGCTTGCCTAGCAGGCACAAGGCCATGGTTTCCATCCCCAGCACTTGGAAAACAACAACAACAAAAAGTCACAGACTGATCATTTTCTCAGAGAAGTTTAGGCAAGCTGTGCTTCTAATCTGAGTGTGGACTCTTGGGCCACATGTAGAAAAACTAGACGAATAGTGCAGACGTCAAATGAGGAGTTCCCACCAAAGACTCAAAGTATTTGAGAAAATGAACCAATTGGGTGGGATGGCAGAAAGAAGTCTTCCCAAAGGAAGGAGCTCTAGGTAGAAAGGACCAGGGTCTATTTCAGGAGTCCCAGGCTGGAAGAGAATCGGTCCATAGATGTTTGTGATTCATAGACAGTCTGGCTTTGTGTTGGGGTGGCAGTGGGTAGGGAGACAGAGCTGGAGCCTGGCTGTGGCAAGCCTGACACCATGCACCTGATGGATTTTTCTACTCACATTGTCTCTACCTGAAAACCCTTCTGCCCCACTGTTAATCTAAACCAGTGCTGTCCAGGAGAAATATTAAACAAGCCAACCACACTTGCAATTTTTCCTTCCAGAAACCACAGCAGTAATAAAGGGGATGAAAACAGATGAAATGGATTCCAATGATGTATTTTACTTTTGTTCATATTTCCAAAATGTTATTTCAACATGCAATCAATAAAAGCATTATTGATGAGGTGTTTCACATTCTTTTCATGGGAGAGTCTCTAACATCAAAGGGCACCTGTTATATTATTAGCTCATCTTCATGCAGACAAGTGCTTAGCATGCACAGAGACCAATGTCTACCATTTTGAATGTAGGTCCTCAGGCCATCGCTGACTGTCCAGTGAACAGCAGAAACAGAATAACCAGAGAGAACAAGAGAACACAGTCCCACATTTACCTTCTGAGCTCCTGATATAGAGATCAGAGGACAACCTCAGTTGTCAGCCCTTGCCTTCCACTTTGTTTATAACAGGGTCTCTTGTCTGCTATTGCATAAGACAGGCTAGCCTGTCGCAAGCTTCCAGCAATCTCCTGTCTCTGCCTCCCATCTTGCTGTAGGAGTGTTGGGATTACAGAGACTTGCTACCATGCCTGGCCTTAAGTGAGTTCTGGGGATCTGAACTCTGGCGTGGCAAGCATTTTATCCACTGAGCCATCTCCCCAGCCCATGTTTTCTTTTTCCTTTTAAGATGAGGCCTCACCATGTTGCCCAGGCTGGTCTTGAATTTGTAGACTCAAATAATCCTCCTGTAGCAATCTCCAAGCTACTGAGACTTCAGACATACGTTCCTATAGCCTGCAAATCAATAGTTTTGGAAGTCATGGTTTAACTATGAGCCATAGACCAGTTCATTCCATAACCAAAGCTCTGGGGAAGCAGAGAAGGGCGTGCACAGCCCACTTCTAGCACTTCAGCCCTGCACAGGGGCAGAAACAGAGGAGGTACTAGATACAGGACTGGTGAGAGCTCAAGATGGTGACACAAAGCCCTGCCCTACTCAGGCCACACCCCTAAAGAGGTGATAAGTCACTGGAACTGATGGGTGGGGACATCCTTGGGGCAAGACGCTTCATTGCTCCCTTAGAGACCTGGGGGCTCTGGAAAGAGCCCGTGACTGAGTGAAGAGGCCAGGCAAGAAGGTGTGAGGGCAGCACATGGGCAGCATTCCATGAGGTAATTAGCAAGGATGCAGAAGGAGCTGAGAGTGGCACTGCCAGGAGCAAGTGTGGCCTCTGAGGTGACGTTTGTTCCCAGTAAGGGCTGAGGACCAGGTCTGGGAGAGAAAGGGAAGAGGATAGATACACCTTAGCAGAGGACAGCAAAGACAGAGGACGGGGTGAGGCTGGGGAAAGATAACCCGCCTGCCCTGTGGGACCCCTGCTGGCAGAGGGTGAAAATCCCACAGGCTGCATTTTTACTGGGTAAACCTGAGACTGCAGCCTGTGGGGATCTCCCTGTCCCAGATGTTCTCATGCTGGCCCTGCCCACAGGTCGTCAGCATCCTGATGTATTTGCTCATCAGGCCCAGCCGGGCCTCCTCCTGGGTTCTTCTATAGGCCCATCCAGGCCATCACTGAATCTTAAGTCAAGACTGACATAGCTGCCTGGGTCTTCTTGTGTTGTTTATGACAGTACAGCCTGTAGCTATTCTAATCCCCCCTGGAGACCTCAGTTAAGGGGCCAACTCCCAGGAGCCTCTGTTCTGCATTTTTAGACTTCATTACTTTATTTGTGCTGTTGTGTTGTACTGCATTTTAGTGCCGTGTTGGGGATAGAACCCAGGTCCTCTCAGGTACGGGGCCAGCACTCTACCACAGAGCCACACCCCTACCATGCCGACCTTCACAGGTAGAGAAGCTCAAAGCAAAGGACAACAGTCACCCTTCCCCTGTGTCAGTGTCATGAATCAGTGGCTCCAAGAATGGGCAGGACCTTGAGGAGAGTGTTGGACACTGTGCTGGCCAAGAGGTCATGAGCATAAAAGAGCTCATGTCTGTGGACTAAGATGCCCACAGGCAATCCCTGCAGTCCTGTCTGTGCAGGCATATTTCGGGCACTTGAAAAACGTCCGTATATTCTTTTATTCATTTATCTCTACCACATCTATCACCCCGACCTACACTCCTTACTTAAAACAGTTAGCCTAGAGAAGGCAAAGCTGAAGGGACAGAAAACACATCACAAGTTGCCAGGAAAAGAGGATGGTGAATACCAGGGTGCAGGGAACAGCTGTTTTGGGGTGGTGGGCTACCCTGTGCCTTGACTGTAGTAATGACTACATGACTATGCATTTGCCAAAATTCACAGAACTGCTGTGTGTGGTGACATATGCCTATAATTCTGGTATTTGGGAAGTTGAGGTAGAAGAATTGCAAGTTTGAGGCTAGCCTGGGCTACCCAATGAGTTACAGGCCATCCTGAGTCCCCCAGCAAGACCCCGTCTCAAAAGAATGAAAAACGCAAAAGTCATAGAACCATGTGATAAAAAAGACAAAATTTGGGCCCAGAGAGATGGCTCAGTGGTTAAGAGCACTGGCTGCTCTTGCAGAAGACCCAGATTCAGTTCCCAGCACCCACATAGCAGCTAACAACTGTCCATAACTCCAGTTCTAGGGGATCTAACATCCTCTTCTGGCTTCCATGGGCACTGCACACATGAGTGCACTTACATACATATAGACAAAACACTCACACATGAAATTAAAATTAATAAAAAAAATCTGGGCATGGTGATTCATGCCTTTAATCCAAACACTCAGGAGGCAGAGGCAGGTAGATTTCTGTGAGATGGAGGCCAGTCTGATCTACATAGTGAGTTCCAGGCCAGCTGGAGCTACAGGAGATCCAATCTTTAAATAAATAAAAAGATAAAATTTACTGTACACACTTGTGCCCTAATAAAAATATGTTTAAAACAACAAGCAAAGCTGAGCAAAAAGGAGACATCTGTAATCATGGAAACACAGTAGACATCAGAACAACAGGTACCTTGCGGGACGGGGTTGGCATTGGCTGAGCAGAGGCTCGGGGGGGCCATCTGGAGCTTTGGAGTATCCAGTCCCTGGATCTTGGTAGTAGGTTCATGGGCGTATCTAGCTATATAAAAATGACTGGGCCCAACACTTCACATTTGTGTGTCTGACACCACAGTAGAAATTTGATGCTTAATCTTCATGGTCAACTTGACTCGATTCAGAATCTCTTGGGAGATTCTAAGCCTGTCTGTGAGGATGCTTCCCGAGAGATTTAACTGAATGAAGAATGACCCATGCTGAATGTGGATGGCAGCATCCCACAGTGGAAGGTCCAGGAGTGAAGGGCCAGGGTGATGGGGGTAGAGCCAGATGACGGCTGGTGTTCCTCTTCTCCCACTTCCTGGCTGATGTCATGGACCAAGCCACCACCACCACCACACCTTCCGCATCCTGGTGGACTGCATTGCTCTGAAATGTGAGCCAAAATATACCCTTCTTCCCCTGATTTTCTTTGCATTAGGTATTTGGCCACAGCAGCAAGAAAAATAACAAATGCGAAGAGTGAAAGAAATGAACCTATCTTTAAAGAAAAGAATGTTTAATTTAAAATTTCTGCCCTGGCAGCCAGGTGTGGTGGCACATGCCTTTAATCCCAGGACTCGGGAGGCAGAGGCAGCTGGTAGTGAAAATGGCAAGTCTGGCCAGGGGAGAAATTTATTTATTTACTTATTTATTTATTTATTTATTTATTTATTTAATATTTTTTTCATTTTGAGAC
>NW_008353009.1:1061791-1071840 GCF_000622305.1 Nannospalax galili | reverse complement strand
ACAGGATCTCCCTGTAGCCCCAGCTGACCTGGAACTCACTATGTAGGCCAAGCTGGCCTTGACCTCACAGAGATGCGCCTGCCTCTGCCTCAGGAGTACTGGGACTAAAGGTGTTTACCACCACGCCCAGCTCTGACTGGTTCTTAAAAGACCGAGTTATACGAAAAGTGCAAGAACAGGGTGTAAGGTATGACTTGTGGTAGAGGGCATGCTTAGCATTTGTAAGGTCCTGAGTTTAATCCTCAGCATCAAAACAAACAAAAGAGCAAGAATGGTTCCACCCCATTATCTGGCTTTCTATCTCACCCTGAGATTTCCTTCTCATAAGTGCTCCTGAGAGAAGTATATCCTGCCATACTGTGATATGGTTGCGAGGGTCCTCACTGGAGGCCAAACATGTAAGGTCACCCAATTTTGGACTTTCAGTCTCCAAAATTATGGCTAAATAGAACTCCTTTCTTTATAAAGTCCCCAACATCAAGTATTTTGTTGCAGCAATGGAAGGTAGACTAATATGTTCTGATTCCACTTGATATTCCCAATGCCATTCTTGGGTTAGAAATGACATCTTAGAATAACTCATAACTTGTCACCTGGATGGAGCTCCCAGGCTGCTGGTTCTCCACATGCCACATGCTGGTACCCTGACAGAGGCAAGCAAGTAGCCATGGTCCCCTTCATGGAGGTAGGGAGTGCACTCAAGTCATCTGTTCTGACAGCTCTGCCCAGACTTCAATGGCAGACTCTGTCTGTCAAGTCCTGAGTGATTGAACACTAGTGAATCCTGCCTGACCCAGCTGCTCTGAGCTGAAGCAATTCTATTTGTCCATCAACTACAAGCCCTGGAGGCTGCCTGAGCATGTGGGGTCAGCAGCACTGAAGTATGTGGCACCCTGCCAAATAGCAGCTTTGCTCTCTGATGGCCACTCATCGGGACACGTGGCAGGGCTGCCATCTGGCAGGACTAGAGAAAGACAGGTTAGAAAGAGGAGTTAGAGAAATAAAAGCAAATTACCTTGTTGAAACCTTTGGTGACCAAATTGATGGCAAGCTCATGGCTGATCCCATCTACCCAGTCCACATCCTTCTCTCTAATGGGTTCAGAGAGAAAGGCTCTCAGCCTGGGAGACATGTGATCCATCTCCTGCAACAGACACAGGGAGGAGTAAGGGTAAGGAGATACCTGACTGCTTATAGCATGGGGAACACTGGGGAGGGCAACAGATGGCAGACTTGTGTCTACTGTCCAACATCTACTGGGGAGTTTTAAGTGCCAGGTGTGCTGCCCTGTGCTGGAGGTCTTTATACTTCATTCTCACCTGGATGAGCAAAGACAAGTGTGCTGTTGACTATGGATGAGATCCAAGCCCACCATGGGTACACTAATGCTAAGAACTAAGAACTATGAGCTCTTTTCCAATTTTTTTTCACCCTACGCAGTGAAGAAAACAGCGGCTGGGCTGGTGAAATGGCTCAGTCAGTAAAGATGGCTTTCCTGAAGCCTGATGACCTGAACTCAATCCCGTATGTGATGATAGTTTTAAGTGTCAACTTGCTGCAACTTAGAATCACTTGGAAAAAGATCCTAAATGAGAGATTTCTTAGACCAGGTAGGCCTGTGGGCATGTCTGTGGAGGATTGTCTTGGTTGTCCATTGATGTAGGAGGATGCAGCCCATTGTGGGCAGTGTAATTCCCTAGGCAGAGAGTCTTGAGCTATGTAAGACAGGAGAAGGCTAGAAGAGAACAAGCTGGTGGCATGGGTGCATTTGTTTCTCTCTGCTCTTGACTGTGGTTTGACTGGCTGCTTGAGTTCCCTTCCCACCTTGACTTCCCCTCAAGGATGGACTGCAACCTGGGTATATAAGATGAAATAAACCTTTTCCTCCCTTATGCTACAAATGTATTTTTGTCAGTGTATTTTGACACAGTAACAGAAATGAAACTAGGACTCCATGTAGAGGTAGGAGAGAACTGACTCCACAAAGCTGTCCTCTGACTTCCATATGCAAATTGTGGTACCTCCCATAATAATGAATAAAAATAAAATTTAAAAGCAAAGGTCATTTGAAACCCACTATGTTTAATAAATGAGCTGTTTTCCTTAGCTAATTAACCTATCTTCTCTCTTAGCAACCTGATACCTTTGTCATCCTTTTATGTTAGCATGTATCAAACTCTGTAATGGTTGCAGATATAAAAGATCATATAGCTCCAAAGTCCAGGCTGAGGCTGGACATGATACAGTCAAGGCAGCCCCACTTCTCCATCATGACTGCCAGCAGCTGTCAACATCCTAAACATTTACTGTAAGATGTCCACACAGGGGCTTGGAGTGGGGCTCAGTGGTATAAAGCACTTGCCTAATGTTCACAAGGCCCTGGGATAGATCCCCAGAAGTAAAAAACACAACACAAAAACCAACAACAAACAAACCAAAAAACTCCACATGGCCTGGACTCTGTCATGACTTGAGTCTGAAATGTCCCACATAAGCTCCTGTCGAACACTTGGTCCCCAGCTTGCACACTCTTTGAAGGCTAGGGAGCCTTTAGGATGTAGAGCTTAAAGGAAGGAAATAGTCACAGGGGAGGGCCTTTGCGGTTATACTCACCACTGGTTCTGGCCTGTGTTTGCTGCCTCCTGGTCTACCACCATGTGAGGACTCTATCTCTGCTGCATGTTCCCACTGCCATGAACTGAACTTCCCCTGCCATGATGGACTGATATCCTTCTGAAACTGTGAGCCAAGATGAACCTTTCCTCCTCTTAGTTGCTTTTGCAAATATTCTGTCATACACTCAGGAAGACAAAGCAGTGGTACATGCCCCTGCTTGCTTCTCGTACAGTCTTGTTCTACCCAGGCCCTCAGTCTATTGGATGGTGCCACTCACATTCAGGATAGGCCTTCCATCAGTCTTACATGCCAATCTTCTCTGGAAACATCCCCACAAATATACTCAGGGGTTGGTCTCGCCAGTCCTAGACATCTCAAATTGACAACCTTTACAACTAGTAGAGTGCTTTCCTAGCATTCATTCATGAGGCTCTGGACAAAAACCCCAACACTGGTGCATGGGGAGGATGAACTGCCTGGTGGCACAGGCTCCATCAGCACAAGGGCTACTTCTAGCACAACTGCCGTTTTGCTGAACGAGGATACCATCTTCTTTGCTGCTCTCTCCAGAACATCTCTTCTCAACCAGTCCCACATTCAAGTCTTGTTCACTGAGGCATTCTCTTCCTGGTATCCAATTTTGCTTCAGTTTGTAACTCGAGGAACAGAAAATCCAGTTTAAAGTGACTTACACAGGGAAATTTTAAATTAGTACATACTACCAAAAATTCTGTTACGAGATCAGGTGTGGTTTGATCAAGACAACTCTCTTGCCTCAGTCTTCCTTTGTTGATCTGCTCAATCCTTAGCTTAAGTCCTTCATAAAAATAAGCAGGTTGCAGGAGGGCGGCCATTGCTCTTGTGAGACACTTTGTTTTCCAAAGGAAAGCACAGAGTTCTCTTTCCCTTCAGTCTATATTGCCGTATACTAGGCCTTAACAACAGAAATTCTAGTCTGATCTGCATGTCCTACCTCTGGACTTAGAAGGCTCATGGGCTGCCAGGGTTGGGAGGCTGGGTCACAAATTGGATAGTTAACATGTTTTTAGGGACAGTTGTCCAGTACCATAACAGGGAGAGGCGTGAAGGGCAAGAATATCTATCTCAGCAGAGCTTGAGGCCCCGAGGGCTGAAGTTGCTTCCTCATGGCCTTTACTTCCTACTTCAGCCCATCCCTAGGGCTTAGTACCATGCCTGGCACATGGCAGACACTTAACAATGTAAATATGTGATCAGATGGATCCGTGCCTATCCCCTCTCCCGTTCCCCACCCTTTCAACCTTCCTCCAGACCTTTCTTCGAAGCAGATCTCCTTTTGAAAGCTTTCTTGGCCACTGTTTCATTTTGGAACACTTTTAATGAAACTAAACTCTTCGAGAAAAGAAGGATCCAAAAGGCTCTGACTTCAGCTGTCCGGCTCCTAAGGAGAGTGGACTTGTGTGTCAGGAGATCCTAGGAAGGAGAGGAGATAGGAGACGTTGTGTGGGATCCTCTGACACTGTGTTCCTCCAATCCTCAGATGCCTGAGCTAGGACTATTATACGACTGGACATGGTGGCAACACACCTCTATTCCAAGAGGCAGGTGAATGTGAGACTGAGATCAGCCTGGTGTACACAGCCAGTCCAGACCAGCTGGGGCTACAGGGAGACCCTGTCTCAAGAACAACAGCAACAACAACAAAAACAAACAAAAACAAAAACAAAAAATAACTTATATAGAGGACTTTGATCATTTTCATCTGTGGAAATGTGTTTCCTAAACACAAAACACTGCTTAATGCCAGCGTTAAAAGGTGAACTCCTCAGTATCCCCATGGTCCTAGGGGATCTAGGAGATGACAGTTGGGATTGGTAGCCTGCTTGGTCCCAGACCAGGAAGAGAGCTCGGGATTTTGGAATAGCTTAGAAGTCCCATGGGCCATACCAATTTTGCTGAGGGAAAATTCCACCCATTATCCACTTTGGCCACCTGTTAGGTTAAACTTCTGCCCACTACACCTAAGAACAAATGGAAACTATAACAATGCTATCAGCACACCAACCCCTTCAAAGACCAGAATGATTAGAGACACCATATGTTTGCTTTTCCCACACTCTGAACTCACTTGGCTCCTTCAAATACTTCCAAACACCTCTGAGGGAGATGGCAGGAGTTTGTCCCTTCTAAGGCCCTGCACCAGCAGGGATCACAATGAAAGGTCTTGGCATTCTTATTTTTATTTATTTTTTGTCTTTTTGAGACAGGGTCCCCCTGTAGCCCCAGCTGTCATGGAACTCACTATGTAGACCAGGCTGGCCTCGAACTCACAGAGATCCACCTGCCTCTGCCTCCCAAGTGCTGGGATTAAAGGCATGAGCTACCATGCCTGGCATTCTTTTTATTTTTAAAGACAAGACAGGGTCTCACTAAATAGCACTTGCTGGCTACGAACTTGCTGTGTAGACTAGGCTGGTTTTGAACTCTGCCTCCCAAGTGCTGCGATTAAAGGCATACATGACTATGCCCAGCTTTTGTGTTCTTTAGAATGACCATAGTGGCAAATGTGGGTCTCAACTAGGGGTGCTTTGGCTCCCAGGAAAATTTCTTGGTTGTCACAATGGGAGGCAGACAGGTGGGGTGGTACTACTGACATTACTGGGTATGTCCACAGGTACTGGTAAACTTGTCAGTATAGTCTCCACCATCTGGAATTATTTCGAATGCTGGGGAAAGCAGGAGTAGAAGAGCCGGTGATGGAAGGAGGTGGGCATGGGTATAGGTAGAAGGAGGGGTTCAGCTTTGAGGAGGTACTGAGTGAAAGCAGGAGCTAGCTGTCTAGGAGATGTCAGCAGTGAGGAGATTCCAAGAGACTCAAGCAGGGGCCAAGGGCAGGGGGTCAGGGGGGAGGGTCCTTCCGTTGTTAGGGTGTTCAATGAATACCCTTATGGGCATTCTTGCATAAGCACCAGACAGGGCCTTTAGGAGAGAGATCTCAGATTCGGGTGCCGTTCTATAAGTGAAAATGCAGACAGACAGCTAGCTGTTACTGCTTTTGACAAGTACAGGAACCTTGTATTATACGATGCAGATGAGAGACTAAAAGAAAGCCACGGTAACAACCGGGTGGGGTCATGCTAAAAAGAGATACTGTTCTGCTACGAGGTAACTGCTAGACCAGATCAAGGAATCCCGAAGCTGTGGAAGAGGCCATCCGGTTGTTTTTCTGAAGTGTCTTCTGTTGGAAGAACAGTTCTGGAACATTTATACATGTTGTCTCCATGGCCCTTATGTTATTACAAGGTAACAATAAGTGCTGTGACATTGTTTTGTTGATAATAATTTTAAAAAGAATGGTTTGGCCCTAAACCCTTACAGTTGTTGGGAATGTAAACCAATATAGTCACTATGGAATCAGTAAGTAGGTTCCTAAAAAAGACTAAAACCAGAACTACCATACAGCCCAGCTGTACCACACCTTGATATATGCCTGAAGGAATAGGACACCACAGAGATATCTGCACATCCATGTTCACGCTGGCACTGTTCACAATAACTAAGATAGGGAACCAGCCTAGATGCTCATCAACAAATAAATGGATAAAGAAAATGTGGTATATATGGTTCAGGGATTAAGAGCACTGGCTGCTCTTGCCGAGGGCCCGGATTCAGTTCCCAGCACCCACATGACAACTAACAACCATCCGTAACTCCAGTTCTAGGGGCCTTCCAGCCTTTGTGGGCACTCTACGATACAGGTACACTTATATACATGCAAGCAAAACACTTATACACAGAAAATAAAAATAAAGAAATAATGTCATTTACAGGAAAATAGATGGAATTGGAAATCATCCTGTTAAAATGAGCCAGACTCCAAATGACAAATATTTCATGTTTTCTCTCATATGTAGAATCAAGAATGTTTTTAAGAGACGTGAAAGTTAGAAGACATTATCTAAGCAAAGGAAGGGGAAGAAGGCGGTGGGGGGGACAAGAGAGTATTGGGGGAACATACAATCATTATCTATACATGCAAAAATCATAATGAAACACTGCTTTGTACACTAAAAAAAAAAAGATTTAATTTTTAAAAAGAATTATCAAGCCCTAAATGTCAATACTGATGATGTTTAGAGACCCTGGGCTACAAGTAATAGAAAAATTCTGACTCAAATGCTTTTAAACGGTAAATCTACTTCTAATCTCACAACCTCACATTTGGTGATTTAGACTCAGGAATTGGTGTCTCTGTCTTACCAGGACCAGGTTGGCTCATTCCCTAAGTTTCATAATATAGAATTTTCACTGATCCCATCCCAGTGTGAAAATACCCAACAGAAGGAAACCATTTCTCCCTTGTTTTTCCTTAAAGAAAGGCAACTTTGTCAGGCATGGTGGTACACGCCTTTGATCCCAGCACTCTGGAGGCAGAGCCACGGGATCTCTGTGAGTTTAAGGCCAGCCTGGTCTACATAATGAGGTCCAGGTCAGCTGGGCTACAGGGAAACCCTGTTTCAAAAAGACAAAAAAAAAGGCAACCTTGCCTTTGTTTCAGGGACTAGCATCAGACAACATGCCCATCTACCCACCCATCACTGGCCAGGAGCGGGACCATCACAAGGGTGGATGAACTCATCCTCCCTGAAGCACAAGGTCACCCACTCAATAGAAAGGAAGGGAGAAAGAGAGCAGGGGATGCTGGGAAGTCAAAGGATAGCGTCTTCTAATAGCTCAGACCAGTCAGGGCTTCTCAAAGTTGTATGTGCACGGACTATCTGGGGACTTGCTAAAAAAGGCAGGTCCTGACTCCACAGGCCTGGTCTGGACCTTGGATCATGGTTTGTGACAGGTTCCGTTGAGGAGCTGGTCCACAGGCCACACCTTGAGCAAGATGCCACATACTCCTTTTATGTTATATAAAACTTGCCATCTTGGGCTGGCAAGATAGCTCAGTGGATAAAGGCACTTACCAACAGAACAGATTCCCACAAGTTGTCCTCTGGCCTTAACACACATGTTGTGGCATGTTTGCCCCCTCCCTCACACGATGAATGTAATGGATTTTTTTTTGTCATTTTACCCTATTTAAATGTACAGTTCAATAGTGCTGAGTTTATTCATGCTGGTGTGTAATCTTCCACACCCATGAACAATAATTCCCTCTTCTCTCCCATAGACGCAGGCCTCCATTCTTGTTCCGCACTATGGGGTGACTGGTCTAGACACCTCATGTCCATGGCATTATACACTGTTTGTCCTCTTGTGGCTAGCTGCTTTCATTTAGCATAATGTCTTCAGTGTTCAGCCATATTGTGGCCTGTACTAGAGTTCCCTGTTATATGTTGCTCTCAACTTTTGGCTACTGTGAAGATTACTGGTATGAACACAGGAGCGTGCACACGTCTCTGAGGCCCTGCTTCCAATCACTTGGGGCACATGGCTAGCAGAGGAACTATTGTGTTATATAGCAATCCTATTTTCAATTTTCTTAGCAATCAGAGTTTTGCATTTGGCTTGAACTTGATGCACGTTAGACTCACATGGGGGATTTACAAATGGCTGTTGCTTCGGTCCCTCCTCCAGGGTTCAATTTGGTCAGTCTGGGATTCAGCTGAGCTTCCAGAGCTTTACAAATGCCTCTAGTGATGTCCCAAGGTTTCAGAACCACAGCTTCCTTCTAACCTGCCTCTTTCTCATAAAGTTCTGGTCAGGGTTTTGGATGATAGACTCCAGCTGAATGGGATTTTTGTGCTGGGATCAGTATGTCTGTATTACCATATGGCACACACTGCCCAGCTCCCAGCAGTGTTGCCTTCAAATCACTGGGTGCATCAGATCCTCATTAGCTACCAGTAAGAAGACTCAGCGGCGGCCCCCCATGGCTTTGAACTTCAGAGCAGGCAGATCTCAGGAATCCCTTGCTCCTTTTTCTTTCTTTTTTTAATTCAAAAAGATTTTTTATTTCAAAAGAAAATTTACCGGGATCTGTTTATGTAAGGCAGATGAAAGCAGAATTATGCTATCAGTTTGGGAAAGAGGGGAGGTCATTGATACATGCAAGTGTCCCCCTGGCCTCCCTGTGCTCCCCAAACCTGTCTCTGACCTAACCTAAACCTCGCATTCCACCTGTTGGCTCAAGAATTGAAGTGACGTGCTCAAGACCACACAACTGTTAATTATATCTCCCAGGGGAGCATCAACCCTCCGAATGAGCATGCAGTAGTCCCTGGGCATTTTCAGGTGGGCTGTGTTATCACTAGATTGAGCATTCAGCCACCAGACATCATCAGAGGCAAATGCCTCCACATAATCCTACAGGGAAGACCCTCCTGTTACAGGGTGTTCTCTCAGTGCCTTCATTCTGAACCACAAAGGACCGCTTGGGGAGGACACACTGGCAGTGAATGACCTTAATCAATTCTGGTTTTAGATGTTCAGCACGTCACTTGCTTAAATAAAGTATTAAGGAGCCAATGGGATTTAATCACAATTCCCAAAGAAACTACTTCCTGTTGCAAGTTCAACATCCTTCAAAGGTCATCTTTAAAAGGTTATATGATAGTTCTTTATGAGGAGGCCATCACAAATGCACCCCCAGATAAATGGGCTGTGGTGGAGGGACTGCAGGAACGCCATGAAAATGCACGTCCGGAGTTTGGGATACAAGCTCCAGTTGGGACAGTCTAGCAAGCACGTTCATTCCTCAGACCACAAGTCTGAATGTGCCAATTGCCATCAGTGAGGCTCAATACAAGACTGTAAATTTACTTAAAACGTTATGAGATCCTTTTCTGCAATTTTTAAAAGTTCAGTTATGCAGCTCTTGGGCATGAACTTTGTAAATGACAATATGTGTCACAATGTCAAAAGGTTAGCCATGCTGTAATAGGAATTCAAAAGGGAACATCTATCTCTCAATGACTACCACCAGCTGGAAGGGAAGTTTGTATTCTCTGAGAATTGCATGCAACGACACAGAACTGACTCCCATTAGAATATGATTGTTTTCTTGATCTCTGAATGGGAAAGTGCAGTATTTCTAAATATTTTATATAACCTACGGTTTTAAGTGCATGTAATTAAATTATGATATCAACCAGTATATGCAAAACTACTTTACACCCCTAAAAGTTTATATATGTCCAAATAGCTATAAACCATCTTTGAGAGTACATTCTTTCCAAGAAAATGACAGCTTATCTTATTTTGGTGTTTACTTTATAGTTAGGTACCTGTGGTACTTCCTAGACCAAGGGATTAAGATGTTAGAATTTATGCTGGGCGTGGTGGTGCATGCCTTTAATCCCAGCACCCGGGAGGCAGAGGTAGGCAGATCTTTGTGAGTTCAAGGCCAGCCTGGTCTCCATAATGAGTTCCAGGAAGGACAGCTGGGGCTACAAGGAGACCCTGTCTCAAAAAAAAAAAAAAAAGATGTTAGTACTTAAACTTCA
>NW_008353009.1:1014709-1060783 GCF_000622305.1 Nannospalax galili | reverse complement strand
AAAAAAAAAAAAAAAAGATGTTAGTACTTAAACTTCACATTTGTTCTTACAAGAGGGCAAGAGGAGGTGTCACAAAGAAGACTAAAGGGGGCAGGGGATCTGAGAGGTCAGAATGCTGCTATAAGGGCTGTGGGATATAGCTTAGTGGTAGAGCGCTTGACCAACATGCATGATGAGGTCCTGGGTTCAACTCCTGGTAGTGGCCAAATACAGAAAAAAAGAATGCTATATACTATGAACATTTTGTTCTATAAAATACTGTGCTTAGTCAAGACTGGGCCCATCAGCATTCTATCAGTGTCGGGGGAGGGGCTCATAAAGCCCCACCTCTCCCTGAGGAGCTGCTGTAGGCAGTTAATGTTTGGGGGAGGGGAGTCATAGTCCTCAATGCTTTAGTCACAGGTAAGTTACACTTGTAAATAGCACCCTACCCATGCTCATGCATGCAACCCTAATTAAATGCAGTGGGCCATGAAAGAAAGAGAGAAAGAGAGAGAGAAAGAGAGAGAAAGAGAGAGGGAGAAAGAGAGAGAAAGAGAGAGAGAAAGAGGAGAGAGAGAGAAAGGAGAGAAAGAGAGAAAGAGGAGAGAGAGAGAAAGAGAGAGAAAGTGAAAGAGAGAAAAGAAAGGAAGAAAGAAAGAGGAAGGGAGGGAGAAGAGAAAAAGAGGGACTTGTTGAGAGGTAGGAGAGGTTTGGTAGGAGCGGGTAAGAGGATAATGGGGGACTATAATCAAAGTACATTTTATATAATGTATGAAAATGTGAAATAATAAATTAGAAAATATTGTGCATAGTATATTTTTGTGGAATTTAATGCCAAGAAAAAAGTATATCTTTCTAAATATAGTGTACCTTTCTTCATGATAAAAAGACTTTGCAGACACTCTATTTCCTCTTTGATATAGGCCACTAGGAAGCTCTGAGGTAAACAGGATGGCTGGACAAAGCAGCTCGTGGCGTCAGCACCACTTGCTGTACCTATGTTTGCTTCTTTGCCTGTGTTTTTCCTTGTCTATCTTCAGTGGAAGCTCATGTGTTCATGATCCTTTTTTCTTTCCTTCCTTCCATGTTCTCTCTTGTTTTTTGACTTTCTCGCCTTTCCTCTCTCTCTCTCTCTCTCTCTCTCTCTCTCTCTCTCTCTCTCCTTTCTTCCTTTTCTTGAGGTAGGGTCTTGTTATATAGCCTGGGCTGATGTAAAACTCTCCATCTGTCTGCCCTGGCCTTGGCATGCTGGGATCACAAGCACGCATCATCACGCTCAGCTATCTCCTTATTGAACAGTGTTACTGTACTGCCAGCCTCAAAGACACAGGGCCTGGTGGCTCAGGCCTGTCTTCCCAGGTGTGTTACAGGCTGAGGTAGAAAGACTACAAGTTCAAGCCCCCACACCCCCCAGCAACTTAATGAGACCCTGTCTCAAAATAGAAAGTAAAACTAGCATGCACAAGGCCCCAAGTTGAATCGAGAAAGAGAGAGGGGAGAGAGAGAGAGAGAGAGAGAGAGAGAGAGAGAGAGAGAGAGAAAAGGCAGGTAAGTAGGCCTCAAAGATGTGAATATGAAAACCTCCTAAGCCAAGTACCCGGAACACTCACAAGACACTGCAGGCTTGTAGCACCAAAGAAGGAATGAGAGCAAGGATGGGAGCAATCTTGGGTTCCTTCTTTTAGTCTTCATTCAGTGCGACAACAATAGGCTGTCTGCACTAATGCAGATGGCCTGGGTGCAGTGGGCACACTCAACACCCACTCCCTCCAAGTCTGAGGAAATGCTGCCCGTCAATCAGTTTCTACTGCCTCCTGGCTCTTTCTCCCCCTCTTCAAAGCTATGACTTTTACCTTCAAGGAGCCAGTCTCCCCTGGAGAAAGAATGAAAAGAATGGTGCCGTTCTGGTTTCATTTTGTGGATGTGATAAAATGCTCTGACCAAAAGCATCTTGAGGAGGAAAGGGTTTATTTGGCTTGCACTTCCAGAGCAGTCTCTCATTGAGGGAAGTCAGGGCAGGAACTTAAGCAGAAGCTTGAAGCAGAAACCAAGGAGAAAAGCTGCATGCTGGCTCATTCACAACTAACTTTCTTACACAGTCCAGGATCACCTGCCCAGGAAATGGCATCACTTAGAGTTGGCTGGGCACTCCCACATCAATTACACTCAAGACAATCCCTCCCAGACTGCCCAGGAAATGGCATCACTTAGAGTTGGCTGGGCACTCCCACATCAATTAAGACACTCAAGACAATCCCTCCCAGATGTGTGCACAGACCAATTGGGAGTCTCAACAGGTGATTCACCCTGTGTCAAGTTGACAGGCAATGCTAACTAGGACAGTTGATAAAGTTCCCTCAATTTTGGGTCTAATTCTGAGGCGTCGTTTCTCTTAAGCCATTCAGGATCCCAGGAGGGATGATAGGCTGCCTTAATATAACAGAAGGATCAGTGCTCATGGCCTCCAGAGCTTCCAAAGGACTTCATTTTGTACAATCAGCTCAAGAACGACTTTCCAGGGTGCACACTGCTTACTGCTGTATCCTGAGTCTGGCTGCATGGGCTCCTTTATCTGTGAGAATTACTCAGCAGCTGATGTGAGCCTGACAGCCACCAATGGAGAGATGGAAAGCAGTTCTGAGAGAAGGAACTGACTCCCCAATAATCACTGGCATTCCTGATTTAGCCATACCTGAAGGCATCTACCCTTGAATGTCTCAATTACAGTAAGAAAAGCAGACAAAGTATTATCCACTTCATTTTAGGTTGAGATGGCATTATTTATAACAAAGAGCCTCTGGTGTCCTCTCATTAGTTGACTCATTCAGCAGAGACTTGGGATGCGGAGTCAGTTCCACAGTCCAGGCATTGGGAACAGAGGTCATTGTCAATAATCATTGATGCTTATCTTTCAAAAACAGAGGTCAAGCTTGCTGTCTCACCCTTCGCTCCAGTTCCACATGGAAAGCAAGGTCTTTTGTTTCTCTGCTCCTTACTGACTTACATGTGATTCTTCACTTACAGATATTTCTCTTGATGGGTCTACAAGTCATGACCAGGTAAATTCAATGAGCCCCAATGAACATCATCTGTACTTATGACCTTGAATTAATTAATTCTTCTAACCTGTAGGACAGGGCCTTCTGCAGAGGCCTCTTCACTGGAAACATCACAGACCCATAGTGGTCCACAGTGAGCTTTCTATGGGAGAACATCACCAGCGGCAAAAGTTCCCATCCTCAAGGAATTGAGAAAGGAATGTGAGTAAAGGTCCTGGGCTCCAGACTCTGCTCGAAGGTATCCAGGTTTGAAGATAACTGCTAACCCCTGCTGGTGGCTGGGCTGGAGATAGGGGTCCCGAGTCTGGTCCCAGCTCTGCCCACAGCCAGCTCACTCAATGTGAGCCCGTCACCTGTGCTTTACATTCATCAAACCAGAATACTGGGCATCCTGGAGCTCTGCACTATGGATCCTTGCCACGTGCCTCTCTGTTCATTTACAGTCTTCGGATGGCACAAAGCTCATGCAGGCTCCGTTCTACCAGTTTCAAATCCAAAAGTCTCTGAAAACCAGAGTGTTTTTCTTTTGTTTTTCATTTTTTTTGGCAAGGGGTACTTATTTAGCAGCCAAACCTGGCCTAAATGGACATGAGGCTATTTATAGTCTTTATTATCCTACTTGGTGTGAATATTTATACATGTCACCACAGGAATATTAATGGGTTTGTTTACAGGGTGCTGGGCCAGACTCCACTGGGAATGTCTGGGAGACACAGCTAGGCACCATATTGCCTTTCTAAAATGAAAAATGTCTGAACTTCTCAAAACTTCTGTCCACCTCCCTAATGTTGCAAAAGGTTCTATGGACCTATACTATGGACCTATACTAAGGTCAGTGATCCTGCAGCCAAGACAGCTGCAAAAGCCCCCAAACCATCTACTTGTCTCTGAAGCCTGTCCATACCCCACCTTGTCCCATGACTCTAGGTCTCCCCACCCACTTTCAGAATATTAGAACACATGGTTCTGTACCACATCAGGGCATCTTGGTCAACAATGGATATTATGTATGATAAGGGTCCTGTTATAGAATTACAGTAGAGCTGAGACCCCCTATTGCCTAGAAATGTCATAACTGTCCCAACATCTAGCCAAGTGTTTGCAGCAAAAAGCAGCATACTGCGAGGCCAGTTTCGCAGAAGTTCAGTACAAGACTAGGGAGATAGGTCAGTCTGTAAAATGCTTGCTGTGCAGGTTTAAGGACTGAGTTTGGATCCCCAGCACCCATGTAAAAAAGTCAGGTGTGACAACAGATGCCTGTGATCCTAACCATGAGGATCCCTGGGGCTCACTGACCAGTTGGTATAGCCAAACAGTGGGCTCCAGTTTCAGCAAGAAACACTGTGTAGTAGATAATCTTTCTTGTTGCTGTGGTCAAATACCTGGCTAGAAACAAAAGGAAGGGTTGATTGGGCTCAAAAGTCAAGGCCATCATGGTGGCAGGAGCCTGAGGTAGCCCATCACATTGGATCAGCAGTCAGGATTAGAGAGAGATGAATTCCCCTGCCCAGCTTCCTTTCTCCTTTTTATTCAGTCTGGGACACCAGCCCATGGAGTGGTGTTACTTATATTTAGGGTGAGTCTTCCTCTTCAGTCAACCTAATCTAGAAAATCCTACGTAGACATGCAGAAAGCTTCATAGGTGATTCTAAATCTCAAGTTTACAGTCAAGATTAATCATCACACTGTCTCAAAAACTAAGATAGAGGTCTACAGAGATGTTACAGGGTACAAGCGTGGCAATGCCACACAAGCCTGGCAATCTGAGTTGATACCTGAAACCCATATAAAGGAGAGAACTGGCTCCAAAAAGTTATCCTCTGATCTTCACATGCATGCCATGGCCCACATACATACAAATACACACACACACACACACACACATAGTAATTTTTAAAAAATCAAGGTGGGGAGCAATCAAGAAGACATTTGACAGCAACTTCTGACCTCTACACACACTTGCACACATAGGCACAAGCACAAGCACACACGGGCACACGCACACAGAGTTCAGCATATGTGCGGTGTATAGGATTATAATGGCAATAAATCCCAGATGTTTACTGATCTATGTATTTACTATATTATACTTTTACCATTATTTGAGAGCATTCCTACTTATTAAAAAGTTTACTGTGACCAGGTGTGGTGGCATATACCTTTGATCCCAGCCCTTGGGAGGCAGAGGCAGGTGAATCTCTGTGAGTTCAAGTCCAGCCTGACCTACGTAGTGAGTTCCAGGTCAGCTGGGGCTACAGGGAGACCCTGTCTCAAAAAGACCGAAAAAAAAAAGTTTACTGTGAAAGAGCATGCCATGGGCTTTGGCTTGGGTGTGTGATTTGAGTGTCTCCCCAGGGTCTGTTGTGATTGACAGCTCTGTTCTCAGGATAGGGCTTAGTAGGGCTTCACGCATGCCTCCATAAAGTAGTTCTCATGGGAATCCTTGGTAGTGCTTGAAAGTGTGAGTTTGGCCTCAGCTAGCTCTCGCTTCTTCCTGGATTATCATGTGACATTCCTCCCTGTGCTCCCTACCATGTGCCGTGCATCATAGCATCCCACCAAAGCAAGTAACACTGTGTCGTTTGACTTTCAGTCTCCAAACTTGTAAGCTTAATAACCCTCTTCTACCAAGTCAGCTACCTCAGTCATTTTTGTAATTCAAAGCTTCCAAGCACAGCTAACCAGACAGCTGTGTGCTGCCTTCACCTTGTCTCTTGGTGGAATCAGGGGAAAATGTCATATAACTGACATAGACCGTCTAGGTGTGCCTAAGTGCTCTATGATGTGCACGCTGCATTAGAATTGCCCATTTCTCAGCACATCTCCCAATCCTTCAGCAACACATGTCTGTAATTGTTCATTTTTGTAAAATCCTACCTAGCCTAAGAGATCCTTGTTCTAGCTGGGACTGTTTCCAGTTGAATGTTCCTTCCTGAAAATATTCTCTTTCCCTTCCAATTCACCATCTGTGGTAGAACTGCAGCCAAGATGCCAGATTTTTGTAAAGACCCTCATCCAGAAGACCATCATGCTCGAGGCTGAACCCTTAGACACTATAGAAAATTTAAAAGCCAAGATCCAGGATAAGGAAGAAATTCCTCCTGATCAGCAAAGGCTGATGCTTGCTGGCAAGCAGCCAGTAGATGAATGAATGTTGTTTGACCACAACACTCAAAAGGAGTCCACCCTTCATCTTGTGTTGACTTCGTGGTGGTGCTAGGAAAGGAAGAAGTCTCACACCACTCCCAAGAAGAATAAGTATCAGAGAAACATACTGAAATACTATGGGGGGGTGAAAATGGCAAAATTAGTCTCCTTTGCCGAGTGCCCTTTAGATGAATGTGGGGCTGGGGCTTTCATGATCAGAGACTTTGACAAACATTATTGAAGCAAGTGTTGTCTGACTTACTGCTTCAACAAACTAGAGGACAAATAATTGTGTATGAGTTATTAGAAAAGACAGGAACAGAAAAAGAAATGTCTTGCTTTCGTGGTGCTGTTCTCTGTAAAGGATTAAGAACTGGTGAGGGTAGGGATGTAGCTCAATAGTAGAGTGATCATCTTGCATCCAGCATCTTAAACTGTGGTCATGACCCATGTGAGGTCACATAGCTCAATGGATTGGTTGTGAAAATTTTAGCAATGATCTAAGGCTTCTTAATGTTCAATGACCAAAAATTAGTTCAAAATCAAACACATGATGCATCCAAGGTGTTTCTGGCAGTGCTCATTCCCATTGTGTAACTTCACTGCAGTTATGGCCTTGGTTCTGAACGTAGAACATACACACTGCAGTGGATGGCATATGCTGTCACACCAGGCACCAGCAAACGCTGCCTGAAACACCATGGCTCAGATTCGAGACTATTATGTACTGTGAATTATCATTACTGTGTCATAAAACCTTTTCTGGTCTTATGGTTTAATTATGGAAAACAAGGGCTTTAATATTTTCCATCATTCCTTGGTATGTAAGTATCAAATTAGTATATTGTTGGGTTATATTGTATGAGAAGATTTGATTCTAAAAATTGCTGTCTGAGTCACTGACTTTAAGTTTCACATACAAAAAAAATTATTCAATAAAATTTGGCTTAGAATTAGGACAGAATTTCCAGCAATTTCTGAAATGGCCCTAAGCATGCTCCTGCCAATTGTGCTACATAGTTATCTGAAATGGCACTCTCAGCATCGATGATCATAAAATCAAAATATGGCTTGACTCTGAGAAATACTGAAGATGTTCTACACCCTACAGAATCAGATATTCAGCCTAAACTGGATCCTTTTTTTGATCTTGATATGTGTGTGGTTTTGTGCATGATTTGTCTTTATTATGTGTGTGCATATGTGTGATATGGGTGCAGGCCATGGTGCATATGTGGAGTCAGAGGACAAACCTAGGTGTCAGTCCTTACCTACCACCTTGTCTGAGACAGGGTCTCTCATGGCTACATATTCCAGGCTAGCTGGCCTTTGAGTTTCTGGGGATTCTCCTGTCTCTGCCTCTTATCTTGTTCTCAGAGTGCAGACACTACAGATGTGTGCTGCAATGCCCACCTTTTACCCAGATCCTGGGGATCCAAACACTTGCTTAGGAAGTACTTTACCCACTAAGTCATCTCCCCAGTCCAAGACTTAATGTAAAATAAACCAGCACATCCCTCTTATTAGTATGCAAATTTGCTTTTGTCTTTAATAAATGGAAAAATATGTATGCTAAATAATTTTCTTTATGATTTATTTTCAGTACATATTTGATTGTCTACCTATTTTATATACCTATATATCTGGGGGTCACCAAAATTTCTTGGGCAAAATGGCCACAAATGGAAACGTTTAAGGAGGCCTGGGCTCTGGGGTTGATCCCCTGTGTGGAAAAAAAATTACTGTCTGTAGCAAGACACCTGTATCTGTGAGAAGTATATTCTTTAATTCACTGTTCTTGGTTTCAGCTGTGTTTAATTCTACTTTCTGTCTCTATGCTTGCCTATGCTAGAAACGTGATAAATGGAGTCTGTTTATCTCATTTGCATAATGTAGGTCATATGTGGTAGTACATGCCTTAAATCCCAGCACTAGGGAGGCAGAGACAGGCAGATCTGTATGAGGTGAGATCGAGCCTGGCCTGGCCTACATAGAGAGTTCCCAGATCAGCTGGGTGCTTAAAAAAAAAGTCATTTAGCATAATGCCGTTGTGGTTCATCCATACTATCATATATGGCAAGACTTCTTTCTTTTTAGGTTTGACTACTATTCCAGCATATGGATACATAATCTCCCCTTGGTTCCAGAACCCCCACCACCACCCTCATGATACTGTAATCCACAGGTGCTCTAGTCTCATTTTGCATATGACTCATGTACATTTTCCTGTATGTTTAGTTTAAGGCATCACTAGATAACTTACAGTACCTAAGAAATAGAAATGCCTTGTAACAAGGGATCATACTATATTGTTTAAGGAATAGTGGTAACAAAAATGTCTGTATCTGTTTAGTACAGATGCAGTTTTTCTAGGAAATAGTTTTTGATTTGAGGTTACCTGAATCTTGAGATGTGGCACCACAGATATGGTGGGGCTAAACATATTTTTTTTGTCCATTCTTGCATCAACAAACACTGGGTACCTCTTGGCTGTTGTGTATAATGCTGCTCTGAGCTCTAGTATACTAAAACAGGTACATTTTTAAACCTCTTGATTCATAGTCCCTTATGAGCAGGGCAAATTGGTTCTTCCTCTCTCTGTGTGGAGGTTTGAATGAGAATGTCCCCCATAGGCTCCAGTAGTTGGACATTTTGTCCCCAGTTGGTGGCACTGTTTTGAGAGGTCTTAGAAGGCGTGGCCATGCTGGAGGAAGTACTTCACTGGGGGCGGGCTTAGAGAGTTCTCAAGCCTTCCAATCCTTGAGTTGCTCTCTTGCTTCCTGTGCCTGCTTGAAGATGTAGAGCTTAGCTTCTCCTCCTCTTCCAGCCACCTCTGCCACCATGCCTCCCTGCCAAGACGGACTGTAATTCCCCTGGAATTGTAAGCTCAAATAAATTCTTCCTTTCATAAGTTGCTTTGGTCAGTGTTTCTATCACAGCAACAGTAAAAAAGTAACTAATACACCCTGTCTACAGTGCAAGAGGAGGGAGCAGTGCCAAGGGGAGAGAAAGAGTGGGGAAGCAGGTAATAGGGGTAGGGGCTTGCCCTTCCTGCTCTGGGACAAACCAGGAAGTAGATTCCAGAGGGAAAGGTCTAGAAGGCTGGGGGCATGGGAACCATGCATGGACTTAGTGGCCATGCCCCTGCCCCTCCAGTGACCTCCTTGGGCTTATGGGGAAATGACCAGAGCAAGGCCATTTCCAAAATGTTTTGGACAGTGGTGCAGCAGAAAAGTGGCCAGGTAGAGAGTCTGAGAGGGTGCCCTTGGCATTTTGTAGGAAATAGCTCACATACCCAGGACAGGATGAGGTAAAGGTGCTTCAAGGGCCTGGTGTCAGGATGAAGAGGTTCCAAGGGATCTCCAGGGTAAGGGGATGGGCCACAGACACAGCAGTGAGTACTGGGATGTTCCTAACAGATGGGATGGGACAGGACATCCCAGGCCAGAACAGTGCCAGTGCCACAAGAATTCATCATTCTGCAGACTCCATGGGTATTCAGAATCTCTCTCCCCACTGCAACCAGATAGTGAGCACCTTTCCCTACCCATCCCCCAGACAGCCATATTGATTTAAAAACATCAAGAGGGGCAGAACTGTCCACAAAGAAACTCTTGAATGTAGACTAGATAGAATCTGACTGCATGTTCACATGCAAAGTGACCAGGGGGAGCTCAGGCACAGGGTGAAGTGCTGCATCCAGGTCCCCTGGCCAGCAAGCTCCCCATCATGCCCTGCTGCTGCAGGTTCACAACAAACCTCATTGCTGAGGAAGGAGTATTGCCTGGGAGACCGAAACCACCACACCTGGAGGTACCTGGGAGGTTGAGAGACCCAGCCCCCTGCCTGAGGGCAAGTGTGCCTCAGGGCCTATAGATAGATGCAGAAGTACCAAGCCCAGTCCCCTTGTCACAAGGTGAGGCCAACTCTGGGACCCTGTGCTCTAGAGTGCACTATGGGGCCAGGCAGGAACTGAGTTCAGCTGACAGCAGATGGCCCAGCTCCTCTGCTGCCCAGCTTCTCCCCTGCCCCTCCAGTACCCTCAGTGAGCCTGTGAGTGAAATCCTGGGCACTGGTTCTGCTTCTGGGAAAGCCACCCAAGAGATAAATCCTTCGCTCGCTAGACTGTATGTTCCTGTACCTCACAGGGTGGACATATCTAAGAATAAAAAAGGATGTTTTCTTTGACATGCAAACTCTATGAGAATGAATCTGGGCTTCCATTGCATGACTTAAGGTGTCCAGGCAAAAATAACTATGAGTGGCTGGCAGGCTCTGGGCATCTATCTGTGAACTGTATTGCCAGCAAGGCTGCCTGAGGGGTCACTGTGCTGGTCTGTAGCCCAAACTTCCCAGGAAGTAGTTTCTGGTTCCCCCAAGACTGGGCTTGCTGGACTTAGCAAATAAAAATCAAGATGCTCAGTTAAATTTGAATTCCACACTTGGGAGCCTAAAGCAGAAAATTTAAGATGAGGGATATAATTGTGCAGAATTCCAAACTTTTCTATTAAAAGAATGATCACCCAGAGCAACTGACCCTTCCCCCCTTCCTTCATTTCCCCTTTCCTTCATTTTCTTTGTGCTGATTCTTTTAAAACTAGCCAACTGCAAAAAACTGTGAGGTCAGTCCCTAACCAATGGGAAAAAGACAGAACTCTTATGTTAGGAGGAAAACCTATCAACTTTCCTGCTCTGTGTACTGGCTTGCCTTCTAGATGAGACAACACATCTGGATGCAAAAGTAAAAGCTGCCTTGCTGAGTTACTTTTACTTTGTTCACATGTCCTTTGTGTAGTATCAGTAAGATCCTCAGACCCCAGATTTTATCTCCAACAAAGCTAGCCTGGGCTAGACCAGGCAAGACCCCCATCTCAAAAAAAAAAAGACAAGTAAATCAGATACATACTCAATAACATTGTAGTTAAGTATGATGACTAAAGGAGAAATATTGGACCTCAAATGTGAAAGCATCTGGAGATCAGCATCTCAAATGATCATTACCGTCTCCCACCATATAGCAACCCCCACTCCAGCTACCTTCCCCAATATGACACAATCCCAAACACAGGACACTCCCTGAAGGAGAAATATAAAAACCCTGAGTTTGTAAGAGGTCCTCTCCTCTGGACCCTGGACTACAAGGTGTCCTTTCAGGGTTATTCTCTGCCTAATAAACCTGCTCGTTCTGTTGAGGTTGCTTCCTTTGTTTCTTTTCCTACTTCCTAACCCTGACACTGATCCAATGCACTTATACTAAAAACATTGGTTGTTTACTTAACTGGGCACATTTAAATTTTTTAATGTGTGTGTGTGTGTGTGTGTGTGTGTGTGTGTGTACATGTGTGCAAATGCATGCAGGTACCAACAAAGGCCAGAAGGTGTCAGACCCCTTGAAGCTGGAGTTATAGGCAGTTATGAGCTACTTGATGTGGGTTCTGGGAACCAAACTCGGGAACAGGAAGGGCTCTTAACCACTGAGCAATCTCAGCCCCTTAACTGGGCATTTTGTACTTTTGTTTTACTGGCAACTCTCTCACACACAGACTCAAAAACTCCCAGAGGTGCCTGCCCTTCTGACCAGGACAGCAGAGCTGCAGGTCTCAGGAACTCCTCCTGCTGGAATTTTGCTCCTAGCTTGGCTTGGGCAGGTCATCTGGCCTCTTCTTCTCTCTGTTTCCTCCAACCAAAGAAGCTTCAAGTTCCAAAGCTACAGGGCACTCTGAATGATAATTCAGAGCTAGAGAGACCAAGGAGACAGGTCAAGGAGTCTCTCGGAAGTTGCCTGGAAAGAAACACCAGTTTGGCTGTCAGGAGTCCCTGCTCATCTGGAGTGGAGGCCTGGTGCCAGCTGGGCTCACTCCGGGAATAGAAACTGAATAAAGACTGGGCATGTAAAAGATGTGAAACCATATTGCACCCGAGAATTCTGAGACTCACATGGACTGGGCAATTAAGACATGCCTGCCTTTTACAGCCTCTGCCACACTTGATCTTCAAATTTTAATTAATTAATTTGGAGCAACCGAGACTCAGAACAGCAAAGAGGGTATCCTGTTCAGTAAAGGGAAAAGGTGGGCTACAAGTTCAGGGCATTGGGAGCTCTAAGGCCTAGCTCTTACCTTCATACCAGGGACTGAGAAGGAGGGCAACTTTAGCAGATGCTGCCCCCTGTCCTGCTCCTGGTCTTTCAGGGTTCAGAGTTCCCACAAGACCCAGTGCCTGTGGCTCTTTGCCCTGTGACTACAAATTGCTAGCACCCAGCCAAGAAGGGACTGGGTAAGACTGTTCCACCCCTCATGTAGAACAACTCCCACTTCCCAAATGTCTGTGGGGCACAAGTCTCTCTGCTCATAGAAGTTAGTGCTTTGTGGTCATCTTCTACACCCTGTCTCTTCCTGACTCCCTTATTTGTGTGATATAGCTCCCTTCCTAAGTCAGCTACAGATACTTCAAGACTTAGGAAATTCACTTCTTATGACTAGCCCACTGGACAGCATGGTTTGGTTTCTACCAATATGCATCACTTTCACACCTTTGCAAAGTTGAAAAAAATCATCAAACCAGACCTTTGTAAGTCAGAGGTTGCCTGTACTTGTACGTAGATTCTCGAGGGTCCGGAAGCCTAATTAAGCTGCTAATGTATCTGTAGGTTTCTCATGGCACTGTACTGAGCTCTCATAGGTACCTTGTCATTTAACCCACCTTTCACATTATCAGCTTGCATTACTACCTCTATTTTGCAGATAAAACACATTAACTAACCTGGGGGTTGCCAAGCCTCAAACTGGATGAGCCTCGGGGTATAGCTGTGTTCCCAAGTCATTGACAGAGTTCCCATTGGATTGCTGGGCCATCATTCCCAGATGCAAAGGGACGCTGTAGCAGCCGACTCTGAGCCATCAAGGGGACATCTTGCAATGCAGGAAGAACTGTGCGGCCACATGCTGCGGCTTAACATTCATGATCTTTGCCAGACAGAAAACCTCACCCAAGATTCAACTTTCCTTTCTTCTCTCTCATATTGTGTGTACCACAGGCCCCAGCAAAGCAGTTCCAGTACCTTCTAAGGATCAAGGCAGCTCAGCTCCTGAAGCTCTCTGCTTTCCTTGTCTCTGGCTGGGAGAGTATATGTGCATCCATGAGTTTCTACTCAGAAAGTAGATCTCAGAAAGTGACTTTCCCGATCTTCCCCCATTCAAAGAACTACCCAAGATCCTTCCCAGGAAGACCAAAACGGAGAGCAAAGGCCCTCTCCAAATAAATAAACATCACGAGGCTCATTGGTTCGGCTTCAGAAGAGGAACCCATCAGAGAGTACTATCTTTTTTATTTCAGTGACATTCAAAGTTCTCAAGGCCACAAAGAAAGAACTTCCCAAATATTGGTATAGCATTCATTGATGGTATTATCATCTGAACGTGTTCCTTCAGACTCTAGGAAGGAGTATAATCATTTCTGGACACTTGGGGAGCTTTCTAGCCATCAATAGAGAAGCTTATTCCAGAAGCTGAGACAGGTACATTGAAAGTTCAAGGCCAGGCTAGGCAATTTAATGAGACCCTATCTCAAAACCAAACCAAAACAAAAAAAACAAAACAAGAAACATGAAAAGGAGGCGAGGTTGGGGAGGTAGTTCAATGGTAGAGTGCTTGCCTAGGTTCAGTCCCTAGAACTGTATTTGAAAAAAATAGTAAGAATCTTGCCCATTTGAGTGTTGACGCACCACTTGGGAAGAAGTAAACCTGCCCTTCTTGGCCTGGGCAAAATGGTTTTGCTCCTTCTGAAGGTCAGCCTCAACACTGGATTGTCAGGAAGCTTAGGCTAGAAAAAGTCTTAGTTTGCATGACCTTTTTCAAATTAGGAACTTCAGATTGGGAATTGGTGATACATACAAAACTGGCAAGTGAAAGAAATAAAACAATGAGGAAAAACTGCAAAAACAATGATAAGACTAGAAGTGAATCCAGTGGAAAGGTCACAAAAGTGGTGTGGATTCTGACTGAACAGGGTCCCATATCCCTCTGTGGAAAGTCAGTCTCACATGACCAGATTTTGGGAGTTTTTGGCAAGAAGCTTAAGATTTAGAGTCTTATGCACAAGTCCCTTTGTATTTATTTGCTTTGTTTTGTTGTTTTTTTGAGACAGGGTCTCCCTGAAGCCCTGGCTGGCCTGGAGCTCACTATGGAGATAAGGCTGGCCTCCATTTCACAGAGATCTGCCTGCCTCTGCTGGGATCAACAGCATGTACCACCTCACCTTGTTCATCTGTTTATTTGGGAAAAAGTCCTGCTATGTATCACCCTGGGTGACCTAGTACTTGCTAGGTACTCCAGTCTGGCCTCAAACTCCCAAAATTCCTCCTGCATCAGCCCTCCAAGTATTGGAATTACAGGGTGCTACCACACCTGGCTCTGTTTTGGTATTTGTTTGTTGTTTGTTTTGTTTGAAACAAAGTCTCTCTTAGCCAAGGCTGGCCTCACTCAAACTTCCTATGTAGCTAAGGATGAACTTGAACTCCTGGTCTGTCTGCCTCTCTGTCCAAAGTGCTAGAATCACAGCATGTGCTGCCACACACAGCAGTAATTTTGAGACAGGTCTTGCTATGTAACCCCAAGCTGGCCTTCTGAGTGCTGGAATTACAGATATGAGCCACCATGCCTGGCTCAAGTTTCCAAGTTTTAAATGTTGTACAACAATTCACATATTTGCAACACTACATAGACCCAACAAAACAAAGTCACACCATCAGTTTGCTTCTGTTATTATAGACATTCTTAACAGAAAAATGTCTGTTTATACAAATAAAGAGAATTTGACATAACACATTCAGGTATGGTAGACCAGGGACCTCAGGGTAGAAGCCATTTCAGGCAAGTCCCATTTTGTAGGAGACCTTCCCTTTGGGTCTGGTGGTTTCCTCTTCAACCTTGAACGGGGCTGCCTTGGGACATTTCTGACCTTTGCCATGAAGCTGTCTCCAAACAGGTAGCTGCCACTGTCACCTCTACTTTCATCTTCCCCTCTGTGGGAAGTTCATATCGAAGGCACACCTTGAAGATGGCAAAGATGGATTTCCAGACCTGCAAACCCAGCTTAATACTCCATGTTCAGTCTCTTAACTCCTCCCACCAGGAGCCTGTGAGGCCCGGTGACATTTGGATGTCCATCCAAGTCCCTAGTGGGGCAGGTGTGCACACCTCACCCCACTCACATCGGTTTCTCTGTGGGAACTTTGGATAGAGTCTCCTGGGGATGACTGAGGAGATACATGTGGTACCTGTGGCCCTGTACAGGGACAATTTAATCAAGCCTTTTGCATGGCACCTCTGAGGCATCTCATCTGCCCAGTGAATGCTGTTTGCTTTTCTCCTAATGGTAGTGTGAAGCAGGCCAGCCACACCATGACAGAGCTGGACATGTGACCATCTTGGTTTGCCACTCACTGGCTGGACGCTGGAATCTGAAATGCACCCACAACCTCCATTCTGACATGACTGAAGAAGCCCTTATTCTGGGGGGCTCAGGTGTTTGGCTACTTCACAGGCAGCTTACTTAAAGCCCCCATAACAAAGCTTAAGGCAGGAACTCTTTCTAGCTAGTTTTCTAGATGAGGAAACAGCGGGCTAGAGAGTTTAAAAACATGCCTAAAGTCATGTATGTGCCAAGGAGAGGAGCCAAAGCTTGACTTCTGTGGGATCAGCAAATACCTGTGAGTTCAGCCAGCTAACCAATGGCTGCTTTTCTCTTCTCTATGTGGTTATCATCAAGCTTGTACCAGGTCTTACTAAATAGCCCATAAAAGGGCCCACACTTAGGAGGGTCTCAAAGCAACATTACTGCAGCTGCCTGTGTCAGCATAACACACACTGAAGCCCAGGCTTTCTAGGGATAAACAGTGCATGCTGGACTCTGGAAGCATTACCTCCCCTGCCCTCCTCCTGCCTGGCACACTATGTGGCTCAAGGCACTGAATCTTTGGCTAAGCACAGGCCTGTTTAACCTCATAATGACGTCATCTTGATGGTTGGGTGGCTATGTTTTCACAAGACCAGACCCTTGGAACCTTCTGCATGTTTCACACGTTTCCTCTGGCTTGCAGGACTGGGGAGCGTGCCCAAGGGAGGGCTGAGGTGCTCTGCTGTGGAGCCTGTGAGCAGTTACACAGGGAAGTGCTTGAGAAAGAACAAACACCTTCTAGAAAGAAGGAACACGATGGGGTGAGGGATGAGGAGGGTTTCCCCTGAGAGTACATGGAGACATTTCTACAGCATGAGATCTGCCCCGAGTCAAAGCACATGAGAACAATCCTAGACATAACTAGCTGTGCACTTTGACCAAGTCACTTCCCTGCTTTCCCTTGACTTTGGTTTCTTCATCTATTGAAATGGGTGGATGGAGCACGTAAGATAGTCTAACATCTATTTTGGGTCCCACCCACATTCAGGGCTTCTTCTCCAGGTCATAAAAACTCTTATCTTCCCCACCATTAGCTGCTCACTAAGGAATTATCTGACCCACCTCCTCAGCTAGGAGGGTAGAAGATCCTCCTCATTCCAATGGTCCCTGCCCCTCCCCGGGAGGAAGGAATGCAACTGAGAGATGCCTTGCTAGGCTCCCCACGGCAAGTTAGCAGAGTCGAGTCAGACCCTCTTTTTCCAACCACCTTTGCACATGGTTATCCAGGCTTCATCTCTGCCTCTGCACTAAAGTCTCCAGAAAAAAACCTAGGGACAGGCTTTAGTAGGCTTCCAGAGAATCCAGCATATGGAGGTTCCTGGAGCAGGGACCCTCAGAGAGGGATAGAGACTCCCCACTCCTCACTATACCTCACCTGCCCCTGGGGCTCTTCATTTGTGTCCCTTGTAATACCTTTTTAAAAATATACATTTAGCCAGGTGTGGTGGCACACACCTTTGATCTCAGCACTTGGGAGGCAGAGGCAGGTGGATTTCTGTGAGTTCCAGGCCAGCCTGATCTACATAGCAAGTTCCAGGCCAGCTGGAGCTACAGGAAGATCCTGTCTCAAAAAAGATAAATATTAATAACAATAATTTCTTGCTGGGCTTGGTTGGTGCATGCCTTTAAACTCAGTACTTGGGAGGCAGAGGCAGGCAAATCTCTGTGAGTTTGAGGACAGCCTGGTCTGATCTTCACTTCTTAGATGATATTTTTTTCTATTTCTAACTTTTTCTTGGGTTCTCACTCTATTTATGAATTTAAAAAGTTTACTTATTTTCTTTTATGTGTACAAGTGTATTGCCTGCATGTATGTAAGTGCACCCATGCCTGTGGAGGTCAGAAAAGGGCATTGAATACACTGAAACTGGAGTTATGGACAGTTAGCTGCCATGTGGGTGCTGGGAACCGAACCCGGGTCCTCTGCATGAGCAGCCAGTGCTCTTAACCACTGGGCCATATCTCTAGCCCCGTAATTCCTTTTTCAACAAGCCATAAAAACCTGTTTCCTTGGGTTCTGTGGACCTCTTGGGACTGAGCCCTTCAATGGGGGCTGGTACCTCTCTAGGTAAGCAGTGTCAGAAGTACATTGGATCAGACCTCCAGCTGCTGTCTACTGCTGCAGCACTGATGGTTGGCTTGAGTAATCCTCCCACTTTTTTGGGTCACAGATGTCCTAGGCTGTCTGTAGCACTGAGAGTAGAGGAAAATCAGTTTGCAAGTTGAGTTAGATTTAATAATTTTTTATAAAAAGTACTTCCTTTTCTTCCTCCAATTCTTGATGATTCAGGCTATTCTAGCTTATTTAAGACTGATATGTCCTGTTGATTTGGCCTGATTCATCACCACCCAGCCTTTCTTGACCACATAGCCTTTTAAGTTAATATCCCTTGGACAGTACTCTGTAGAGCATGTCCTGGTTAATTTTCCGGTTTCTTCTCATTCTACAGTTTAATGTGATGGCCTCTCTGAGTCTGTGCTAGGATTTGAGAGGTATGGTTGGCTGCAGGCTCTCTGGATCATCTAAAGCCCTTGCCCTCTGGTCTCTCAATCACCACAGAACACCCAAGTCAGCTCTCAGGCCTAGCTAGGGTAATTTTTCTGCTTTTTAGTAACTCTCCTTTCATCCCAGTGGGAAAAAAGGGGGCCCCTTTTAAGTTTTCATTTCATATGACTTAGGTAGAACCAGCCCCATCATTTGGTTCCAGGTACTCATAGTGATCCAGGCTGGTCACAAGGCAGAAGACACCCTTCCTCATCATGACTACTTCATGTGGACATGTGACTCTAGCTGGGCCCACCAGAGAACACTGACACTTTTGCTGGAAAGTCTGGGAGAGAAATGGTACCCCTTCCTGCTGGGGTTGCTAAGTATACAAAGGCAGAAGATCTCTTCCTCTGCTTGGGCAGATTCTGCCAGAGATAGAGAAACTGATAGAGATACCAGAAACTGAGGGTGGTAGCAAAGAGTTTCTTGTCGTTGATACCTGAGGGGCTGGATAGAGCCAGTCCTGAAGGCCTAACAAGCCCCAATCAATTCTCTTCCTCTTCCTTCAACCCCTCTTTTTCTTTCTCTTCCTCTTCCTCCTCCTCCTCCTCCTCTTCTCCTTCTTCTCTTTTTTCAGCACTGATCAGCACTGAAGATTGAATCCAGGGCCTCAGGCATGCTAAGCAAGCACTATACCACTGAACTATACCACCCCAGCCTCTTTTATTTTGAGTAAAGTTTTAAGTTACCAGACTGGACTCTAACTATATAGACAAGGCAGGCTTTGAACTTATGATCTTCCTGTTGCAGACTGCCAAGGAAATGATATTGTGGGCCTGCACTAAAACATCCAGAAAAATCTATTCTTTTTAAACTACTGATGTTCCTTGACCTCTGATGGGTTTACCTCCTGATGGAGTCATTTTCATTTGAAAATATAATACATTAAAAATGCATTTAAAGCCAGGCATGGTGGCACATGCCTTTAATCCCAGCACTTGGGAGACAGAGGCAGGAAGATCTCTGTGAGCCCTAGGCCAGCCTGGTCTACATAGCAAATTCCAGGCCAGCTGGGGCTACAGGGCCATCCTGTCTCAAAAAGACCGAAAAAAAAATGCATTTAATAGCCTGGCCTACTGACATCACAGCTTAACCTACCTTAAACACACTCAAAACGTATTAGCACACAGTTGGACCAAGTCATCTAAAAGAAAGCCTATTTAATAATCAAGTTCTGAGCATGCTGTCAAATGCAGATCCCTGTATAGCATCTATGGTTTAGTCTCAGTATTACATGTGAATGGGTGACTGACTAGCTCTTCAGGTCCATGGTTGCTGCTCAAGGTCCCAAGAAAAGATTGGGCCATAAGTCGTGTTGGCAAAAGATCTGAGTGTGCATTGCTTTAACACCATCATTGTTGCACATCGTGTGTTGGGAACTATCTGCTGTTTGAATTTGGCTTCTAATCCTTTAACTGGAAAAGCCTCACCTATTAAGGTTACAAGGGGACAGAAGAACCAAATGTCAGGTGAGCATAGGGCACACGCCTTCAATCCCAGCACTCGGGAGGTAGAAGGAAGTGGATCTCTGTGAGTTCAAGGCCAGCCTGGTCTACATAGTGAGTTCCAGGCCAGCTAGGGCTGCTGCAGGGAGATCCTGCCTCAAAAAGACCAAAAAAAAGAAAGAAAGAAAGAAAGAAAGAAAGAAAGAAAGAAAGAAAGAAAAGAAACAAATGCAAATGCTAAAAAAAAGAAGAATGTATGCAAGTGTGGAAGAAGTGGGATGAGATGGTGTTAACTTCTCTTGGGAAGAGGACATCTATTCATCTCAGGCAGGGAGGCCACCAATGACAGACCAAAGAAACAATTATACCCAAGTCTAGCTTGGTGAACCAATGAATTTAATTGGGATAACTTACAAGACTATGGGCAACTTATGGTCAGTCACACACTGGAAAAGAAGTAACCCCACCTCCACCCCCAGCAAATGTTAACTCCTTGTATATCCTTTGGGAGAAGTAGGCCCTTCTCCTGCTCCACTCCTGTGGTATCTTACGAACTGCTCATGGCCCTGCTAGTGGGTTGCCTTCCACGCCTGTGAGTCCTCCTTTCCCTCCATGAAGGGATGTTAGTGGACCTAATCATGTTAGACTTTCAAGAAGGTAATGCTAATTCTAAAATACCAGTGGTTACATCATGCTTGGAGGACAGAATTCCACAAAAGCTAATCAGTCCATGGCATCATACAGGTACCAGGGGAGATGGGGCTGAGCACATGGGTCTTAGCAGAAGAGGGTAATGTTTACCCCAAGGTTAGGATGCTCATTTGTGGGACTGGGGACAGACTTAAGTGTAGCGGTCTGGGTGTGCCCCGATGCCCATGTATCTGCAGTTGCAGCCTCTTCTGGGGGGCTGGTTAGGAATAGTAGAGTTTTAGGCTCTACCCCAGACCTAGCAGACCTATGTTTAACCAACCCCCCAAGGGTGGGGGGACAGTGAGGACACCGAACATAGTGAGACTTAAGAAGTACTGCTACAGGACCACCTGTAGTGACCCAGGCAGCCTGGGAAAGTGGCCACCATAGATTCTTTCCTCCTCCCATGTGCTTTCCACCCACCCAACATGGCCCATGACGAGGTATGTTCAGTATACATCAAGGAAATAATAGCCTGGCTTCTACTACTTGCTCTGACAGAAGCCAATTGTTACATAAAAAGTGAAAACTCCTGAGAACATGCTGTAAGAAGACCCAAGCTACCTGCAGGGAGAGGTCACCTGGAGGATCTAAGAGCTCTAGGCCTTCATGGGCCTTCATGGGCCACCTAGTCCGGCCCTTGCCCACAAGCTGAATGCACTGAGTGCCCATCACTGATGTCACACCAACCTGAGTACCAAGTTTCTGAGACAGAGAACTAGAAAAAATAATCTTTGCTGTACTAAGCCACTCAGGTGGGGTTACCCAGACAAGGGTGCTGAAGGCCTGACCATCACCACTTCACCAAGGGAGTGGGCTGCCTACACAGTGTGGCCGCCTGGCGTGTCCACTGACCCTAAACAAGATGCTTGCTGAACATTTGTTCTGCCAGGCGTTGTCCCAGGCACGAAAGGGTGAGTGAGAAGACAGCACCTACACTCTGAGGGAACCTGACACTCTTGGGAGATGGTGAAAAGTAACACTAAACAGACATGGTGGTTTCAGAAAGATGAGCAACAATTTGTAACAGAGTTGGGGGTAATGTTAGATAAACTTGGTTGTCCTCCTGAGGAAAGGCCTGATCTGAAACCTTCATAGTGAACTGTGGCAAAAACCAGAGGCAGCTAAGGGAGCAGCAAATGAAGACTCAGACTGCAGACCATCTGGGAGGTGGGTGCAGAGATAAGGTGGGGGAGGGGAGGCGCAGGTCAAAGATGACATCACAGAAGTGGGCGGGGTTAGTCCAGCTCCACTGTCTTAGTTTAAGCACAGCAGGGAGCTAAATAAAATTTACAAAGCAGCCAGGCCCGGCAGCTCATGCCTTTGATCCCAGTACTCAGGAGGCAGAGCCAGGTGGATCGCTTGTGAGTTGGAGGCCAGCCTGGCCTACACAGTGAGTTCCAGGCCAGCCAGGACTTCACAGGGAGACTCTATCTTAAAAAACAAAACAAAAGATTTACAGTGAGTTCCTCAGCCCCACTAGTCATATTTCAATGGCTCTACAGCCTCAAGTGACTAGAAGCTGCCATGCTGAACAGGATAGGCAGAGAACAGACTTATCCTTGAAGAACGTTCTATTGACCAACACTGGCTAAGGGCACAGCAGATATAAACTCAAATTTGGGCCTAAGAGATCAGACCATGTGCTATTGGGCTTGCTCCTTTGTTAAATTCCTCGAGGTTTATTTTCCCTGGAGTTAAATGAAGCTCTTCTAGTTCACCAATGGCCCTGGGTGTTGCCCACCAAATAGGCTAGGTACACCTCCATGTCTGTAGCAGCAGAGGTTTGGTCACTGACTCCTCTGCAGCCTCATATCAGCTGCCAATGTGGGACTCCCTGATGTGAAGAAAGAACATGGCATGGCTACTATTTCAGGGCAATCTGTGCAAGGGAAATTGCCACAGTTAGCTGAGGCTAATTTCTATTAGCATATTTTCTTCCCCAGTGCAGAACATCTGTCCTTGTGGAAATACTTGCTTTGTCTTGTCCCATCAGAATGAGAGGCCTAGGCACTGAAACAGGCAGCCCATGGGAAACCTGACATCAACTGGGACAAAACCCAGGAGGGGCTTGAAATACAGAATTAGGCAAGACAATGGTATCTTGTCCAAATAAAATGGGCGTGCTGAGCATGGTGGCACACGCTTTTAAGCCCAGCACTCAGGAGGCTGAGGCAGGTGGATCTCTGTGAGATCAAGGCCAGTCTGGTCTACATAGTGAGTTCCAGGCTATCTGGGGTCATAGGGAGACACCATCAGAAAATTTTTGAAAGAAAGAAAGAAGGAAAGGAAGAAAGAAAAAGATGGGCCTGGAGGTTCACCTCTGTGATCCCAGCGCTTGGGAGGTAGAGGCAGCTACATAGTGAGTTGAAGCCACCCTGGGCAACATAAGACCCTGACTCAAAAAACTTGAGAAAAAGATGCTTTTGCCTGTGCAGGCCAGAAGGCAGCCGCAGATGGAGATGCAGAGTCCTTGCAGTCTTCAAGGCCAGCTTTGCTAGTGAATGCTCATGGTTTCTCTTCAGGGACCTCAACTTCAGGCCATTTATATTAACCATCCTGATGACTGGGGGGAGAAATGGGGAGAAAATGGCAGCCTCCTGATGGGGCTAGGGTAAAGTATGAGAAATTGTCTCTGAAACCACAGCTGGGTTTCCATGAGTGCTCAGTTAATGGTGGCTGAACCACATGTGTGTGTGTGTGTGTGTGTGTGTGTGTGTGTGTGTACATATATAGACATGCATGTATATCGGGTTTTTTTGTTTTTGTTTTTGTTTTTTTTTTTGAGACAGAGTCTTGTTCCTCAGGCCAGACTGGCAGACTGGCATGGAACTTGCTCTTCAGCCTTTGCTGGCCTCCAATTCTAGATCGAATCCTCCTGCCTCAGCATCCTGAGTGCCAGAATCACAGATGTTCACCACAATCTTTTGTTGTTATTGTTATTCTCTGTGCACGTGCATGTATTTATGTGTATGTGCTTTTTGTGTGCAGGTGTCCTCAAAGGCCAGAAAGGGCATTGGCTCCCCTGAAGCTGGAGTTACACATGGTATGGTTGTGAGTTGCCCAACATGTGTGCTGAGAGCTGAATTCCAGTCCTCTAGATGGGCAGCAAGTACTTTTAGCTACTGAGCCATCTCTCCAACCCTTTGTTTGTTTGCTTTGTTTTGTTTTTTGGGGTTTTTTTTGTTTTTGTTTTTGTTTTAGACAGTTTCACACAGCCCATGATGGCCTGGAATTCTCTATGTAGTTGAAAATGACCTTGAACTCCTGATCCTCCTGCCTTCACCTCCTGAGTGCTGGGCTCACAAACATGCAGTCACTCATCTGGCTCTATACTCTTGATTGATAGGAGGTATGTAAGGAAAATGGAAGAGCTCAGGTGTTTGATTACTGCCTGGACCTGCTTCCTATATTCATCTATTCAATAAGTCTTTATCTTATGGACTGGCCTTGTGACCTTGATGACCCAGCTCTGCCAACCTAACACAAAGGCTGCCCTGGAAGACCTGGCCTGTCTGGGTTCACACAAATTAAGCAAGCCATGGGATTCAGAATTCTTCCAGAAGGGATCTAGAAATGCCCTTTGAGATCTCTTGGCCAAACTCTCAACTCATGTTGAGCGCCCCATCCTGTCATGCTGATGGAAGGCTGGGCTTGCTACGTGTTCTCACTTTTCTTTCCAGACACTCTTGTTGGGGACAGTTAGTACCAAATCCCATACTTGTTCCCTCTCTTCTCATCAGAACAGAGCTGCCCCACTATAGACTCCTCTAGCTTGGTAGCCCAAAGGTACCTGCAGGGAAGAGTGTGCTCAGTCAGTGGTTGCTGGGGACCTTGATGAGGGCTAGGAACTATATTCCAGTGGACTGGCCATCTGCAAGCCTGGCCTATCTGCCACAGGGATCCATCAAGAACACTTTGCCCACATACTCCTAGTTACCAATTTGACCTACCAATTTGTCAGCAGGTGGCTTATCACTGTAGATCTGTAGCTACAGGTGAGTTGTCCTGGAGAGTAAATCAAGCATTCTGGGCTCTTGGGGAAAATAGCCCCAAGATCCTGAATGGGTCACATTGTGGTGTCACACCACTGAGGTAGTTGTACAGGAGGCCTGCTGTGAATGCTGGTGTCAGGGGACAGGGTGAGACAGAAGAGACCTCTACAGAAGGAATTAGAGACATGTGTGTGCTGTTCTTGGCTGCCCTGGTAGAGAAGTAATGAGATGTGCCTCCCTTGTAGAGAATGTCAGCCTGGGTGACTGGGTAAGACACCACTGCTGCCACTTAATGCTCCCATCTCTGCCCCCATTGGGGCCAACTCAATTAAACTAGGCCTGTCTTTATGAAAGTTGTCCCCCACAAACAGATTGACGTGTGTACTCGCAACTTATCACATTTTCTGTGATTTATTTAATATGCCAGGGCCCCTTCTGATTGTGCTAGCCCACACTTTCCCTCTCCTGGTCAAAGCAAGCAAAACAATTTAAATATTAGCTTAGGAAAATGAGACTACTCCACACCCATGAAAACCAACACAGATGTTTTTCAGGTTATCTTCTATAATATGGTACCTGGCTTCTTTCCATTGTTAGTGAATGGTAATTAGGAGTACTTTATAATTAGTAGACCTAAAAAGAATTTCATCAAATGGGATGAAACAAAACATTTTCAGAGGTTCCAGTCCCCTTCCTTCTGGTGCTTGGGGGTTCTGGAAAGAAGAGCATTCCAAAGGACTTTATAGGCTGGCAAGATGGCTTAATAGGTAAAGGAGCTTGCTGCCAAGACTGACAACCTGAGAGTGATCCCTAGAACCCATATGATGGAAGAGAACAGACTTCTGCAAGTTGTCTTCTGACTTCCACAATCTCAACAGCTAAATAAATGATTGTAAAATAAACATTAAAACACCATTAAAAAATGGTGCGTTGCTAGGTGTGGTAGTGCACACATTTAAGGGGAATTTAAAAAAATATTTTTTATTATTTTTATTTTATGTGTATGAGTATATTGCTTGCACGTACACAAGTGTACCCACGTCGTGCAAAGACTGCAGAGGTCAGAAGAGGGCTTCAGATCCCCTGAAGCTGGAGTTATGGATAGTGGTTAGCTGCCATGTGGGTGCTGAGAATCAAACCCAGGTCTTCTGCAAGAACAGCAAGTATTTTCGACCACTGAGTCATCTCTCCAGTCTCAGTAGTGCACATCTTTAATCCTAGTACGTGGAAGGCAAAGGCATGCAGATCTCTGTGAGACTGAGGCTAGCTTTTTTTTAAAAAAAGCTTACTTTGGAAACCTTTGAGTTATCTTCAGTTTTAGAGTGTCAACAGTGGGTCTCAAACTTTAGAGTTGTTAGAGTGCAGATTCTGCCCTGAGATCCTGATTTAGTAAGTCTAGCGTGGGACCCACAAATGCACTTTTCTAGCAAGTGGCCAGGTGAAGTTGATGCTGCAGGTTCCGGGACTACAATACACTTTGAGGGCAAGTTAGGGGTGCTGGTCTCCTGGGTTTGATCTTAAAATAGTCTGGCCAGCTGATGGAAGTATTTTGAGGTTTCTGGAGAACAAACAGGAGCTGTGGCTTTGAGGCCAATGCTACCTGAGCCTGTGCTTTATTGAGGATCTGTTCACTGCCTGGCCTGAGTCCATGATAAGGGACCCCTCTAGTTGTCACAAGCTCAGCCTGCAGCATCTTGACTGTTGTACCTCAGCGTGAAGGCAGCCTGACTTCCAGCTGCCATGCCCGTGTTTCTGTTCAGGATCTTTCTGATAACTCACGGTCTTTGGCTGCCTCCCTCCTCTGTCTCATCTCCCCAGACTCCTCCCTGTGTTCCCAGGAAAGCAACTTAAAACATTATGGATGAGAAATGGTGTACACCCTTGAGAGTGTCACTTTAAAATCTTTTAATTTTAGTTTTTGTTTGTTTATAACTGACTCTGCCTTGAACTTGCTATATAGCCAAGAATGACCTTGAACTCCTGATCCTCCTGCTTCTATCTCTAGAAGTGCTTTGATTACAGGTATGTGCTACCATGCCTGGCTCAGACTACTTTTGCTCCCCTTTTTGGAGTAATGGAGAATAGAACCCAGGGCCTTATATATGCTGGGCAAATACATACTGAGCTAGATCCCTAACTTTAAGAAGGGCACATTTAGAAAGAGAAATATAAACTTAGAGCAGTGTGGAAGGTCTGGGAATGGCAGGAAGAGTCAGGTCTCAGGGCAGATGGAGGCGTTCTGCCGCATACACTTTGGAATTTCATCAAGGTCACTTTGAGGAAATGCACCAGTGGGTACAGTTAGGGGGCAGGTTTTGTAGCCTGTCCTAGAAGCCTTTTCTGTCACAGAAGGAAGAATCCTGGGCTGCCCACAGGAGTTGATGTTACACACATTTCTTCTGCTTTCCACCTTCCCTGGGAAACTCCTCTTGAAGCTAGAATGTAGAGGTGAGCCTTGTACCATATGAAACATAGCTCATGATCACACATTTGGAGAGTGTTGGAAACTTGGAGAGTGGTTGAGAAGGGCAACCATGAAGGACAGGATATTCTCTCCTGGTGCCTGGCCCAGTATCGTGGGCATGTCCAGCCTTACACCTGTGCTATGACAGGATCAATCCAACTCTTCAGTTGCCTTTGCAGTAGACCTCAGTGCCCAGCCCAACCGCCCCTCCCCACTGTGTCCTCTCTCATTAGCCTCAGTCCTTCCGGAATCCCCTCAAACCCACACACAATCCCACAGAAATATGCATGGCAAAAAAAGTATACCTCAAAGTCTGTTTCCTCCAGTCAGGCACTTCATGCACAGAAATTCTGGAATTGCCAGTGCTGGTAACCTTTCAGAAGTCATTCTTTTTTAAAAAATATTTTTATTTATTATTTTTATTTTTATGTGTATGAATGTATTGCCTACATGTATGTGAATGCACCCATATCATGCAATGCTGCGGAGGTCAGAAGAGGGCATCAGATTCCCCTGAAACTGGAGTTAAGGACAGTTAGCAGCCACCACGTGGGAATCAAACCCGGGTCCTCTGCAAGAGGAGTCAGTGCTCTTAACCGCTGAGCCATCTCTCCAGTCCCTCAGAAGTCATTCTTAAGGGGCAAGGCACCCGAGATTCTTCTCTTCCCCAAATTTCCCCTTGGCCCAAGACAGCATGACACCTCTGGTACCAGAGTTGTGTGCCAACAGAAGCATCAATCTTTTAGCCATGCTCAGGAATCAAAAGGTGGTTGACAGAAGTACATGCTGTCACATGCCAGTAATCTAGCACGCAGGAAGCTGAGGCAGGAGGATAGCAAATTCAAAGTTAGCCAGGGCTACAAAGTGAGAACCTGTCTCAAAAAAATAATGGAGGCCATAAAACTTATTATTTTCTTTTGTGGTGCTAGAGATCAATTCCAGGACTTTATTCATGCTAGGTAAGCATTCTACCCTCTAGCTACATCCCCAGCCAGCAAAAATGCTTAGGACCAGATCATTTCATGCCCATGAATATTTAAAGACAATAATCCAAAATATGGGAAATATAAATTTATTATATATCTGAATGTATAAATCTGAACTGTGGAAGTTTTTGCAGTAAAATGTTAATATAGATGCTATTTAGAATTGTAAGAAATTGGAAATAATTTACATGAAAATAATTTGTGTCTAATAGAAGGTAATTAAGTATATTGTAGTGAATTCTCTTGTTAGACTATTAGGAGCCATTTAATATAGTGATTATGAAGACTATGAGGTAACAAAGGAGTGTTAAGTATAAATTTAAACAGAAGAGAATGCAAACAATTATAGTTATGAAAACACAAGCCTATAAACACTGGTCACCATCATTAGCGACCAGAGAAATGCATATTAAAGACAGTACACCCTCCCCAGAAGGCCTAAAATCAAAAGAGCAGCCATTCCAAGTGTTGGCAAGGATGTGGAACAACTGCAACTTTCATTCAATGAAAAATGGTAAAACACTTTGGAAAATCGGGGGTTTCCTATAAAGAAACACATGTATTCGACAGCCCATCAATTCTACTCCTGGGTATTTACTCAAGAGAAATGAAACACATCCACAAGAGAAACTCAAATAGAGTATCCATAGCATTTTTATGCACTCTAGCCCCAACTCAAATGTCCATTAACAGGTGACTACCTAAACCAATTCCTGTGGATTTTTCTATTAGACTATGTCAGCCATAAAATAGAATAAGTAATTGACATCTATGGACTGTGTGGTCCTCAAAATCCTTCTGAACAATAGAGGCCAGAGGAAAAAAGAGCATACATGATTCCACGAATGGGAACTTCTAGAACAGGCAAAGCTGACCCAAGGCTAACATGAGCTGTGAGCTCAGTGATCTCTCGGAATATGGAACTGGGGAGGGTAAGATCAAGGGCACAAGGCAATTTATGGGATAAAGGAATATTCTAGATCTTTATCTAGTAATGAATGAAGTATATACATTCATATATACAAATATATGCTAAAACTCATATATTTGCCCTATTGGAGACTCTGAGGATTGAACCCAGAGCCTGGAGTATGGCAGACAAGTATTCTACCTACTGAGTTGTGTCCACAGTCTTGATTTGCACTCCTGAAATACATGAAGTTTAGGCTGGTGAGATGACTCAGTGGATAAAAGCACTTGCTGCCAAGACTGGAAAACTGAGTTTGACCCCTAGAACCCACAAGGTAGAAGGAGAGAACACACATCTGAAAGTTGTCCTCTGATCTCTGCTTGCACATAGTGGTGCTAAATAAATAAATGTAATAAAAATTTTAAGTACATGAATTTTCAGCATATAATTTATACCTCAAGAAGGTAAAAATGCCAATGCACATGTGTGTTTGTGGTATGTATATGTATGATATACAATACATACATGTGTATATATTGTTTGCCTAGAAAAAATGGAAAGAAATATACTCCAAATATGATAATGGTTGTGTGTCAAGGGTAATATTATAGATGATTCTTTTTTTTCTTTCTTGATTTACCAAGAGTTTACTTGCATGAATCTATTTTTTTCTATAGTAATAAAATGTTCATAATTTTTAAACTGCAAGTTACTGGAGGCAAGCATTATAATGGTCAACAACACACTAGATTTTCAGTGTGATGAAATCTTGGATATTTTTCTATATATCTACCTCTGTAAATTTTCTTTCTTTCTTTCTGGAACTCACTAGGTAGACCAGGCTGGCCTTGAACTCACAGAGATCGGCCTGCCTTTGCCTCCCTAGTGCTGGGATTAAAGGTATATGCCACCAAGCCCAGCCCTATAATTTTTCAAGGCAGGCTCTCGCCTCCAACCTCTTAGCAAAGCAGCCACAATGTCCTTAATAAATACTGTCTTATTTATAGCATCTACCATCTTTCTATACGTTGTTCTTTTTTTTTTTTTTTTTCCTTCAGACAGGATCTCATTTAGCCCAGGCTGACCTCCAACTCACTATGTTGCAGAGGCTGGCCTTGAACACCTCACCCTCTTGCCTCTCTCTCCCAAGTGCTGAGAGACTACATGTATGTGCCACCATACTCACTTTCCTTTCTTTCTTTTTTCTTTCCCTTCCTTCCTCCCTTCCTCCCTTCCTCCCTTCCTCCCTTCCTCCCTTCCTCCCTTCCTTCCTTCCTTCCTTCCTTCCTTCCTTTCTTTCTCTTTCTTTCTTTCTTTCTTTCTTTCTTTCTTTCTTTCTTTCTTTCTTTCTTTCTTTCCTTCTCTTTTTGTCTTTTTTGAGAAAGGATCTCCCTGTAGCCCCAGCTGGCCTTGAACTCGCTATGTAAACCAGGCTGGCCTTGAACTCACAGAGATCTGCCTGCCTCTGCCGCTGTCCCCCACCCCCTGCCCCAAGTGCTGGGATTAAAGATGTGTGCCACCATGCACAGCTTACTCTGTTTAACTATAAAGCATCTTGTGCTCACCAAGGGCTGGGATGGTACCTATCTCTATCATTTATTTATCATCTATTTATATCTATCTATCCATCCGTCATCTATCTATCATCTATTATCTATCTATCTATCTATCTATCTATCTAGTCATATATCATCTATCTATCCATCTATCTATCTATCTATCTATCTATCTCCTATCTATCATCTATCTATCTCTCTCTACATATATCTTAGTGCTGATGATCAAACCTAGGGCCTATACATACTTGGCTCTAAATATAATCCTACCACTGAATTACATTCCTAGCCCATTTTTTTTGGAAGGGGAAGACAGGGTCTCACTATGTAGCCCTGGCTGATTTAGAACTTTCTATGTAGACCAGGCTGGCTTCAAACTCAGAGATCTGTCTCCTTCTGCCTCCTGAGTGCTGGGATTAAAGGTGTGCACCACCATGTCCAGCTAAATCTTTATATTTTATATTTTCTATATTCCCACTGGCGCTTAGCACAAGTGTCTGCTTGTGGGTATGTGCATGTGAATGCAGGTGCCTGTGAAATCCAGAAAAGGATGTTGAATCCTCTGGAGCTGGAGTACAGGTAGTTATGAGCATGTGGGTGCTCAGAGCTGAGCTCTTAACTGCTGAGTCATCTTTCTTCTTAGCTTCTTTCACTCATTTCTTTTCACCAGGACCACTTCCTTGCCAGCTTTTATTCAGTTCCTGAAATTGTCAAGTTTACTCCAACCTCTGGGTCTTTGCACAAACTATTTTTTGCCTCTTTCTATATCTATTTCCTTCAGATGTTTAGATTTTGGTTCCCACACTACCAAGGCTTTACCCTAAGCATCCTAAAATAGCCTCTTTCCCCACTGTCACTGTCTACTGTATTAGTTTGTTTATCAGTATGGCAATTTTCCTTTATCCTCCTGTGTGCTACACCCACAGGCCTCCTTTGAGTTACCACTCTGGTGCTTTCAGCTGTTATTAAGTCAAATAGAGGTTGTCTGAACACAAGTATGTACGATACTAAGGCTGTCCCCTAGACAGCTACTAAATGCTTAAAGGGCAGGCAGCATATAGAGCATGGATATGTGGTCAAAGACGCAGTTCTGCAAGCGAGAATTCATTGTGCTGCTCAGATTGGCATGCACATTAAAACTTACGGATTATTTATTTGTGAAAATTTCCATTTAATGGTTTTGAACCTCAGTTGAGCACAATTAAAGTAGAAATTGCAAATAAAAGGCAACTACTGTGCTTGAAATGATCTTGTTCTGGTGCTGCTCGTCTGCTCTGGTCCCATACCTCCTTGGGCAGGGGCTTCTGTCTGTTTTGCTCACTGCTTCAAGCGTAGCCCAGGAGCACAGCTCAAAAGTCATGTACTCAGCCCAGGCATAGTGGTGCATGCTGCCATCCCAGCACTTGGGCGCATGACACAGGAGGATACAGAGTTTGAGACCCACTTGGGCCACACAGGTACACTGCCTTAACAAACAAACAAACAAACAAACAAACAAACAAACAAACAAAAAGTCATGCACTGAATGAATAAGCAAATATTAACTGACATTAAGCCACATTCTGTATGCATTCAGTTGAGTTTTCCAACCATTTTACATAAGGAGACACTGTGAGGCAAATGCTGTTCATTTCCACCCAGGGGCTAAAGGAATCTGCCCAAGATGTGCCTGTCAGTCCCAGGTCTGAATGTTTGCCATGACGGCAAGGCTCCATGTCTGCCAGTGAGCAAGGACTGGGGAATAAGGAGGGCATTGTCCTGCCGCAAGCATGGCTGTGCTCTGAGACGAGCTGGGAAAGTCCCTCTGCCAGCCAGGTACTTTCTTCTTATGGTAAGCTGAGAGCCCTCGGAACTGTCAGAGTGGAGACTGTGAAGCCCTGGTGTGGGATAAAGCCCTGCTAACACCACAGTGGAATTTTTTTAACTCACGCCAATGATGGAACTCATTGGCTTTCATGTCTGAAGGAAAGAAAGCACAACTTTAAGAAGCAGGCATGTTTGCTTTGCTGAAGGAGTGCCAGAAAGACCAGTGCAGGTTTGTAGGTGGGTCATTCCAGGAAACGCCAGCATGCTGCCACGTGTACTGTCCACAGTGACAGCTGCCACTGTCCTAGGTGACTTGGCAGAGCAGGAAGGAGTGCCCCCCCCTTCTCCTCAAGTGACCACCTAGTACATTTGCAGAAGACTCTTCTGCTCTTCCTGTTCCCTCCTCTTCTGAATGCCTAGGTTCCCGAGAGGCTGTCCCCAAGCTCCTGCTTTACCAAGACAGTTCGGGTCAATTCCCGAGGCCTTGACCTGATGCCACCAGAAAGGAGGTCACCAAAAATCTTTACATAGTGGCTTGTCTTTGAAAACATTTCATATCTAAACAATGAGTCTTTGTAAAAAGAAAATAGTGTAGAAAGCAAAACTTTAAATGTCACATCAGAAGGCTGGAACTTCATGTGATCTTTTGGTATTTTTTCTTTTGTGAGTATATGTGTATGTATGTGTGTACATGCTTGTTTGTGTGTTCAGATGCACATGTATATTTATGTGCATACATGTGGAAGCCAGAGGTCAACCTTGGGTGTTATTCCTCAGGAGCTATCCACCTTGTTTGTTGTTGTTGTTTGATGTGTATGTGTGTATTGCCTGTATGTATGTAAGTGTACTTGTGTTGTGCAATGCCCACGGAGGTCAGAAGAGGGCATTGGATCCCCTGGAATTGACGTTACCAGCAGTTCTTAGCCACCATGTGGGTGCTGGGAACTGAACCCAGATCCTCTACAAGGGCAGCCAGTGCTCTTGACCCCTGAGCCATCTCTCCAGCCCTCCACTTTTTTTTGGTCTTTTTGAGACAAGGTCTCCCTGTAGCCTCAGCTGGCCTGGATTCGCTAATGGAGACCAGGCTGGCCTCGAACTCATAGAGATCTGCCTGCCTCTGCCTCCTGAGTGTTGGGATTAAAGGTGTGTGCCACCACACCCGGCTTTTTACAGATTTCTTATACCAGTTAGGCTAGACTGCAGAGCCAACAAGCCTCAGGGAGCTTCATGTCTGCCTCCCTAGCACTGGGATTTTAAGCATACACCACCACATCTAGCTTTATACATGGGTTCTGGGGATCAAACTCAGGTCTTCATGCTTGCAAGGCCTATTCTTTACTGACTGAGCCATCTATCCAGACTCCTTTTGCATTTTTCTTGTTAGGTTCTCCTCTACTATCTGCATTCATATATTTTACTCATATGCCATACAAATTACAATAAAACCAGGGCTGGAGAAATGGATCAGTGCATAAGAGTACTTGCTGCACAAGCATGAGGAGCTGAATCTTGATACCAGCACTCACATAAAAAGTCGGGCACGGCCTTGCATGCCTGTAATTCCAGCACTGTGGGGGTGGAGACACATCTCTGAGACTCACTGGCCATCAACCTAGCTCCAGGTTTAGTGAGAAAGTCTGTCTCAAAGGAATAAAATAGAGATAAAGCAGGAAACCTCTAGCCTCTGTACACATGTGCACAGGCACATGAATACACATACATCACATACATGCACCATACACACACACACACACACACACACACACACACACACACAAACACACACACACATTATATAAAAAAGGCACACTTCCAGGTGTGTCTGTGAGGGTATTTCAGAGATGATTAATTGAGGGGAAGACCTATGCTGAATGTGAGTGGCATTATCCCATAGGCTGGGGACTCAGATGGAAAAATATAGCATAGCTGAGATCTGAACAAGCAGCCTCAAGCTCCCACTGCCCCAGCCTGAGCAGCCTGCTGCCCCCATACCTTCCCCATCGTGATGGCCCATGTCCACTGAAACTGAACCAGAATAAGTCCTTCCTCTCCTAAGTTGCTTCTTTCAGATATTTTTATCACAGCACTGAGAAAAGTAGCTAATACAAAGTTTATATTATCTTTGGGGCCTTGTGTTTATGATGTTAACATGAGACTTGAGGGACAAGAAATGAAAAGGGTATGACTTATAGTGATATGTCTGTGTGTCGAGTTGACAAGGAATCACTTGTGCTGGTTAAGTTTTGTCAGCTTGACACAAACTAGAGTCACCTGAGAGGAAGAAACCTAAATTAAAGAATTTTCAAGGTCAGATTGGCCTGTGGGCATGTGTGTGAAGCATTTTCTTTTTGTTTTGTTTTGGGTTTTTTGTTTGTTTGTTTTGAGACAGGACCTCCCTGTAGCCCCGGCTGGCCTGGAACTCAATATGTAGATCAGGCTGGACTTGATCTCACAGAGATTCATCTGCCTCCTGAGTGCTTGGATTAAACGCATGTATCACCATGCCTAGCTTAAAATTTTTATCATATATGTATACACACACACACACACATATATATATATATATAGAGAGAGAGAGAGACAGGGAGAGACAGAAAGAAAGAGAGAGAGCCTCCCATAGCCCCAGCTGTCCTGGAACTCACTATGAAGACCACCTGGCCTATGATCACAGAGATCTGCCTGCCTCTCCCTCCAAGTGCTTTTATTTATTTATTTTTATTTTATGTGTATGAGTATATTGCCTGCATGTATATAAGTGTACCATATGCATGCAGTTCCCACAGAGGGCAGAAGTGGGCATCAGATATCCCAGAACTGGAATTACAGACAGTTGTTAGCTGCCATGAGAGTACCGGGAACTAAACCCAGGTCCTCTGCAAAAGCAGCCAGTACTCTTAACCACTGAGCCATCTCTCTAGTCTAGTGAGGCATTTTCTTAGTTGTTAGTTGAAATGGGAGAGCCTAGATCACTATGGGCAGTTCCATCCATCCGTAGGCAGGTGGGCCTCAACAGTATAAGAAAGGTTGCTGAGCAAGTCAGAGGAAGCAAGCCAGTAAGCAGCTTTCCTCTGTGATCTTTGCTTCAGTTTCTGCCTCCAGATTTCTACCTTCAGTTCCTGTTTTGACTTCCCTTGATGATGAGCTATAACCTGAAATAAACCCATTCCTCCCAAAGCTGGTTTTGGTCAGTGTTTTATTTTATCTCTGCATCAGGAAAGCAAACTAGACGAGGTCTCACTATGGAGTCTAGGCCAGCCTTGAACTTTTGGTCCTCTTTCTCAGTCTCTTCGGTACTGGGATTACAGGCATACTCCACTGTACCTGGTTTTAAACATCAATCTTAGCATCTTCCTGTAAAGAATGATTTAGGATTAGAGACCCACGACCTCAGTGTCTACTTTTACTCTCCCCACCATAGGAGGCAATTTGGCAAAAATATTTGAAAGGTATTGCATACTAAGTCAGAGGAACATTAGTACAAATGAGTATTTCAGTCCCTCTCCCTCACTCCTCACATCTATACAAATACACTCACCCACATCTGGCCCCTAGGACTCTGGGGGATCTGTGGACTCACAGAAATGACACTGGAAGGAAGAATGAATCTACCTATACTAAACTCACTCACTGAATTCTGCCCAGACATGGAGTTCTCTGCTGACAGTGACCATCAGAGGGCTGGTGGCACTGCAGGCTAATCTCTCATTCCTCCTAATCTGATGTCTCCCAGTTCCAATTCAAATAGGAGGGAAGGGTCGTGTTGAGCTGGGACAGTCCAGATGTGCTGACTGGCCAAGGCAGAGAGGGAATTTAGTTGCCCTACTGGGACCTTTCAGAATTTATTATATTTTCTTTTTTTGCTTCTGGCTTAAGGACCGTCTTCAAAACTCTCACTAATGATTAAAAAATAAAGAATGAAAAACCTGATTAGCAGATTTTGAGGAGAACCACATGGTGATGAAGTGGGGGAGAGAGGTTTGAGGAGGAGCTGCAGCTTTTAAGTCTGGAGGGATGAACCTGGAAGAGGAGATCAAATAATGAGGTTTAAGTGCCAGACACTTACTAATCAACTGCTACCCACATTGTGACCCCTTAGCAGAAACCCAGCCTGGAGCAGGGGCCTCAGCTCTGCTATAAAGCCATGGAGAGCAAGGCTGGGAGAAATAAGCATGCAACAAGGAAGGAGTTTTTTAAGATGGATATAAGAAAGGACTTCCTGGAGCCAAAAGTGGCTTATTGCAGAACTGAAATCACAGGGAATTCAGAAGGGAAAAAGTGTGACCCAGCCTTTCTAACTTTTATTGCTGCTGAAGAGTAGGTTCCTGGACATAGCATCTCCTAGGAAACTGTTCGGCAGCCTTCAAGGGGAACCAGGGAAAGAGGAAAGTATTTAGAGATACTATGAAGGAAACAGTTCCATGAGCTCCTCAAAGACAGAAAATAATCTGATTCAAATCAACTTTGCACCCCCATGACAAGAAGGGGCACATTCTATAATTTAAGCCCAGTTACAGAACAAACGACCAAAGACAGAGCTTAAAAGATGAGAGGATGAGGACAAGCCTGTCCAGACAGGAGATGGCCTGAGGCCCTAGGTGGGCACAGGTGCTAAGAGGTAGAGCCTGGTGAATGGAAGTGGGTCTACAAAAGTCAGACAGAGAAACCCACTGGGTATGGGGGAGATCACTTTAAGCTTCTGTGGGTGAGGCAAAACAAGATGGAAGTGGTAATTTACAGGTCAAGCTTGCTGAAGGATAGACTGGAAAGAGAAGAGGGAATGAAAGACAGCTCCAGCCTTTGCAGCTCCTGGCCCCTCCTTAGTCCTGTTTATTGTCCAGCTCAATTAAATTATTTTTGAGATAGGATATTATATAGACCAGCCTGGCCTCAAACTTGGGATCAGCCTGCCTCAGTCTCCAAAGTACTGGAGTATAGGCATGTGCCACCATGCCAAATTTCAATCAAAACATTTTTGGTACCTGAGCATGGTGGTACATACCTTTAATCCTAGCACTTGGGAGGTAAAGGCAGGCTGATTTTTGTGAGATTGAGGCTAGCTTGGTCTACATATTGAGTTCCAGGTCAGCTGAGGATATAGGGAGACCCTGTCTCAAAAAACTAAAACCAACCAAACCAACCATCCTTGGTAACTTACTTCCTGCTCATTATTATCCAAGAAGTAGTCTGGGGCATAGAAAGAAGATAGGTTTCATTAGCTCATGGGGGTGTTCTGTTATACTTTGTCATTTCTTCATTGGTGGACCCACGGAGGAGGCAGAGAGATGTAGCCTAGAAACATGCTGATTTTGGATTCTTCAAACTTACTTGACTTTTGTTACTCGTAAGTGGGAGAGCTTAGATAAGACATTATATTTCCCTGGATGTCAGCTCCTTGTCTCCAAAGTGAAGATCACAATAATAACACTTGCTGGTCATAATCACTATAAGAGTTGTTTGCAAAACACTGCAGAAACTGGAAAGTATCATATTAATGTGGTTCATCTATAATTTGTTTTTCTTGTTTTTTGGGAGGGCACTTACAGCTAGTCTTTGGACATTCAGTGCCATTTGCAAAAGCCCCTATCTCTTAGGTCACTTCCAACATCATCCATACAACAAACCAAATATTCTGACCTCAGTTTTCTTTTACTAGCACTAGCAACTACAATGCTGGTGACTTGGACTCAACTTACTATTTTATTTGTCTAAGTTTTATATTTCTTTAGACAGTTACTATAGTCTAGAGATTTTTTTCCCTTATATGTATAATATCACTATGGTTTTGAGCAGTACTACTGCAGAATTTAAATTATTTGGGAGATCCTATAAGTTCTTTGCAAATGTACAGGAGGCATGTGCTGACTAGGGAACGGAAATGTGATGTTTTTAAGCTTTTAAATTCTAAATTTATGTTTAAAGGGCCCTGTATTCATTCATTCATTCATTCATTCATTCATTCAAGAACTATTTGTTTTAGAGCAGACTCTCTCAGTGCCCTGCCTGTGCCCCCTCTGTCATTTCTGTCCATATCGAGGGAGCCCACAATTATAAGCCCTGGCCACTTTCTTCATAAATGCTTTTCTCTGGAATGTGGGCTGGAAGTATCAATGAGTTAATTTTCTTTGACACAGTCTTCAACTAGAACTAGAAATGGAAAGAATTTGGGGAATAAGAACTTTGTTCCTGGACCAGTGAGACAGCTCAGCTAATAAAGGTGCTTGCCACCAAGCCTGACAACTTGAGTTCAATCCCAGGATCCACATGGTGGAAGGAGAGAGCTGATTCCAAGTTGTTTCTCTCTCTCTCTCTCTCTCTCTCTTTCTCAATTTGATTTTATGTCCCTAGATATAGTGTGCCTCAGAGTTACCCAAACTGATATTACAGGTACTCAGTATCACACCTGATTTAATATTTCATTTTCTAGTACTTTTAAAGCCTGCCAAACCATCTGCCCTGACACACAAACACACAGACACAGACACAGACACACACATAACCTACTCTGTTCTGGATAACTGCTGTACTCAGTGGAGTGATGGGACTAAACCTGCTTAAGAGAGCTGATTGCTACATTCTGGAGAATATTCTGAGGACTTCATTAAACACAAACATCATTAAAAATTAAATAATATGAAACTTGCCATGAAATGGATATTACAAAGATGATAAATACTAATAATCATCATTTCTGTCATGTCTATACAGTGAAGATCGTCCACAATGGCATATGACTGAACTTCTATCTTTAATTTCCATGACTTCATAGCTTGAAGTCATTGGGATTTGGAGCAAGTATTTACACCACAGGAATTTGCAAACGTTATAAATGAGGGAGTGCCTCACCCCTAGGAGCCAGTGCTTAAATATTTGCAAGCACAATATCCACAAAGTCTTGCTTGGAATCTTGCCACAGCCTCCCTGTTCCCTATCCTCTGACACCACACAATCTCTACAGCCAAAGTAATCTACTTAAAAGTGATCTTTTAAAATACGGATTGCCCTCCCCTGTGTAAAGCACCTGTCTGGACCCTTCATCCTGTATCCCCAGGCCTCCCCTCCGTATCTCTCTGTCCTTGGGACCTCCTGCCTTTCTTTACCTCCTCTCGAGCTCTAGTCATGTGACTAGCCTTCCTTTTGTTCCCTGAAGGGATTTTTGTACTTCCTCTCCTTCATTCTGAGACAAGATCAGAGTTCAGTGCTTTAAGTCTCAACTCAACCACTCCCCCATTGCCCCCTCTCTCTGACCATCCTTTTTTAGTGCACCCATGTCATGCAATGCCCGTGGAGGACAGAAGAGGCTGTTGGATCCCCTGGAACTAGAGTTCCAGACAGTTGTTAGTTGCCATATGGGTGCTGGGATTCAAATCCGGGTCTTCTGCAAGAACAGTCAGTGTTCTTAACCGCTGAACCACTCTCCAGCCCCTCTTTTGGTCTTTTTTGAGACAGGGTCTCCCTGTAGCCGCAGCTGGCCTGGAACACACTACGTAGACAGGCTGGTCTTGAATTCAGAGATCCACCTGCCTCTGCCTCCCAGTGCTGGCATTAAAGGCGTGCGTCACCACATCCCACTGACCATCTTTTTTTAATTCTTGGCATGCCCATGAGCAAATCTGTACCCCATGATTCCACTTTTTCCTGTAGTTCATTGTTGATTTGAACTCATCGTGTTTGTTCGTGGCTTGGCTTCTCTATGGTCCCCCTCCCCATCACACTGTGAGTATGTTCATGGAAGAAGACCCTTAGTCTTGCTCGTGGTTGTATCCCCCAAACCCAGAGAGTGATGGATACACAATGGTACACATGCGATGCATGTATCTGATGAAGGGATGCTCATGGCTTCTCTGTTCCTTCCTCAGCCCTTTGCCATCTGGAGGCTGCTTCCCCAGCCACCCTGTCTCCTTTGAAACTGTTTCCCCAGGTGACTACATTTAATGCCTACCCCAGTCTCTCTCCTTTTGGATTTCCAGGTTATATTGTTATCCTTCCTAACCTCTTGAAACTTCCCTTGAGCCCATCCTCTCCTGATGTGTGGTTCCCATTGCTCCATCTTGGACTCAGTGGTACATTGCTTCATTGGTGCCATTTCTTCACCCCTGCCTGTATCTTCTGTCCTCTTGAATCCTAGCTCATGTAATGACATGCTCTGACCAAAAGAATGAGATGGAAGGAACCCAGTTCTGAGTCCCCAGGACAGCACGTGCATTTCTGCTTGTTTTCTTCTGCTGTCATCATCACCACAATGGGCATGTTCCCTCAGCATCACTGATCCCAGGAAGATGGAGTGAGCCAAGAGCTTAGGAGCAAGCTTCTAGGGTAGACCTGTCAAGCTCAGGCTAGAGAGGAGCCCTTAGCCTACTCAGAGACCAGAACTGTGAGCAAGCAAACCAAGCTTAGCCAGGCCTCAGCTGAGTCACAGAAGCCTAAATTCAAATGTGAAATCAGACAGGGTCTCCCTGTAGCCCCAGCTGGCTTGGAACTCACTGGCTTTCAGAATGGTTTGTTATGTGGCAAGAACTGATTGATACACTATTTTGTAGGGTTTCCTCTGGCCAGTACCTTGGCACTGGCTTTCTCCTGTCCCTGGGCATCCTCAGGTCCCTGCATGGTCATTGCTGTCCTTGGAGTTTGATCCACTGGCACGCTTAGGCTTCCAAACTATATCAAGGATTCTGACCCCAATCCCTGAGCTTCAGCCCCACAGAAACAATATGACTGTAGACCACAGAGCATCTCTGTTAGTTACAGCCATTGTTGCATATAAGACATGGTCCCGTAAGATTGTATGACCTAGTGACTCTGTAGCTGTCTTAGTTTGTGTGGTATGTTTTAAGCTGTTTGCTTGATGACATGCTTAATGTCTTATTTCTCAGAAAGTGTGATGGTGGTTAAGTGAGGCACAGCTGGCTGGATCTCCCCCAGGGCTTCCTGCAGGTGCCTTTAATATAACAGGACAACAAAATGCCTTTCCCTCGAAGCCCTTCTCCAGCTGGGAACTGCCCTAGCAGTGACACTCCATGACCTTGTCACCCAAGCTAGGAACCTGGGCTCACAGGTGACGCCTACTTTTCCCTTATTCCTGGGGGTCACCAAGCCTTACCTGCTTTGCCTTCTAACTACCCTTGGTACCACTTCCTGCTCTGTCCCTTTCAAGCCCTCATGTCACTTCTTACCTGAGCTATGGCTATGGATCATCTCCCAACCCAGTGAGTCCCTAACCTAATTGAGTCACAGTCAGAACATGTTGAGGGAATGGTCATAGATGTCATCGAGCACAAACCCTCTGTTAAGTTGACTGAAGGTTAGATGTAACAGTCCCAGAGACACCTTCGAAGATGCAGTCTTTATATTGCATGGTCCCTGGGCTTAAACACTCCTCCTCTGACCAGCCTTGGGAAAATGAGTAGGTTATTCAATCTCTTGGTGTCTCGGTTTCCTCATCTTTAAAATGGAGATAGTTAGAGGACCTCCCTTACAGGGTCTTTCTGAAGGTTAGGTAATGTTACACATTTGTAGGGTTATTTCAAACAATGCGTAGTTCCTGATAAGCCTAAACATGTTGTGTATTGTTACCGTGCCTTTTTTCCCCATGAGATTTTATTTCATTTGTCACTCATCATCCTTTCATGGTTGTTGACAAAGCAAAGCCTCTTTTAAAACTATAAGGTATAGTCTCATCTTTCTTCCTAGTCTTCTAAAATAATACATGCAATTTAGTAATTGAGATCAAATCCACTATCATGGATTAATAGACCATGTTAGGTAATTAATCTTATGTGTTTAATTTTTCCTAATAAGAATGCTTTATTTGCTTTAGATAGGCAACTAAAACTTAATATGTCCCTCTTTTGGAGTCTGGAATTCAAACCAAATTCACCCTTTTAAAGAGAGGAGCATTTGATGAATTTTGCCAGAGCCATGTAACCATCACTATATCAATATCTGGAACATTTGCATCACTTCAAGAAAGTTCCCTGTTCCCCTTTGATCACCTTTGGAGTCTGTCTCTTCTTTCTTTCTCTCTCCCTGGTCAGTCTTTCTAGGTATACATCTGGTGCATTCTGCTGTCTATCACCAAACCTTTGTCAATGTTATTCCTCACCAGGTGGATAGTTTTTGGCCTGATACCTTCCACATTTCCTTCAAGCCTCTGCTCATCTATTCTTTTAGTCTGGACAAACTCTGCCTGGAATGTTTCAGGTTAACCTAGGCCTTTCTCTCTGACTGCTCTACACACTTTGTGTTGAAATCACCTACCCACACCTGAATGCTACTGTCACCTGTGGATGGCAGGGATTTGCTTCCTAGGTTCCAGTCTGGAGTGTGGCACTGAGCAGATGGCACCCAGAAGCTGGACAGTGAAATGGGATCTTCCATTTGAGGCTGGGGGACTGTGTGATTAGGAGACTGGGGTCTGTGGTGAAGACCTGAGTCTTGGGGTGCCTTGCTCCTTTCAAAAGCATCTTTTATCCATTTACTCTTGGGGTGACTATTTCTCCAGGGAGAAATACAACTTGGGAGAGCTGAAGAGGCCAAGCTGGGCTAAGGGAGGATGATTTCCTGCTGAAGGGTGCTGAGGATGATGGAGCTCGGGGTGGGAATCTGCACAGCACTACTAAAGGGTGGCAGAGGATGAGAGGCAGGGGCAGAGGAAAGTCGGTGCTCACACCAGGTCACGATTCTGTTCTGAAATGAATGTTGTGATGAAGTTGAACCAAACATTGAAACGGGAAGGAACAGAAGGGAATCACTTTTGGTAACTACTCCTCACTCCTAGGGACTTTGTGATCCTATTACTCTTTGGACAATATTTACAGAATCTGTATTTGTCAGCCTCTCCTCTCTATGGGCACTATGCCAGGAGCAGGTTCCCACGTAGAAGGATCATGGTGGCCTGCGCCACACCCTCTGGCATTTGCCAGTCTGCAAAGGGCCTCTTAAGCTGCAAACCTTCCTCTATTGATGGGCGTGTGGGTGAGTTAAATTCTCCCCCTACCGAAGAAACTCTTACCAACAAGTTCTAAGAGTGGGTAATCAATAAGCATTTCCTCATCCATCTGGAGGAAAAGCTCTGGGGTGTATTCTATAGTTTTCCCCAAATCCAGTGACACTTGCCCTAGCTGTTCATACACACACCACGGCGGTTGCTTGCTTGATAGTGTGCTCACTCTGTTGCCTCTTTCCCTTCCCACTTCTCCACCAATGTTTCCTAGATCATTCCCAAATGAATTACAGTCAGCCCTTCAACCCACAGATTTAACCAACAGAGGACCAAAAATATTTGGAAAATCACTGTGTTTGTACTGAGCATGTGCAGACTTTTCTCCTTTGTCAGGATTCCCTAAATGATACAATATCCCAACTATTTACATATTGCAATAGGTGCTGTACTACATACTGAGAATATTTAAAGCATATGGGAAGATGTGCAGAGGCTCTGTGCAAACACTACAGCAATTTGTATGAGACTTGACCATCCTTAGACTTTGCAACCTGGTAGAGGGGGATCTTGGCATCAACCTCCCTCTGATATTGAAGGACAACTATATTTGAACCAAGTCCTCTTGCCACGATCTGCTCTGGGAAAATTTAAAGACAAACAGTGAACAAGATAAAGGAAGACCCTGCCACAGACAAAACTTTTTGGAGACTGAGTCTTTGGTGGATCTATGTATCACTTTAGGCTGCATGCTCAGCCTGTGATATTCCCGGGGCACTAACAAGTACCTGCAAATGAATGAATGAATGTTCTTTCCTACCCCCAGAAAAAGGAGTAACTGTCCTAGAGTCTGTGGTAAACAGCTGGCACATGGTCTAGTCAGACTAGTTGCTAGCAACTGTTGGTCAGAAGTTGGGGTCATTGAATTTTATTCCAAACCAGGCCTCACTGCTGGAAAATGACTGAGCATGGAAAGGTAATCCAGGTTAATTCTTGCTGATTAATCATTAATGTGCTAAGAAACTGCTGAGATTAGATTAAAATTAGGAATGAATGGTTTGGCTCCAACCTAACCCTTCTGTATTTGCCTACGAAGTGCTTCACTTTCAATGACAGCTTGCACAGTAGCAATGGCAAACAAGTATGGTGGTGGAAGAAAGACCTGTCCAAGAAATAGATACAAGGCAGGGATTCAGTCACAAAGGCCGGAGAAATGGCATGGGGCAGTTGCAGCCCTTTTGGCCTTTTAAAAAACTGCATTGCAGGGGCTGGGGAGATGGTTCAGTCAGTAAAGTGCTTGTTGTGAAAGCATGGGGGCCTGAATTTGGTAACCAGCACCTACTAAGTAACAAAAACCAGACACCACCTGTAACCAGCACTGAGATGATGGAGACAGGCAGATCCCTGAGGCTTGCTGGCCAGCCATTCTAGTCAAGGCAGTGAGCTCCAGGTTCACTGAGAGACCCTGCATCCCCCCCTCCCCCCAAGTAAGGCAGAGAATGATAGAGGAAGGCACCTGATGATCTCTGGCCTCTGCACTTGTATACACACATGCACACATGAAGGCACACACACACACACACACACACACGCACAACTCAAAGGGTTGATTTTGAGACACTGTTATAATGGTTAAAACCTAAACTTAAAATGATTTCAATTGAATTTAATTATGAAGAGGGTGTTGGGCTGGTGAGATGACTCAGTGGGTAAAAGTTCTTGCCATGCAAGCCTGCATGACCTGAGTTTAATTTCCAGAACCCACAGTGGAAGGAGACATTTTTGCCAGTTGTCTTCTGATCTCAAATGTGCATAGTGGCATGTGCTCCCCTGCACTCATGCGCACGCACACTCAATAAATTTAAAAAGAGAGGGTGCTGGTAATATTTGGGGCACCAATTGTTCAGTTTCCTGGGATGCAGCAAGGTTGTCTTGGGTCAGAACCTCACTGTTCCTATCACTTGGAATCAAATGTCACAAATCTGCTATGCGATTTGGGCAAGTTCAGTATCCAGACTGCCTCAGGTGTGATCTTCCCTCACAAAGTGTGATGCAGTTCACCTCAATTCCTTCTGCTTCTTCTGGTTCTTCCACCCCAATTACTCCAATTATTCAAGGAAATTCCATCAGGTGTAGAATGCAATCTCTTTAAAGTGAAGGCCTCTCTACCCTGATCCCCAGCAGAAACTGTCCTTACACCCAGAGGCTGGAGGGGGCGGTACTTTCTGTGAAATTACTTGGGTTTAAATAAAGCATTTTCCTTGTTGTTCACGGATTAAGCACTCCCGCTCAGGGTGACACCTACTGCCACCGAAGCCCGGCAGTGCTCTGAGGCGAAGGCCCGAGGCCTCGGGGATTCGAACCCTCAAGATACCCGCCCAGATGGAGCCGGCTCCAAGTAAGCTGTGGCATGGAGCGCCGCGGCCCGGAGAGGGCGGGGCCGGTAGCCGACCTCCCTGGGTGGGCGGGGCGTTAGAGACCCGCCCCCCCGCGCGGAGCCCGGAGCTGCGCTGCGCGGCCCCGCCCCTCTCAGGCCCCGCCCCCGCGACTCCCCGCAGCTCCTCCCCTCTCCCATTGGCGGAGACGTAGACCCGCCTTTCTGTCCAATGGCCGCCGCCGCGGTTCGGCTATCCGCATTCTGACTGGCTAGCGGCCGGCAGAGTGGCGGCTAGCGAACCAATGGGGAGAGGCGGCTCGATGAATGGCTGGCCCGGGTGGGGAAGGCAGGAGGCGGCGATCCCGGCGGAGGGGGCCGTTCGCCAGCTCCGAGGCAGAAAGTGCCACGACTCCACACGCGCGCACGCAGCTAGCGAGCGGCCGGAGCGGACGGCGGACGGGGCGGACGGCGTCGGGGTTGCGGCGTGTGCAGCTGCTCAGGGGCGGCTTCTCGGCGGAGGCTCGGCCGGCTCCTCTCTCGCGGTTCCTCGGCAGCGGCGGCGGCTACTGCCCCCTCACTCTCCCTCTCGCGTCTCCCGTTGCAGGTAAGAAACTTGGTCGGGCCCTGCAGCGGCGGTGGCGGCAGCGCGCGGGCTGGGCCGTCGGGGCGCCGGGCCGGCCGTGCCGCGAGTGACACGTCTCCTTGGCAGCCCCTCCC
>NW_008353009.1:1007511-1014549 GCF_000622305.1 Nannospalax galili | reverse complement strand
AAGTTGGCTGCGGGGCGGGGCGGGGCGGCGCACAGCTGGCGGAGGAAGGGGTTAAGTTTCGGGAAGCCACCGGATGACGTTGCCGGGCTGGAGTCCGGGCCGGAGGGTGGGGGTGCTGGCGGAAGGCGGCGGGCTGGCTGGGGACGAGGGCGGATTGAATGGGTGACCTCGGGCCCAGCGCGCTGGCCTGCGGGCCGCGGCCACCAGACACGGCGGCGGCCCCGACGGGGCGGGCGGGGACCTCGGGATACGCCGCGGGTGCTGTCCGGGGTCAGAAGCCGGCCGACGCGGTGGCAACTTCCCGGAGTGCGGGACGAGCCTCCCTGCTCCCCCTGGCGGCGGGGCCGCAGCACCGTTTCCCCTGCGGGGCCGCGCGAGGGTGCCCGGCCGTAGCCGAGGCCATCCCGGGTCCTGTCCGACCTGTCCCTCCCGAAGCCACGATGAATGGACCGGCAGTGCCAGGCCTGGGCGGAAGCAGACACCTCCGGCCCGGCCGGTCAAGCGCGCTGGCACCGGGCCCGCTCTGGCCCGCCAGGCTCCCCGGCTGCGCCCGGGGCAAGGAGGCCGCCGGCCGGTGCTTCAAGCGGAGTTGCTTTAGAGACACCCCACCCCCGTTTGCGAATTGTAAACCACCAGCTGTAGCTCTGTTGGTGCTACGCTCGGTGGACGGTACTTGAACCAAGTCATTTTGCTCAAGGTCTCCCATTTCCCCATCTGGAAAAACGGGGTTCCTGATTGCCTCTGCTTGGGAAAACATTTACAGAGTGGTTAACTAGTATTGATCGCCCGAGTATGTTTTAAGGCATGTGAGGAGACAAGCGGGAGGGGGGGGCGGGGCTGGCGCGCACCTGGCTCCTGCAATTACCTGCTGTAGTCACTAAGGGCTGCAGAAGTCACACACCTGGAATTCACACCTAGAACACCTGAGGCTAATGTCTCCCAACCTCTCTGAGTTTCCTTATCTCTAGCATGGAGATAGTACCACCCCCTCACAGTAAGGGTCAGGGGAACTGGGCAGGAAGTGTGGGATCTTGTGCAAGCCCCAGGCAGTTTGGCAATAGCTCCTGGGGTCAGAGGTCAGGACCGGCTGGGAAGCACCAAGGAAATGAAACTTTGGCGGCGGCTCTGTGGAGTCTCCCACATCTCTATTTGCTTAGTATTCATTCAGTGTGTTTAAGCCCTCTGGTTAGTGCCTGGGTAGTTGTGGCCAGTAGGACCGCACATTTAACACAGACCTGTACAGTAAAGTATTCTCAAACCATCCCCACCACCTCCTTACAGTTTCCCAACTGTCCTTGTTTGTTCATCTGACACACACAGAAATCTTTGTGATTCCCCAGCATGCTATGTAACTGGGTACTGTCTTAATTTAATGTGTTAATGAACTTCCCAAAGGGCAGCCCATTATGGTCTGCCAACTTGTTTCTCTTTAGAAACAGCTTCCTGTTCTGTGGACCTGGAGATGCCACTTCCCTCTCTATTTCAGTATGAGAGGAGAGAGAGGTCAGGGGAGACCTTAGTAAGTTTCCCTTTAGATGGCAGGGCAAGCCTGGATAGACTGGCTTGGGCCACTTGAGGCCTAGAAGAGTCTGAGATTGGGAGATCAGTGCAAGAAGGGATCTTGGGGTTTGGCAGGAAAGGGTTTTCAGTGCATGGAGCTGTGGGCATGTTATAGCAGCGCTCTTTTCCTTTCATGTTTAGCACTTGACCTCTGACCACCTACAAACAGACTAAGTGCTATTATGATGTACAGATATTTATTGATGTGAAAGTTCCCACCCCTCTACCCCCTTTTTGTTGCAGGTTTTACATAGTCCTGGCTGTCCTCTAACTCTATATAGCCTAAGCTGACTTTGAACTCCTGATCCTTCTGCCTCCACCTCCCAAGTTCTGGGATTACAGGTGTGCTCTACCACACCTTGACTTGATGGGAAAGTTTTAAATAAATCTGGAATCAAGTGACATTTGAGCAATTATGCTCTTTGCTGCAATGAACCCTAACTCTGCATGTTACAATAATTATATAGCACCAAACTTACTTTAACTGGTTGAATGCAAGTGATTTAATTGGAATATTGGTTTATTATGTAGCAGGGATACCTTTTAAAAGTGCAGGACCCTGCATTCTTACTTGTTCTTTTATCCCTGGAAGTTTAACTAATAGACAAATGGCATAGGGATAGAGCCAACAGTCCTTGTGATTTTTTTGTCAAAATCTTGTTTCCAAAGGGGGAAATGTCCATTTCCACATTTGGATTATGAGCTGTGCTGTTCCTCTATATCCTGGGTCTGTAATGGTTAAGGCCTCGAAAGTTTCCCTTTCCGTGGAGCAGTGTAAATGTGGACTGCCTGGCTTCTGGATGAGGCCAAGATTGGGGCTCTTAGATTTTGAAGTACAGGGTTTCTGTAATTCATCTGTCTTGAGAAGAGAGTCACAGATCTCAAAAGATAAACAAAGCTGAATGCAACCTAACTTTTAAAGGTTTGCTATTTAGAATCATTTTTCCATGATTGATTGTTTTAAGATACCATACTCCTATGTTTGGGGTAGGTATGTTGGTTACCCATCCAATAGATGAGAATATAGAGGCCCAGCAGGTTTGGGGGCTTATTCTTGTTGCTCCCTGCTAGGTGGCAAGGTTTCAGCTTTCTGAACAGTCTATACGCCATATAACTACCCTGCTGGGACAGTAATTACCTGAGGGAGGACACAGAACTAGAGGATTGAAATGCAGCATTTCAGTGGCAAGAAGGTGTAGAGTCAGATGAAAATTTGGCAGTGCAGGAAGGCACTTTAAATTTCATTTCTTTATGAACAGCCTCTGTTCTAGGCTTGAAAACTCCATACATATAAATTCATGACATGTAGTTTTTTTTTTTTAATTTATGTGTATGAGTATATTGCCTGCATGTAAGTAAGTGAACCTGTGTCGTGAAATACCAGTGGAGGACAGAAGAGGCTGTCGGATCCCCTGGAACTGGAGTTATGGACAGTCGTTTGCTGCCATGTGGGTGCTGGGATTTGAACCTGGGTCTTCTGTAAGAACAACCAGTGTTCTTAACCGCTGAGCCACCTCTTCAGCCCCATGACATGTAGTTCTTGTGTGAAGAAGCTGTGTCTACAACAGCATTGTCCAGTAAGTACCACAGCCGTATAAATTTAAACTCAAAATAGTTAAAATGAAAATTTATCATTCCATTTCTTTACCACACTGCAAATGCTTAGTAGTTGCTATGTAGATTGGCATTATTCCCATCATCTTGAGAAGTTTGACCAGATAGCACTGGGTTTGGATAGCTGCTATTCTCTAAAGGTTCAAGTCCCTGTTCCTCCTGATCACCCCTGGAAATATGAGATGCTGAACCAGGTGAAATGTCCATTCTTTCTGTCAGAACAGATGATTGGTGGCAGTTCATACACTTCAGCCCAGTAGGATGTCATCTTTAGAAAACAATAGTCTCCATTCTGTGTACCTATGGAGCAAAAGGGGTAGGGCAGGAAGGCAAGAATTTTTACCTAAAGCATCAAGATGACCAAATGTATTAAACACGGGGGAAAAGAAAGTAGGTACTATATGGGAAATATAAGGAAAGTATTTTATTCTAAGCGAGAAAGCCTGGGCAAGGGAGGCCACTTAGCATTATAGAATATTAACTCAGGAACTTCCTAGGGCATTGTTTTCTTAGACAAATGCTGAATGACTCTCTTGAAAATGGCAAGCAGACACCCAAGTTTCAAACTAGACACACCTTATGTTTTTCCTTTAAGTGTTGGTAACATGTATCTCTCACCTTTCTCAAAACGAACAGCAACTTTGTAAAGAATGTATTATAAATTCTATGTTTCCAGGTTATTTTGGCAGGGATGGCATGCCTGCCCGGTCCCCAGCCCTTTCACATTCCAGTGTACTGGAGTTTTCTCTTTCGGTGGTGTAAATCATTTCCTGAGCACTGCAGTGTCTGTTCACAGCTTCTTTTATATTCCATATGACTTTGAAAGATCACTGGGCCTTAGGAAGAATTTGTGAATTCTTGGTTGTACTCATGGTCTCATATCAGTCAGTACTCTGTAGACTGACATAAAACTGAAGTTTAGACCTGGGAGTTGTGGCATACATCTTCAATTCCAGTTCTCTGGAGGTAGAGGCAGGCGGATCTGTCTGAGATCGAGGCCAGTTTGGTCTACATAGTGAGTTTCAGGCCAGCTGGGGCTACAGGAGACTCTGTCTTAAACAAACAAAACACAAAAGGCAAAACCCCAAACAAAAAAACCCAAACTGAAGTTTAAAGAAAACTACCGGTGATAGGCAGCTAGTTAATCTCTTGCTGGTCAGAGAGGAGGCCCACTGAGATTGTGCCAAAGTTATCATCTATTTATAGTGATAATGAATATCATCAGATGACTCAAAAGTTTGACTAAATGACCATTGTGAACCCAAACCTTTAATTCTGTACCCTAACCCTGGGTAGGCCGTAACCAGACAAGGGTCTATGTTAGGATGTCTCTAGACAGACTCCAAACCGGTGCCTTTGTGGTTGGTTGGAAGGAACTTGGAGCAATTGGCATTTATTCGACCAATCCCATGTATTAATTAAACCGCCTTTTAAAAACAGATTTTTTTTTTTTCCTATTAAAATTTAGGTTTTTTTTTTTTAAGATTTTCATAAGAAAAATGAAAATTCTGTCTGGTTTCTTGTGTGGCATCTGTGAGCTGTGGCTGACCTCTCTGGGCAGTCTGTGCCCTCCTTCAGCAGCATCTTACTTTGGTGTATGTGGCATGCTTGGCGTCACTGAGGTGGCACCCAGTGTGACTGGTTTGCAGCAGCCTCTCCAGAGCTGCCTTGTGCTGTAGCTTAGGATGTGAGCAGCCCTGTGTGGGGGTTCTAGTCCCAGGAGTGAGCATTGTGCCCTTTCCTCCTCCCTGGCCTTCAGTGTCCTTCCTGCTTCTGTAAAGTGAAAGCAGACCAGGTGGCTCCATCTCAGGCCACAGGCCTTGGTTTATCTTTAACTCCTTGCTCTCAAACCTGCAAATCCCAGCAGTTCTGCCTTCCAAATGCAGTTCAAGTCTGGCCTTTCTCACCATCTCTGCTGGTTCTACTCCATCGTCCTGTCACCTCACCTCAAGCATGTTTTATTATTAGCCTTCAAAGTAGTCCCCTATCTCTGACCTCATCCCTGCCTTTTAGAGTGCTCTAGAGCTAATCATGTCTGTCCAGGGTCTTCCCAGCAGTCCCCAGTTCCCCACTTGGACTTGGACTTCATTTCTGGCACCTACCTTTGCTCTACTCCAGCTACACTGGCCACCTCTGTTCTTCTGGCCTGGGTTTGCCGCAGGACTTTGGTTGTGCTTTTACTTGGGGAGCTTTTCCCAGAAAGCCACACAGTTGCTCCCCATCTGCCTCAGGTCTACTGACCACCTTGTTTCAAGTGACACCCTCCTACCCTGTCCAGCCCCTGCTGCATAGCTTTCTTCTCATTCTTACCACTTGGTATGTCCTGTATTTGGCTTATTTGTCATCATCACCACTGGAATACAAGCTCTACTAACACAGGGACATTATCTTTTCCCTTCCCTCAGATGTCCCAGAATCCAGAATAGTGGTGGTACCTAGTAGATGTCCAGGCTCTCTGGGCTAAAAAGATTTTCTAGTGGAAGTCTAATCGTTCAGCCTAAAGTAGTTTGGATTCCTGGAGCATCAAATATAAACACAAAAACAGATCCCAGAGCCAAATGCAAGTGAGTTTTGGATAACCTCCAGACTGGCTCCAGTTGAGAAATTGACAAGAACTGGAGTGCTGCTCAAGCTCCATCAGCCCTGTGCTACCCTCAGAGGCCAGAGATATAAGTGAGCCCTGGAGCAGGGACTTGGACTTGAGTGCTGCCTCTTTCCTAGGCTACAGGTCTACAGGTCTGTTTCATTGCTCTTAGGACTGACTGCCTGTGTGTCTCTTCATAGCAACTTGGCAGGACCAGATTCCAGGAGGAGCATTAGCAGGGGGAACCCCACATTTCCTTGGGTATAGCAGAGTACTGGGTGGGGCCTGCAGAGGAACTAGCCTATCCAGGAAACAAAATGTTATTTTTGGTTTGAACAGTGTGGTGGCTTGTTCTGAAAAGAGTTAAGTTTTGTGTTTAGAGAGTAAATGTATTCCTTAATGGTAAGAAGTTGTCCTTTTTGTGTGTGTGTGGTCTTTTTGAGACAGGGTCTTCCTGTAGCCCCAGTTGTCCTGGAACTCACTATGTTCACCAGGCTGGCCTTGAGCTCATAGAGATCTGCCTGCCTCTGCCTCCCGAGTGCTGAGACTAAAGGCGTGTACCACCACAACCAGCAGGAAAAAGTCTTGTAGTTGGAATGATATCTGCTGTTCTCCTGGTTAGACTTTGTGAGGAGTGAGAAGAGTTGATAAGATTATGCTCCTGCTGCTCCTGCATCCTCCCCTCATGGTTGTGTCTCCTCTAAGGACCTTTGCATGGAAACTGGCTGAGGTGGAGGAAACTGGGCTGAAGTAGGGAGGTCCATTTGGTAAGTCAGCTCTAGCCCCATCCTTTATTTTTCTCTTCTACTGTCCTACTTTAGGCAACGAAATAACAAGTGTGTTTTGGAGTCATGGCCCTTTGTGGTGGAAACATTGAGTGACTCCTTTTACCCAGAAGGGTGAAAGACCATTGATCGTACCTAGGAGGTATGTTTTCTGGACTTCTCATTCAGTGATTAAAATATGCAGCTCAACTATATCAAAACCAGTTTTGTTTTCCATGAAGACTGGTTCTGTATATTCAGTGTGGCTTTATTTCCATTGCTATATTATCTCCATCCCATGTTTGTACCGTAGTAGTTAGAAAAGTCACTTAGTAGTAATCACAGTGATTGAGGAAAGCAAAGAGTAAATTAATTATTAAAAGTCATATTAGTGACATGTCAAGGGACTTCTAAAAGGCCAACTTTAATCATGCCCCTGAAACATAGTTACTCTTTACTGTTAGAAGTCGCTTCCCCTATAAGTTGGAAGATTCTGACTTTTTGTACAGTTTTAAT
>NW_008353009.1:994262-1007144 GCF_000622305.1 Nannospalax galili | reverse complement strand
TTTAATCATTATTTTTTTACTTTTTTTTTTCATACAGAAGAATTCATTCCAAAGCAATCGACATTGAGACGTTTTGTACAGTTTTAATTTTTAAAAGACTGTGAGGAGAACAGTGCAGTGGGCAAGGCTAATGAAAGCCCTGACTACTCCAGGAAGGGACACCATCTTTGGCTGAGGCCCATTAATTCCTTTCTGGAGAGAGCAGTGTCCGGTGCGCCTATGAGAGTTGGAAGGTGGCAGTAGTACAATATTCTGGAAGATCTTCAAGCCTCAAAAGCACCCCTCCCTTGGTATACATGCAATGTGTTTTCCTAGCAGAGAAGGCATACGTATTGTTAGTTCTTTACTGAAGTAAACAATATATATATTCTATATACATATACTTGAGTCTACAGTTCAGTACATTCATGCAAACTGTACACCTCTGTTTAACCAGTAGATCAACCTCTCTTTTTGTGCCATGTCCGCTCCTAATTGCTGTCTTTCCCCAAGGATACTTGCTCTTCTATTTCTTTTTTAAAAGAATTTTTACTATTTTTATGTGTATGAGTATATCGCCGGCATGTGTGTTAGTGCACCCATATGGTGCAATGCCTGTAGAGGTCAGAAGAGAGCATCAGATTCCCTTAGAACTGTAGTTAGGGATGGTTGTTAGATGCCATGTGGGTGCTGGAATTCAAACCTGGGTCCTCTGCAGTAGTAGCCAGTGCTCTTTACTGCTGAATCGTCTATCCAGCCCCATTACGCTCTCATTTCTAACACCACAGACTCGCTTTGCCTGGGTTTGAACTTAATGGAAATTAATCACGTGACATATGCTCCTTTGTCTTTCCCATGTCTGTAAGATTCATCCCTGTGGTTGAGATGGCTAGGGTCTGTTCATTTGTTCTTTTTCCCATCCAGTGTGACTGTATCACTGTACCCATTTTACTGTAGGTGGGTACTTAGATAGCTTTCAGTTTGGAGCTGTTAGGAATAAACAACCTTGGCATAATTGGTCTCACTCTGACTTTTGGTTAGTACGAGCACACATTTTCTATTGGGTCTGTATATCTAGGTCTGGAATTGTGAGCCATAAAGAGGCATATGCCCAGTTATGGAAAAGAGTGACAGGTTTTTCTTTCAAACTGCTTGTGCTGATTTATGCTCCCACAGTATTTAAGAGGGTATTACAAAATGGCTGACTTTAAAAAAGAACTGAAGTTTACTTACCATTGATAGTAAAAAGAACTGGAAGTTGTCTTGTCAGAGAAGGGACTGTTTGGCAGCAGAATTTGTTGCTCAAAGGTGGGCCTTTGCAAAGGACTATTGAGAGAGGGCCAAATTTTATTGTTGAAAAGCAGATGCTGTTCACCACAAATCCAAGTGGAAAAGCTGCTCCTCATAGGAGTTGAAGGAGAGAACTGAGCAGCTCTGATCTTGAGTTCTCTTATAGAAACTAACCCTTCCTACTGTGGATTTTACATAAACGAAGAGTGAGCATTTGGGCCCCAGATAGTTTACCTTTCTCCAGGGGTTGGTGGTGTGGGGAAATCATCACAGGATCTTCTCCCTTACCCCTTAACCTGCTATACAGTACAGCATCCCTCACCTGCGAGGGGTACTTTCCTAGATCCCCATTGCATGCCTAAAACTGCAGAAAATACTGAACCCTATATGTACTTGTTTTTTCCTTTGCATAGGTACTCTTGATAAAGTTGAACTTATAAATTAGGCACTGTGAGAGATGAACACGAAGAACTAATGATAAAATAGAACAGTTGTAGCAATATGCAGTAGTGACAGTTACTTGACTGGTCTTTCAACATAATCTGCTTCACTGTACCCACACTTCTGGTAATGAAGTAAGGTCAGTCCAGGCCTACACGGTGGTGAGGCAGGTGAAGGGAATGATAAAGGCATGTGAGGCAGCATTGGACTATGGATGATCATCCACATTTTAGACTGTGGCTGACCATGGGGAATTGAAACCTCCCAAAGTAAAACCATAGGTAAAGGGGGACTTCTGTCTGTCCAGCTCTGGATTAGGAGCTTGTTTCCCTGGCCCAACTGGTTTTCCTGTTATGTAGCAGTGATGTTCTGTCTTCTTTAAGATCTTAGTGAGCTGTGATTGGCTTGGCTATGAGTGGCAAGCAGTGCTGGATACCATGGAAGGGGTGCTGGGTTTCTGGTGATAGAAGCTATTTAGACCAGTCTTCTGACTCCGGGTTGGCTTGGACAAGTTCTCAATAAAAGAAAACCATGAAAAGAAATGGAATGGTCCTTGAAATGGTCCTTGGAATGGCCCAGGAGATCCTGAGGATGTTGGCGAGCAAAGTATCTAGGAGGCTAAATATAACCCTGCACAGCCTTTGGTGAGTTGGGTAAGCTGTAGCAGTTCCAGGGACAAAGGGCAGAGATCAGCATGGGTAGCTTGATAAGAGACTGTTCACCAAAGAACAGGAACCTCCAAGGGCTATGAAACCTTCCAGGAGAACGTGGCTTAGATAACTAAGCACTTCTGTGCCTGGGAGTATAGTTGAGTGGTTTCTGCTTAGCTTTAGGGAGGCCCTGTATTCTATCCTCAATGTGGCAGAAAATAAACTAATACAAAAACCAGAAAACATTTTTCTAGAGCCACTCTAGTAGGTGAACAGGCTCAGGCTGAATAGGTATCACAAGCTGTCCCTCATGCGGATCATATGACTTGAATGCTGGGAAACTCAAACACATTTAAGATTCTGCTTTAGAGTTGACTGGATAGTGCTCCTGGGTTAGTCCTTGAGTGAGCAGGTGTTTGAAAGACTGTACTTTTTTCCTGTTCTCAGTGAATCCCCAAGGCATGCTTATAACAGGAACATGAACAGTGCATAGTTATGAAACACAAGGAACTAAACACAAAAGATGCAAAGCACTGTGGATGAAGACAGTAGGAAGAGGTCTGTGAAAACATAAGGTAGAGGTGTTGACACAGGTTTTAAACAATGCCACTTACTGTGTTGAAAGTATCTATAAGGACTAAGAAACTATACAGTGACTGAGCACATTTGAAAAGGGGGCCAAGTGTAGCTTGTAGATATGAAAAGCTGAATAATTGTAATAAAAATCCAACAGATGGGTTCAGTAGCAGATTAGAGCGAACTGAACAGAAGAAATGAACTGGAAGGTGAGCAGAAGGAAATATGCAAAATTCATCATAAAGCCTAATGGACAGAGTAAGGCTAAGTGTCTAATTCCAGGGGAGGAGCGAGAACAGAACCAATATTTGAAGAGACAGTGGCTAGAATTTTACAGAAAGAATGAAACCTATTTTTTAAAAAATCCAAAATCAACCCAAACAGATAAAAATCTGTATGGAGATAATTTGCCATGTGATGGAACTAGAGAAAAATGCAGCAGTCAAGGTGAAAAGATCATCATTTAAGGCAGAAGCAAGATGGCTACTAATAGATCTTCATTAAGGAAATTCTCAAAGGTGTTCCTGGAAGGAAAGTGAGGCCAATGGAAACAAGTGAAGCAGTAGAGAGTGAAGAAGGTGGTTAGTATTGGGTTAGCCTTAACAAATGTAACATGGGTGAGACTGAAAAATTCTTAAGATCTAATGCATAAAAATTTAAGTTGGGGCCTGGGCGTGGTGGCACGTGCCTGTAATCCCAGCACTTGGGAGACAGAGGCAGGCAGATCTTTGTGAGTTCAAGGCCAGCCTGGTCTACATAATGAGTTCCAGGACAGCTGGTGCTACAAGGAGACCCTGTCTCAAAAAAGACCAAAAGAAAAAAAAAAAAAAGAGAGAGATGTAAGTTGGGAGAATAATGGAATTAGTGGGACAGGGTAAAAGTTTTGGTAACTTTACGACCTCTAAATGTTGATTTTTCAAACATAATTACTGAAAAATTGAAGAGTTGATTATGTGTGTGATACCAGAAAGAGAAACAAAACATTTAAAAATAACCCAAAAAGAGATAAGGGCAAAAAGCCCAGGACAGGTGGAAAAGTAATGTTAAACAAAATACAGATTTAAATACAAATGCATTAGCATCATATTGAATGCCATTTACCTAAATTTAAAGCATAAAGGTACTGTTTGTGCTGAATTTTAAAATTTCTAAGTATTGCATGGTTACAGAAATAGGATAAAAATAAAAGAAGGAAAGATGATGTACCGTAGAAATACTATGAAAAGAAAACTGAGTCATGTGCGCTGCATGGTAGCCTGGGCTACATAAAAAGATCCTATCTTGAAAAGAAAAGAAAACTGTTAGTGTTATATAAAATAAACCTTAAGGCAACAAAGTAGAGTATGTTTAGCCCTTCTGGCTAAGATCAAGTATAAAAACATAGGATCTAGGGAGGTCAGTTCAAAGATTTAAGCATTTTAGCTTTCAATTTTTAAAAACTTTATTTGTGTGCGTGTGTGCACACAAGTACGTGAAGGTTAGAGGACAACTTGGGGCAGTCAGTTCTTTCCTTCCACTGTGAGTTCCAGGGATCAAATTTGGGTCATCAGGCTTGCACAGTATACACTTTTACCCTCTGAGCCATCTCACTGGTCCATTTTAACTTTTAGATGAATGTTATTTCAACATAGTAAAAAGTCAAGATTCATAAGAAATTAATCTATAACCACAATAGAGAAATTTTAGTGATCCTGTCATTAATCAATACCTAAACAGAAACCAATAAGATTAAACACTTTCGAACAAAACAGTAAGAGTGTTGTCTGTATGACTGTGTAATAAACACCGTAGCCAGCAACATGCACTTCATAATGTTTAGATGGCTGTATTGATGGCCTTAAAGTATGTTTCAACAAATACTAAAGGATTGAAATTGTACAAAGTAGTTGGACCTAAGTAGATAGAAATACGAATAAAAAGATAACTAGAATGACTCCATATATTTGGGAAATTTAAAAATATTTCTAGAATTTGTAGGTCATAAAAAGGGAAATAAAAAATATGTTGACTGAATGACAATGAAAATACTATATATTAAACTTTGTAGTATGTACTTAAACTTTTCCTGGGAAATTTACAGCTTATATGTATTCAAAAAGAGAAGATGAAAATTATTGAGCTAAGCATCTCTTGGTTCAATTCCTGGTAATTAGGATAAAAAACAATTTTGATAACATCATAAAAGTAAAAGGAAGCCTAAGTCAGAAGTCAAGAAGTAGCAGAAGAAAGAATTAAGGAAACAGAAAACATGCAGTTGAGGACCTCACAGAGTTGCAATTCCATCCCTAGAGGACATGAATAGTATTGACAGCTCTAGCAAAAGTGATCAAGAAAAAGGAGCAAATAACCAGTATGAAGTACATGGAGTGGGGCTTCACAGGTGTGGCATTCAGAAGGCAAGTGAAGAACTCCCGCTGAATAAAAAACTAAATGTTAATGCTTATCAAGAAGTATCTTAAACATGCAGGTGCAGTGGCACACAGCTGTATTCCGACCACTAGAGGCTGAGTGGGGAAAGAGCTTGAGACCATTCTAGGCTATTTAGCTATGCTGTCTTTAAAAATATTCTAATAGAAAGGGGGAGGGGGAAGTTACACCACACCCTATACATAGAAAACTTGTTTTTATAGATTAACATAACAAAAATTTGTAAGTTGTGACATTAATAAGCTCCTAGAAAATAGGCCTTTTCTATACTCAATTAAACAGAGATAGAAAACCACTTGGTCCTGTGATCATTAAAGAAATGAATCTATGGATAAGTCTTACAAAGAAAATGCCGGGCCCAAATCCCTTCACTAGTTAGCTCTGCTAAGCATTTGAAGAATAAATGTTTTGGTTCTTAAACTCAGAAAGAGAAGAGAAAGGATGTCATGTCATCTACTCATTGTGATGTCAGTTAAGCTTGTTACAGAACTTGACAGGAATGGTGAGGGAGAAGTCGCTGGTCGCGTCTCACACTTAAAAATATAAGCCAAACCCAGCAGTATGTATAATGACAGTCATATGTATCCTAGGAGTGCAAACTTGGTTTAATGTTTAAAAATAAGTTCATGTTCCTCTCCAACACTGACAGATTACAGGAGTAGAATAGTATGATTATCTTAACAGATGCAGAGAAACTATGAAATAAAATTGAGCATGGAATCATGCATCTTGAGATAAAAAGCAACTTCTTTAACCTGGTAAAGGATGTGTACAAAAAGTCAACAGCAAGCATCACACTGAACAATAGGCACTTACAGTTGCCCTTTGCTATCAGGGAGAACAGGTTGCCTTCTGCCTTTCTTTCTTTTAGCAGTGCATCAGAGGTCCTACCTTGTGCAGAAGCTCAAGAAGAACGCAGCAGAATATATCAGACTTGGAAAGAAAGCAGCAAAACTGATTTATATGCTTATATGTATAGGAAACTAAAAATCTACAGATGTGGCACTAGAATTGGTAAAGTTTCTGGGGAAAAGAATCATCAGGCCAGAATTAGTCACATTTCTCTCTACCAGCCACGAACAGAAAATGAAACAGGTGACCATTTGGAAGAGCATAAAACTGGAGAACCTCCCCAGAAGGCGCAGAACTCTGTGGTGTGCATTGTCTTCCTCCATCAGACTTACCTGTGTTGTTCTCTTTGGGTTTGTTGATGTAAGAATGCCACCTAGCAAACACCTTGGTGGATATTTAGTAGTTCCTCACTCAGCCAACACCTACTGGGTGCCGATGTTCTGAGCTTTGGTTGGATGCAGTGCCCGTCATACTGGTCCTTGCTTTCTGGGGGATGAATGTCTACTGCGGTAAGAACTCTATGGGGGCCAGTACATCGGAACCGTTCCTATTTGGAGAAGTCAGGACACTTGATCTGCCACGGAGACCTGTTGTCTTAATATGGTGAAGCCTGGTGGCATCTTGTTAACTCTTAAATTTAGGTCTATTTAAATACTTAATTTTCCAAAGACTTTTTTTTTTCCAGAAATACACGCCATTTCTTAATTTTTTCCTCCTCAGGCATAGAAATTGAATCTGAAATGGCTGATGAATAAGCAAAGGCTTATAATACAATATATTTCTAATTCAGTCTCTCAAGTCTTTAAAATGAATAGCATTGTTTCTTTAAAGTAGAAAGTTATAAGCTGGGCGTGGTGACGCACGCCTTTGCTCCCAGCACTTGGGAGGCAGAGTCAGGTGGATCTCTGAGTTTCAGGCCAGCAGGATAGGATCTACAGGGAAAAAGACCAGAAAAAAAAAGGAAGTTGCTTCTATGCTTTTAACACATGAAATAAATTATTTCTAAACCCATCTTTTAACTGGATTTTCTCTTAGTTTCTCCAGTTTGAAACAAATCAGAGGTTACATTTAAAATTTTAGATTAGAGGCTCTGATGTTCTCTTGGAAATATTTGATGATGATAATAAGCATTGCACTTCAGAGGTAGCAAAGAGACTGCCAGGGACTAGTGAGAGGAGAGACTTGGGCTCAGACTAACATGTCCTTGGGGTGCTGTTGGGTGGGGTCCTGGCAGCTGATGTTGCTTTGGGAGTTAATTCCAGGTGGAAAAGGAATTTGAAGTGGGAAGTAGGAACTGACATCCAGTATATCCTGAACTTTTGAAAGGCTGCACCCTCCTTGAAAGCCAGTTTTCTAATAGCAAGGGGAGATGACAGGTGAGAGCCTACCTGTTCTTTCCTAAGGCAGGGGAGCAAAGCCTCCTGAAATTTTTCTTTCGGAGGTCTCTGCCACACATAAAACTCTGTCCTTGGCTAGTAACTTCCTTGAGGACCTAGTCGAAGCAGATATGAACCCCAGCGAGTATATAATACAAAATCACAATTAAAGCTAAAGCAGAAAGTGAGGAAGAAAGTAGAAAAGGGAGAAAATGGCACCGTGAAAGAAGCCAGGCCAACCTGAAAAAAGACAAGAACAGAAAGGACACGTTGCAAAGAGAGTTGGTGAGTGGAACTTCTGTCTGAAGAGTCTTCCTTGGTATAGCATAAAGGTCTAAGTAGAGGCACCACCATGAAGGAGTAATAAGACAGTTGTCAAAAAGGAAATCGGTGGCCTAGAGTCTTGTAGAACTGATGCAGATGTGATGGTTCCTTAAACTTTGGAAGCCCGATAAGACTAAAAGCATTAAATCACACCTAGAAATATTTTGTGAACTCCTTAGAACCCCAGAGGTAGAACTTAAATGACAAGAAAGGAGCTGGGAAGAGGGCAAAGGGGAAGAGGGCAAAGACTGACGTTGGGATCCCTGTGTAAAAGCTGGGCAGGTAGGTGGCACCTGCAATCCTTGGGGCAAGCTGGCTAGCTGGACAAGGTGGTCAGTGAGCTCTGGGTTCAATGTAGAGGTCCTTCCTCCATAAATGAGGTGGAGAGTGATCAAGGAAGACATTCGAAGTCAAGTGTGGGGGCATCACACACGTGTGCCCACACACATGCACACCACATACACATGCAAAAAAAAAAAAAAAGATAAAAGGAATGACAGTTGATTGACGGTATGTTTCTCACCAGTAATCTTTCTACCACTAAAGAAAAGCCAGAAGATTAAATATCTCGAGTGAGGAGAGAAAACCCCAGCCTGGATTCTGTACAGCTAATTCATTCGTGAATAATGAAAGTGAAATAAAAAGTTTTTTCAGGGAGATGAGTACTGTGCAATGTGTCAAGAAGAGATGCTTTTTCTGAGAATTGATCAAAGGTGTGCTTTGGCAAGACCTTAACTGAATGAATGAATGAGCGAATGACAACTGTCTGAGTGATTTAAAGAAGCAGGTATTAGCTGTCTGAAACAGAACAAGGATGGTTAGTCCAGATTTGTGAGCTGAGTGGGGGCTCCTGTCAGATGAAGGCAACTGGACTTTAAACCTTCTAGGTTCTTCTTTTGGAGAGGAGGATAAGAGGGGGTTAACTGAGCCAAGTATGTATGTGAGGAAAATGTGGGGGTAAAGAACATTTTATAATATTTTAAAAGGATACTCTTTGAAAAAGTAGAAATACAATGTTTAACTTCCAAACTGTAAAGCAAAAAGGAAATAGTACTTGAATAATTAAGCACTGCAAAAAGGGGAAAGTAAAGAAAGTGTTATAAGTAGGAAGCATAAAATAAAGAGTATAAATGAGTTACACAGAAAGTCACAATATATCTAGGTGGATTACAGCTACAAATTGCCACTGGTCTTAAAATCCAGCTATATGATATTTAAGAGCACTTAAAACAGGTTAGAAATAAAGCTAAAAAAAAAAAAAAAAGATTCCAGCCTAATGTTGGCCTCATGAGAGTTAGAAAAGCTTTCAAAATAATCAGACACTAGATGTTAATGAAAAAATTTCATTATTAAAGACTATTAATGAATAGGAGGATGAGGAAGTAGCAGGTATTACCAGGAAGATGTATTAATTGCGATTTATGTTCATGTAATGAGATGGTCTCCAAAAAGAAATTGAAAAATATGTGCTCATAGTGGATAAGTAAGAGCTCTCAGCAGCTGCTGAGTTAGGCAAAAACCTAGCATTGTTGTATAGAAGATTGTTTCGTTTGAACTAAGGACACACCCTGAACTCCATGACAGGAGACATGAAAATTGACCACACAATCTAGCAAATGTCATCAAATTCATGCAAACTGTAGGCCTAGCCTCAGATTCACTTCGTTTTGTTGTTTAAAACAAAACACAAACTGTAGCTTTTTTTTTGGCATAGAAAAATACCAGTGTACTATATATATTAAGATTTTGTTTTTATACATGTGTATATACTAATTTGTGTTGATGTATGTGTGTATATCCATGTCCTAGGAGACACACATTTTTTTCATAGTTAAAAACATGGGCTGGGGAGATGGCTCAGTGGTCAAGAACACTGCTCTTACAGAGGACCTCGGTTCAATTCCCAGCACCCACATGGTACCTAACAACTGTCCATAACTCCAGTTCCAGGGGATCTGATGCCCTCTTCTGACCTCTGTGGACACTGTACAACACAGGTGCACTTACATACATGAATGCAAAACACTCATACACATAAAATAAAAAATAAATAAAATGTTTTTTTTAAATGGAAGTTTACTGTGCAAGTAATTCTGATCTATCTGATAATTCAACCCCTTGTATATGTTAGGAAACTTAAATACCTTGTCACATCACAAGTCAAAGAAGAAATACTTGAGGTTTAGGAAATAAACTGAAAAGTGATGGAAACAGTGGTCATGAAAGCTTTAGGATGAAGCTGTGGAAGTACTTAGAGGGAAGTTTATCGCTTTAAGTATTTGATATAGGAAGAGAGAGAGGACTGAATTGATTAAACATTCATACCAAAAGGTTGGAAAAACAATATAAACCAATGGAAGAAGGAGGGATTAATGAAAATTAATTGGATCACAAGCCCAAAAATTGGTTCTAAAATCATCACTCAGGTAGAACTAGCAGTTAAAAGTTAGCACTCCCTCAGCTTCCCTCTCCAAGGAAAGATCTCCAGACATCCATTCTGACAGTTTTACTACATCTTGTAGTCTTCCAAACCTACAAAGAACAAAGGAGCACAGTTTTATACTAACTGTCCCAAAGAACAGGAGAAAAGGGATGCTGCTTAGCTCGTTCTCTGAAAATCTAGTGACCCTGCTACCAGAGTGAGGACAGCCTGAGAGCGACCTGATTTCCATCACTTTGAAGACACAAAGAGCACATTTACAATGCGGACAAATCAAACCTAGAGATGATATTTAAAAAGAACTTCTCTCTCCATTTTGTGCGGATGTGGGGAAGTCACCATCCACGCTTGGATCAAGACTTTCCAGTGTGACCTTAGGAGGGGAGCACTCACACTCATCATCTTATGAATTGCAGGAAAGCTTACGTGAATACTGTTTGAAGATTAATATTTAAATATAAAATATGGTATTCCAGAAGTCCGATATCAGATATGATCTGTTCTACAGTCAATGGTAAAATTTCTGTTTGCTAGACTTTTCAAAAGAAGACTTCATATAATTGGGATGTGTAGAGACTCTTATCCTGTCATCTTGTGGAAAAATGAAACCTAAAATAAACTGGATGAAACTTAACTCACTTTTAACACCTGACCTGATGATGTGTGGCATGAAGGCGTGACGAGCAGACTGACTGATGCCAGAAGTCAAAGTACAGCCTATCGTATAAGCCAACCATCTGGCTATTATACTTTGTTCCTTCTTATATAAATATTTTGTGACTGCTTTTGAGATTTTCTCCTTAATACTGGTAATCAGAAATTTGATTATGTGCTTCACTGTTTGCTGTTGTTACTATTTTAAGATAGGGTCCTTATTTTTGTCAGGGTTCTCTAGGAGAAGAGAATTGACAGAATGGACATATATTGTAAGGGGGACTTATTAGATTGGCTCACACAGTATGGGCTGGGTGGTCCAACAAGAGCTGTCTGCATGTTGGAGAGCCTGAGAATCCAGTGCTCACCTCCTAAGGTCACACTGGGAAGTCTTGATCCAAGCGTGGATGGTGACTTCTCCACATCCGCACAAAATGGAGAGAGCAGAAGTTCTTTTTAAATATCATCTCTAGGTTTGATTTGTCCGCATTGTAAATGTGCTCTTTGTGTCTTCAAAGTGATGGAAATCAGGTCACTCTCAGGCTGTCCTCACTCTGGTAGCAGGGTCACTAGGTTTTCAGAGAACGAGCTAAGCAGCATCCCTTTTCTCCTGTTCTTTGGGACAGTTAGTATAAAACTGCTCCTTCAGTTCATGAAGCTGAATATCTCAGTAATTCCAATCTGGCACAGAAGAGCAGCTTATATTCAGTCTTTCTTGGGAGGCTGAAGAAACTGGGCTCTTATGGTGAGGAAGGGCAGCAGCAGCACAATTATATCGATGTACTCACTAGCCAGAAGAGAAGGTGGGTAGGCAAAGCAGTACTGCTTTTCCATCAGACCCTTGGTTATTTCCATCTCCCCTTGGTTATTCCTTTCTGGAAATCCCCTCTCAGACCCACCCAGAAGTGTGTCTCTTAGTTGATTCCAGATCCATCAAGTTGACAATTGAGATTAACTGTCACCTCCCACCTAGCACTACCTGGAGCCTGCTAGAGCCAGAGGGATCTGAGAACTTCTCCTTTTAACTCGGGGCAGCTGTGCCAGCAATTCACTCTATGAATCAGCAGCGCTCAACCTTGCTCAGAGAAGCTTCTTTTTGGGCAGGGGTCAGTGCAGAGACTCTTAACTGACCAAAGAGCTGAGAATAAGTGACTGTTGAGTGCTCAGTCCTAAATGGGACATCAGTATTAACCCACTCACCCCAAGAATCAGGAAACATTATGGAAGAAGGGAAGAATGTAAGAGTTGGGGGATGGGAACGGATGCTATGAGATGCTGTTTTCTGGGCATGACACGAAGTTACACTAATGAGCTCCCAGAATCTGTGGTTATCTGCACAAGATCAAGCCAGCCAACATTCCAAAATGGATAGGGGAAGGGCTCACCTGGCCCCCAACCCTAGTTAAGTAGCTATTGGTGGTTGATGGCTGCTGGGGAAGGGAGAATGGATTTTCTTTGGGGAGTGGCCCCTCCTAGATTGCCCATGTTTTGGTGCATGTTTCCACACCCATACACTTCTAGACAACACTGTTTGAACTCAGCAAGCTAAAAAAAGACATGAAGGCAGTGTGGTGGGTGTGGTGGTGCACACCTTTAATCCCAGCACTCTGGAGCCAGAGGTAGGGGAATCTCTGAGATCCAGCCCAGCCTGGTCTGCATAACACATTCCAGGCCACCTGGGGTTCCAGGGAGATCCTGTCTCAAGACAAAAAACAAAACAACAAAAAAACCCCAAAACAAAAAACAAAACAAAAGACATGAAGTTGGAGGGGGGACATGGTGGGGACCCCAGGGCAAGAGGGAGGGAAAAGTGGGGTTTGGGTATGACCAAGATACATTACATACATGTGTGAAAATATCAAAGAATACTTTT
>NW_008353009.1:902994-994053 GCF_000622305.1 Nannospalax galili | reverse complement strand
GTTTGAGGCCAGCCTGGCCTACATAGGGAGTTCCAGGTCAGCTAGGGCTACAGGGGAAGGAACCCTGTCTCAAAAAAGACCAAAAAAAAAAAAGGAAAAAAAAAGCTTCTGTCAAATGTTTTCACTGCTTCAGTTATCCGTAGTTAACCATGACTTAAGAATATTAAGTGGAAAAGTCCAGAAGTAATTAATCACTTTTACGTTTTATATCATTGCTTATAATGTGATCAAATCTCATACTGTTAAGCTTCGTCACAGGACGTGAAATACCCCTTTATTCAATGCATCCTTGTCATGTATGCTACTTTCCCATTAGTCTGGATTATCAGATGGGCTGTTAATACCACATAAGTAATGTTTATTTTATTTAATAATAGTCCCAAAACACTGGAGTAGTGATGCTGTCAATGGTATATATTTTTTATAATTTTTTATTATTTTTAAATCTCTTACTGGGCCTAACTTCTAAACATTTATCATTTTCATGTGTGTATAGGAAAAAAAAGAAAAAAAAATATATTCCTGTATAAACATAAGGGTTTAGTACTGTATGTCAGGATTCCCTTGGAATCTTGAAACAGCCCCAGCAGAAAAGGAAGAGCTACTGTATTATAATTAAACACATTTCAGATCAAAGGAGAAACTATAAAATAATATGGAAAAAACACTTGCTAAAATTCAGTGTTCATGTATTTTTTAAAAAAGGTAACTATGAGGGTTGGGGATTTAGCTCAGTGGTAGAGCACTTGCCTAGCAAGCTCAAGGCCCTGGGTTCGGTCCTCAGCTCCAGGGGTGGGGAAAGGGGAGGTAAAAAGGTTAACTATGAAGATAGACTACACTACTTAATCTGAGGAAAGCCCCCCCCCCCAATTCATTGGTTCTCCATGTGATAATGAAACCTGAGCAGTGGGAATTTAGGACCCCAGCAAGGAAGCTCCTGCTACGAGCTCTGCCCAGAAATGAGATAATGCAGCTTAGAGAGCAAGAAACAGTATTGCCTTCTTTACAGATAATTTTTTACAAAGCAAATCAAAGCAAATCTGTAAGCTCCCTGAGTTGACAAGAGCTTAGCATAATAATAGCTAAATGGATGACACACGTGCAAACTTCATGTTGTTTGTTTGCAACTGGGAGAATGCACAAAATAATCAACAAAACATATCTCTTCCCAAGGACATTGACAACACAGAGACATGTAAGATATTCGTGGAGAAAAATCATAGAAATTTCCAAAAGTCTGAAACAAAATTTAAACCAATGTAGTGCTCTATTCATTGTTCATTATGGGAAGGTCCATGATTACAAATGTCAATCCTCCCTGTTTATCTGCAAATTCAGTATGATTCAAATGAAAAGGTAGGTAGAAATTCTCAAGGGAATATATAGGCTTAAAAACATGCTATTGATAGAAGGCATAAGTAAATATATCAGTGGAACACAGTGTGAAATCCATGAACAGGGCTGGAGAGAGGGCTCAGCAGTTAAGAGCACTGGCTGCTTTTGCAGAAGACCCAGGTTTGATTTCTAGCACCCACATGGCAACAACTCTGTAATTCCAATTCCACTGCCCTCTTCTGGCTTCTGTGGACATTGCACGGCATGGGCGCACTTACACACTTGCAGGCAATGCACATAAAATAAAATATTTTAAAATCCATGAATAGACCTACTCAGTAGCCCAGAAGAAGGAAGGGAAAAACCAGGTAGAGCATGGCACTGTGACTGAGCCAATGACTGCTTTCTGTCATCCACCAAAGGAAATAAATACCCAGTGAATGAAAACCTCATTGTAAAAAGTGTTACTGCAGTTCACTGGCAATCAAATCTAGAGCTTTCATGTCAGGTGTGTACTACTACTGAACTAAATCTCCAGCCCTACGACTGAAGCTTATAGAAGAAAGTAACTTAGAAATTGTAAAACGACTTGTGTCACAGTGGTTGCCACTAGGAACTGATGTAGAATGGGAGGGGTCAGGGATATGACCTTTGGTAAACATGTCACTCTCCAGTTCTGTGAGTAACATAAAATTAAAAACCTTAACTATGTAAGAGTATGGCTATTAACATATTGTAGGAGTTAGAAACCCATATGTATCTATGTGAGTAAGTCTCAAAAATGAATATTAATGAAAAATTACCAGATATAATGCTGGGCACAATGACACACACCTTTGATCCCAGCACTTGGGAGCTAGAGGCAGGTAGAGCTCTTGAGTTTGAGGCCAGCCTGGTCTAAATAGTTTAGGCCAGCCAGCACTACATAGTGAGACCGTCTTTTAAAAAAAAGGTCAGGGACTGAGGCAGGTGGATCTTTGTGAGTTCGAGGCCAGCCTGGTCTACATAGCGAGTTCTAGGACAGCTGGGGCTACAAGGAGACCCTGTCTCAAAAAGACAGAAAAAAAACAAAAAACAACTTTGTTTTAGCCGGGCATGGTAGTGCATACCTTTAATCCCAGCACTTGGGAGGCAGAGGCAGGCAGATCTTTGTGAGTTTAAGGCCAGACTGGTCTACATAGTGAGTTCCAGGACAGCTGGAGCTACAGGGAGACCCTGTCACAAAAAGACAAAAAGAAAGGAGGGGGGATAGGTATCACCCAGATAGTTTCCTTAAGTAGTAGTTATCAGCATACAAAACAATGTTATGCATTACTTATAGAGATACATGATTATAATATAAGTATAAATATGTGAAGTGATAAGTGGCCCTTTCAAGAGTGTTGGCCTTTCCAGAAGAGAGATACACATGCACACACACACTGCATGATATCTGAAAGTCAGTCTGGAAAATGTTAGGAGTTGTCATACCTGAAGTGGTGGGGAAATGGATAATTCATATACTTTCTTTTCACACTTCCGTATTTTTGAATTATAGTACAAGTTTAGTATCCCTTTTCCAAAATTCTTAGGCCAGACGTTTTTACTTTGGAATATATCAAATGAGCTATTTTGGGGTTGGGACCAAATTTGAATACCAACTTCACTTATATTTCCTATATACATTATGCACCCAGGTAATTTTATGTAATTTTAAGAGACTTTTTAAAAATAAAGATGTGTGTGTACCTGTGTGAGTTGATGTGCACCATGTTCATGAGGAACCCATGAAGGCAAGAAGAGGGCCTGGCATGCCCTGGCACTGAAGTTATGGGCAGCTGTGAGCTATCATGTGGGTTCTGGGAGCCAAACCTGAGTCCTCTGCAAGAACAGTAAGCACTTAATTGCTGAGCCATCTTTCTTGCCCCCAGTTCTATATGCTTTTAGTGTTTCTAACTGTTGTCTGAAGACAGGGTCTAGTTCTGTAGCTCAGACTGGCCTTGAACTTAAAATTCTCCTATTGCAGCCTCCTGAGTGCTCATTGGATTTTAGGGATGTGTCCCCACACCTGGCCGATGCCTGTGTTTTGAGCCCATCACCAAGGTTAGCTATGGGATTTGACACAGCACCATCTTTCCTCCCAAATGTAAAAATTTGGAGCATTTCAGGTTTTTGGATTAGGAATATTCAGTCTTTATTTTATCAGGAGACACGTATTTTGATACAGTCCTGCCTATTCCTGCCTTTCTTTTCCTTCTATTCTGTTTTATTTCTGTACTTTCCTGACATGTTACCTTGGCTCAGGAATGGATCTGGAGGTTTGTTATCTTTGAGTACTCTCTAAACCCATGGCCTTTCTGAGCACCAGATGTAGTCTACTGTAGGGTAGCTGGCTAGTGGATAAGACAAACCCTCAATTGCTGTTGAAGCCCCTTTCCCAAAAGGCCTTTCCCAAAAGTTGTTTTCCAATACTTTCTGTTGTTTCTCAAATGCTAAGACCAGAAGAAGCATTCTCTTGAGACCTAAAGCTGATGGGTGAGTTGTGTTGCACCAAACCTGGGAGTGGTCCTAGGCCTCTGGATGGCTTTCTACCTCCTTCCCTCTCAGGGCTTTCACCATTTGTCTTTCCTTGGGTGTGTACTAGCAGTAGTAGCTGAGGAAAAGTACCTGTTTCACAGAGGTTTATAGAAATGACAGACTAGAGATTCCTGTGGTGAAATACCGGGTATGGTTGGGCACACGTCTGGCCTGAATTTTAGCCCATATAGACACCGCCCAAGAGGAAGCCCTGGAAGAGATGCATGCTGTAGTCTCAGAGTAAGCAAGCTACAGACATGGATGAGAGCCCCCTACAAGCATGGTCCAGAGACTGATGGCTTTTATCAGCTCTGTGGGTCAAAAGTCTCCCAGGGTGTGCTTGCATCCCTCCTAAGCTCACTTTGCAAAGCAGCAGAAAGGTGATTTTTCTCATTTTCATTTCCATTCCTTTGCTGCATCTAGAGATACTACCTTAGCCTTAAATGTTTCGGTGTGTTACTAAAGACTAGGACTTTTCATTTTCCTGTGAAAGCTTGCTTGTAAAAAACTCAGGAATTAGTAGTAGGGATGTAATTTCTTTTTAAAGCAACTTGTTCTACAGAAGTTGGGAAGACACACTTATGCTGCTATAAACATACTTTGTGTGTACTGCAGAGGAAAAATATTCCCCCAAGTTTGCTTTCTTCAATTCTGAGCTCCCCACAGAGAATGTATTTTGTGTGTCATGTTTGCCTATGTGGAGTCAGATTAAAAGCTAATTCTCTAACCTTGGCTTTTCAGTCTGATCTGAGCAGTTGGAAGGCACGAGGCTGCACAGAGCTCCACAGTCCTCAGCTGTGAACAGGCTCTGCTTTGTCGATGGCCCCTCACTGTGTCAGGGTCTGGTGACCGGTGCCAACTGTGACTCCAGGAGAGGCTACCCCTTGAGTGCAGATTTGTCTAGAGGCCACTTGGTGTTTATGGAACTGTGGCCAGGGTGAGCCAGGCCTGGCATCGGTCTACTTCTGGAAAGGGGGATGTTCTAGAGGACTTTTGTCAACTGAATAGACATCTAATTATAATGTAGTTTGTATACTTGTGCATGTCTGTGTTGGCAGAGCTCTGAGAGGCCCTTGTGAGGACCTATAGGTACTTCAGTTGGGGGATGTCTACTATGGTAAGGGCATTGATCTCCTCAGCTATATCAGACACCTCACCCTTACCCTCCTGCCCATAGAACCCAGTTAACACTGAGCAGGGTACAAGTTCTTTTCAACACCTAGCCTGGGAGTTTGTCCTTGGAAAGGCTCATTTGTGGTAGCTTTCCTTGACTGTCACATGTGAGAGTTCCTGTCTTAGCTGTGGACAGAGTGTCACTAGTGGTCTAGAGCTAGAAGTCATAATCCATTTGGAATATAAATGCTGCGTTGCCCAGGGTTGGAAGGCTTGTGGGCTTGCCTTGGATCTCATTTGCAGAGGCGATGATCCTGAATGGAGTGTTGAGCCTAGGTCGTGCACAGCCCAGGTTACAGTCTGGCAGGAAATGAGAATCACAGCAGCCACAACAGGGAGTAAGCACCATGGGGGGATGTGTGCTGGGAAGCTCTTGTCACAAGCATTTCAACCTTCCTCAAGGATTTTATCAGAAAAACACAGGAAAAAAAGGGTTTGAACTGTAAGGAGAATAGTTGTCCTAAAGTATGATGCTAACAATATTCCTTCTTTAAAACGCTGTCATGTTGAGAAATTCATTACTACTTGGTTTCCCTCATCTGCATCTGCTCAGGAGGAGCAGAAATCTCACTGCCCAAGCTGCCATAGTTTCTAGAGAGTCTGGATACAGTGTCCTTGTCTTCCCTCCCTCCTTCTTGCCCCTGTCCTCCTCTTGCCGTCCCTTCTACACTGGAGTTCTGCTTGTTCATCCCTTCACTGATCTTCTTCAGAAGGGCTGGACTGTTTCTTCGTCCCCATGGCTCAGGGGACTGGGAACCAATGATGGCACTGATGGGAGTCAAAAGCTTGGTCAGGTGGAACTAAGCTTGGGCAGTCAGCCAGGAAGGGTTGGGCGCCGTTGCCTCTGACCCTTTGGACTTTGGTCTGTAGGCAGTAGGAATAGTGTGCTTCATCCTGTTGGTCTCAGGTATACTGTCTGACAAAGGGCCTAGTGACACTGCCTCTGTCTTTGAAGTCTGTGAATGTGAAAGTACAGATCTAAACTCTGGTAGGCTTCCCAAGACTTGCCTTCCTAGTTCCCAACAGGCAGATGATGGGTTCCATGACTGAAGGTAGTATTGGTACGGAAAGGGCCTTTTCCTGTACCAACTTCTTCATCACTTTCCAGGATTGCAGTGCAAAGGCCCTTGCCTTTGAATCTAAGTAGTTGTGTTTCTGGCACTTGGGAGAAAAAGAGGCAACAAAGAAGAGGGTGGCATGCCAGGGGCCTGCTGTCCATGCACTGTTGAGAGCCTGCAGGTGTGCTGGAGTTGGTTCTCCTGTGTGTGTTTGTTTAATTAAAATCAGTTGATTTTACTTTGAGTAAAAATAAATAAAAAGAATGTAGTTCAAAATGAAAAGTTCTCTTAACTCATGATCATATTCTTGTGCCTACATGGTAGATGGCAATGACCAGGATGGAATCAGCCTTATATAGGTAGGGCATTTTTTTTGCCACAGTTGCTGTGAACTCCGTGTTGCCGCATGCATGGGTAGCATTTGTGTTCATGTGTGGTTTTAGCTCCTGTAGTGGGGATGGGGCACTTTGAATTGGGGACATGGCCATGGCTTTGGAGGATCCTGAGCATTAAGAACTCCAACTACCTGCACTGTGCATGCTGTTTGTATCTCCTCGCACTAAAAGAACTGTTCAGACTGTAGGTAAAAACTGCTCACCTTAAAGAGGTAAGAACATATGAAACTAAAACTTGGGTTGGTTTCTTCTCTGAATTTAGTCTGAAGTAGCAATGAGAAATTGTAAGTTCAATGATAGGGGTTGAAAATGGTCAAATTCCTCAATTCTTTAGAAAGTAATCTACTTGTATGTGTTGACAGGTAGAAAGAAAGCCAGCCAGAATGGATATCTACGACACTCAGACTTTGGGTGTTGTGGTCTTTGGCGGGTTTATGATTGTCTCTGCCATCGGCATCTTCCTGGTGTCTACCTTCTCCATGAAAGAGACATCATATGAAGAAGCCCTTGCCAACCAGCGCAAGGAGATGGCGAAAACTCACCACCAGAAAGTAGAGAAGAAAAAGAAGGAAAAACCCGTGGAGAAGAAAGGAAAGACCAAGAAAAAGGAAGAGAAGCCTAATGGAAAGATACCTGACCATGACCTAGATCCCAACGCGACCATTATCCTCAAGGAACCAGCACACGGACCTGCTATGATTGTGGCCCCAGCCCCAGTCCAGTCCTCTATAGTCCTTACCCCTGTAGCCACAGTACCAGCCATGCCTCAAGAAAAGCTGGCCTCTTCCCCTAAGGACAAAAAGAAGAAGGAGAAGAAAGTGGCAAAGGTAGAACCAGCAGTCAGTTCTGTAGTGAATTCCATCCAGGTTCTTGCTTCAAAGTCTGGCGTCTTGGAAGCCACACCCAAGGAGGTGCCTATGGTGGTTGTGCCCCCAGTGGGCTCCAAGGCCAGCATTCCTGCCACCAGCACTCAGGGCAAGAAGGCAGAGGGTGCCCAGAGCAAGGGCAGCAAGCGGGAAGGAACACCAAACCAGGCCAAGAAGGGGGAGGGGGCCCAGAACCAGGCCAAGAAGGGGGAGGGGGCTCAGAACCAGGGAAAGAAAGTAGAGGGGGCCCAGAACCAGGGCAAGAAAGGGGAGGGGGCCCAGAACCAGGGAAAGAAGGGGGAGGGGGCCCAGAACCAGGGAAAGAAGGGGGAGGGGGCCCAGAACCAGGGAAAGAAAGTAGAAGGGGCCCAAAACCAGGCCAAGAAAGGGGAAGGAGCTCAGAACCAGGGGGAAAAGGGAGAAGCAAACCAAAACCAGGCCAAGAAGGGGGAGGGGGCCCAAAACCAAGCCAAGAAGGGAGAAGGGGCCCAAAACCAGGGCAAAAAGGGGGAGGCAACTCAAAACCAGGGGAAAAAAGTAGAAGGATCCCAGAATCAAGGCAAGAAGGCAGCGGGAACACCAGTCCAAGCCAAAAAAGTAGAAGGGTCTTCCAACCAGGGAAAAAAGGCAGAGGGGGCCCAGAACCAGGCCAAGAAAGGGGAAGGATCTCTCAACCAGAGCACAAAGGTAGAAGGGTCTCAAAACCAGGGTAAAAAAGCAGATGGAACCCCAAACCAGGGCAAGAAAACAGAGGGGACCCAGAACCAGGGTAAAAAGGGAGAAGGGGCCCAAAACCAGGCCAAGAAAGGGGAGGGACCCCAGAACCAGGGCAAAAAAGCAGAAGGGATCCAAAGCCAGGCCAAGAAAGGGGAGGGAACTCCTAACCAAGGCAAGAAGGATGGGGCTTCTAAGCAGGGCAAGAAGGAGGAAGGGGCTCCCAACCAAGGCAGAAAGACAGATGCAGCTGCTAATCAGGGCACAAAGGCAGAGGGTGTCTCAAACCAGGGGAAAAAGGCAGAGGGGTCCCCCAGTCAGGGCAAAAAGGCAGACACAGCTGCCAATCAGAGTAAAAAGTCAGAGTCAGCTCCTGCCCAGGGTAAAAATGTAGGAATGATCCAGAACCAGGAGGCACCAAAGCAAGAGGCTCCTGCAAAGAAGAAGTCTGGTTCAAAAAGAAAGGGCAAGTCTGGTGAGTGACCCTGACTGCTTTGTGAACTTGGGGGAAAGCTGTCTCTATTTGGCTGGTGGGTTCTCTTTAGTGGTGTCCTATTTGACTTTTCCTGGAGAGACATGAACAAATGTCTATTCACCCCAGATAAGGCACTGATGACAGATCAAAGAAACAGTTTCACCTGTTTAGCTTGGCGAACCATTGAGTTTATTGGGCACATGGTGACTTAAATGGAGCTGCATCACTGAAAAACTCACCCTGGCTTGGCTGTGTCCCTGGAGTTCTCTGCCTGATCTGGAGGCAGATCCACCTAAGAGTCCCCTCTCCCCAGCAATTGGATATTGTTTATTTAACCTTGAGGAGTGGCCTATGAGTCCTATGACTTTCTGACCTTTCTGAGTTTTAGGAGCCTCCCTCTGTTTCAGTTTGGAGGACATAGCTACATAAGAGGGTATCATTGTATCAGTTAGCTGCTGCTATAATAAGGCTGTGTAACAAGCATTCCAAATTCATTGCCTTATAACAGCAGTTATATATCTGTGATTGGCTGCAGGTTGGCTGATTTAGGTTCTATGTCTTAAGCTGTGTCTTAACTGGGTTGGCTCAGGGCCATTCTGTATGAGTTCATTTTGGGGTCTTGGTGGAGGTGTCGGTAGCCTTTCAAGGTAGAGGATTGTAGCAGAGGCGTGAGTCATTTCAAGCGGGTACATTCACTTCTGCACCTCATTCTTTAGGACAAGTCATGTGAATGGCCCTGAGTCAAGGGATAGGGCATTTGCTATGTCTCTAGAGAAAGGACTGCAAGGTGAGATTGGAAGGCAGGATGTGAGATGTGAGGATCAGTCTATACAGGGTATTGTCTTGGCAAGTTTTGCTTGAACATCTGTCAGTCTGTCCTGTGTTCTTATCTCATGCTTAGTCTAACTTTATTCATTTACATGAACTTAAGTTAAGTGAATAGCCACAAGATCATGTTTTTAAGGAGTGATTGGTTCCTGCCTCTTCCCTTCTTCCCTAGTCATTTAATGAAGCTTACAGAGCACTGATGTACCTTCTGTATTAGTTAGAAAATAGATTATGTTGATTTGACTTGGTCTTTTTAGTGGGTGGTACTGTATAAATTGGGTCAGGGTTTAAAAAAGTGAATTTGTATGACTCTTGAATAGCAATTTAGCAAACTGCAACAAGCCTTTAAAGGACTAGTGGTTTTTCTTCTCCCAGAGCTTTCCTCTGAGCAAACAGTATAAACTGTGGTTAGTGGACCTGGTGCCCCCCAGGCTACCTGGGAACTCTGCATCTGCTTATCCAGGCAAAGCTTAGCCACTGACTTCAACAGTGATGGATATCGTGATTCTATAGAGACATGTAGAAATGGCACAGTGTGATTCTTAGTCCAGAAAAGTAGTTCAACAGAAGACAAAGACATTAAATAAGTAATGACAGTATAAAAAGAACAACTTAAGGAGGAAAGTACAGCCTTCCCTTATTTCTCAGGGAATTGATTCCAAGACCCCTATGGATTCCAAAGTCTGCAGATGCTCAAGTCCCTTGTATAAAATGGCACAGTATTTGCTTATAACTAATGCCCGATGTCCTTTATATTTCATTTTATTTGAAATTTATTTGCTATTTATCTATGTACCTATCAGTGCTGAGGATCAAACTCAGGGTCCTCGTGTGTTAGGCAGGCAAGCGCTATACCAATGTGCTACAGCCTTAGGCTGCCCCAAATACTTTAAATCATCTCTAGACTACTTATAATACCTAATACAATGTAGATACTGTGTGAATTGTTGTTATGTTATATTGTTTAAGGAACAGGAAAATATCTGCACATGTTCAGTAGAGATGCAGTTTTTGTTTTTAAATGTTTTCAATCCAAGGTTGGTTGGCTCTATGACTGGGGAACCTGTGGATACAGAGTACTGGCTGTTCCACAATGAGAAGTCCAGTTGTTCTTTGATTTTTTTTTTTTTTTTTTAATGCAGTGTGCTGATATTTTATTCTTCAAAAGTTGGAAGCAACCCTGAAGAAGGCATTGGCTCTTGTGGCTGTGACAGCGCCCCCTGGAGTTGGAAACACCTGTGTGGAAGGCCTTTGATATTCTCCTTGGTGCAAGGCCACATGGGACAGGAATCCTAATGAGCTGTTGCAGTAGATGATTTCCTATTAAAACGCATCTTATTTAATGGCCTTTTGAAATTACTTTAGGGGCATAAAATTGGGTCTTGTTATATTGTCTTAAATTTGCCATTCCTCATTCCAAAAAGAATAAAGCAATAATGATAATTCCAAATACTAAAAGAATACAGAAAAAGACCAGTAGGGCAAGGGGGTGGAACTCCTTTTCCACATTTGGCAGACTCTCTGGATATAGGTCAGCATATCAAGCCTTTGCAGTAGACTGTCAGTAGTTCAGTGGTGAATTGCAGAGCAGAACCTACTAACTTTCAACAGGAGCCACAGAGTTTAGCTCTGAGGGTTTGAGGGTGGTTCATACAAGCTCAGGCTGGCTGGTGGCTGTGATTGGTTAGAATTCCAGCTATGGGAAGAGACTGATTTTCAAACTGCATAAGCTCGGGACAGGTGAAGGGATGTATTTATAAACACATGACAGGAATTCTTAGCTAGTACATGTCTGAATGGGAGGGCCTAAAATTCCAGGTACTGCCCAGTTAGCAAGTGTATGTACCTCATTTATTGTGGGTTTTTCAGACAGACTCTCACATAGTACCCCAGGCTGGCTTCAAAATTATGGCCTCCTGCCTCAGCCTCCTAAGTCCTGGGATTATAGGCACGAACTACCATACCTGGAGTTAGCCACCTCTCCCTCCCATAGAACCAGTAATTGGTGAGGCTCCAAGATGAGCCACAGAAAACATTTGTCCTTGAGGGTATGTGAAGGTCTGTGGGAATTCTCATTCCAGTACTCATAACTCCATTCCTGATGAGTGCCCATGGGTAAGATAGCCCCTTCCTCACTTCTCTACAAGGCAAGAGCCCTCTCAGCTTCCTGCAGATTAAAGTTCGGATGTGGAGGACTTTGGGTCCCCAAAGTGACAAAGGTGGAGTACCTCCTAGGTGAAAGGCAAGGAGGGAGGTCCTGTCTGCTGTGACATGAACAGAACCTGGGTATGCTCTTTGTGGAGGTGTCTACTCCACAGCCAGTTTTGGTAGAGAGTGATGGAGATAAAGGATCATGTCTTCTCAGTGTGTCTTTTAGTGCAGTGACCAGACCCTGTGTGGCATTGTCAGACCAAAGCAGGCAAGAACATGTTCGTTAGTTACTGTTTTTATAGTTGCATGGTATACTTTACTTTGCTCTGTGTTAGGGTTATCTGAAAATGACTCAATCAGTCTAGGCCCCGATGGTTGTGGGTTATGAGGACAACTTGGTGTTTGTGTTTATATATAGTGCTTTATCTGCTTCATTGGCCAGACCACCCATTTGGGTTTGCCTAATGGACTCTGCCACAGCCTGCTTATTCCCCTGCATGAATGTATTTTCACTCTTTCTGACTTATGGACTCTAGGAAGATTTCTTATTCCTTGTGGCCACTGTCTTGCTTATAGCATAGGAGGGGGACCCAACCCCAGCTATGCTAAGTGGTGTGGGCAAAAAGGGTAAGGCAGGCTATTCTGCATACTGCCTGCAGTGTTGCAGCTCTGCCAGTGTGATGGTGGTAGTATAGGGCAGAGGCCCAGGGGTGGGCTCAGTGAAGCATGCACCTTTTTCCTCAGTTTGGGCATTTTTAAGTATAAGTTTGTGAATGTAGGAAAAACTTCAAGGACTTAAACAGAGAATTCTGTTCTGGTCCTGCTCTGTGAAGACCAAACCTGGTTGTTAGTGGTGTGCTTTGTATTACTGGCCGTTTTGCTTCACAGAGTCCTTTTCCATGTGGGAACTCAGACCCACCTTGTCTAGCATTCTCTTGAACCTCCTACTTGACTTTCTACCATGCTTCACTGAAGCATGAACTGTGGTGACTGAATTTTTGGGGCATGAGATCTGATGATGTGGATGCTTACCAGAGGCTTATGGAGTCCATCTCCCATTTCTTCTTTATCAGGTCTGGTATGTGGAGTGGAGTATAACAGAATTCGTCTGATTTATATTGAGCATTTGCAACTGTGATGGTGTTGCCAAGTGAGTAGGCGTGAGTGAGAAGTAGACCCGGGTGTCTTCACAAAGTTAGACCTGTGTTCCAGCTCTTTTTGGCCAGGCTGTGGCTTGCCTTTGGCCATATTGCAGCTCATCCAGGAATAAGCCTCTGTCTATCCAGAGCAGCCTGAACCCTGAGGGCCACATGAGCCCAACACAAGGGAACTATGGCAGAACTCTGGATGGGCCCTGGGCACCTGGCAGTGTAGGGCCAGACAGGTGAGGTGGCTTAATGGCAGAGCTGTGGGAATCCAGGAAAATGCTTGGGAGGGTTTTGATCTCCAGTGTGGAGCTGTCTGGGAAGGGATTTCTACATATATATGCAAGAGACCTTGGCTTAGGCAGGGGAGGTGGGCAGCACCTCCACACCATCAGGTTTTAACAGTGGGCAGCAGACAGTGAGGGCTGAGGGATGTGCTGCTGTCCACTGAGAGCCACTGATCATACTGGCCATTTAAATTCATTTAAATAAGTCAAAGGTAGGGCCCAGTTGTTTGTTCACACTAGCTACCCCTCAATGCTCAATAGTCACACATTGCCAATGGCTGCCCTTTTGGACAGTGCAGAGATAAAACATCTCTATCAGATAGAAAGTCCTTTGGACACCATTGCTCTGAACCAAGGAGGTGGCCCTTTAAAGAAAACATGACTTTGCAGCCATGTGTTGGCATGCCACGCAGCCATTCCTCTACTTGCTTCTGGTTGTTTATTATTGTCCCTCATCACAGAGAGACACCAGGAGTGACATCACAGTGTAGAAGCAGTCCTAGAGCTGAGGTCCTCCAGGAACTGAGATTGCTTCCTCAGTCTTACCTGGTCCTTGGTTGGTGCAGGTCCTTGGTTGGTGCTGGCAAGTACTACAGAGGAGACCTAGTAGGTGCGGAGGCAGGCATGGGCATACTTGTGCAGCCCTAGCTGGAACTCTTGCAGAATGTCTGCTTTGATTTTCTTATAAGAACTGATGAGGGCCATACTATAGTTTTTACCACTTGGCTGTGGCTATCTTTGACAGTGAATTCCTGATCCCTGCTTTTTAAAGTTTATTATTGCATAAAAGTATAAACTGCATTTAAATAGTATAGAAGCATGCATGGGATAGGAATCTATTCCCTTTCTGGCTTTGAGGCATCTACTTCTGGGGGACCCTGGAGACACTGCTGTCACATGCAAGCTGTGGTGTACCCAGTCAGAAACTTCTGTCTGCTTAGCAGTGTATTGGTGACATCTTTCCACATTGTGTTTACAAAGCTGCCACATTGGGCTGTATTACATTCCGTAGCATGAATATATCGTGATTTATTTAAATGACACTTTAGTATGCAGGCATTTTTGGGTGCTAAAATTAATGCTGCAGCGATGTACATATATTGCTGTGTTGAGTGTCTCTAAAGTAAATTCCTATGTCTGTAATAGCAAGCCAAAAGGTCTTTGCATTTGTAATTTAGGAAGACTGCTCTCTTGCTCTCCAAAAATATTTCTTGATTTATAGAGAGGCCCTTGCAATTTTTTCAGAGTTAAATCAGTGCTCATGTGGTTCTCTTCTGTGATACTGAAAAGAGTTTCTGAAGAGTTTAAGTTCTAGAGGAGTCTTATAAACTCTTATATGGAAGGAGGAGAAAACACTGGCTAATAAAATAAAAAGCAGAGATTCTTTTCTAAATGTTTGGGATTGGTGAAATCGTAGAGAAGTAGAAATTCCCTAGAACTGAAGTGCCCACTGATGGAGCACCACCACTGGCCTAAGTGGGCACAGAGGATACCTAAAAGGACCAGCATCTTTTAGAAAAGCCCTGTTGTGTGCACAGGAAGCATGTGTATGTGCTGCTGGTAGTTTTTTTAAAATCTATTTTTGTCTTTGAATTTAGTCTGTACCTTCTTAATTGTGCCAGCCTGCCTCCCGCCCTGAGCTGAGGGCTGCACTGATTACTTCGAATGGCCTTGTGGTATTGTGCTGTCAAGAGAGCTGCCCCATTCCAGTGCTAGAAGTGAGTCTGAATAGATCCCGTGTGGGCTGGGATGTGGGAAGTGCATTGTATAGGGTTCCTCAGGATCCCATCACAGGTCCTATTGTAGTCCTCTTGCTTGGTGGGATGGAGTGCCCCCAAGGGCTCTGGTCCCAGGAGCCCTGGCATTCCTGTTGGCTTTTTGAAGGACCCCCCCTTCTCCTCTTCACCCTCAGCCTGTCACACAGGCTGGTTTTACTCTGGGGCCAGAGACCTATGATGCCATGGTCAGGAGACTCCCACTGACTTCCATGATGAAGAAACATTAACAGAAATAGGTTTTTGTGAGGCCCTCATGGTCTGTTTGGGAGAAATTCTACTGGGAGGTAGAATTGTGGGCACATTTTTGTATCTTTTATTTACTCTTTTTTTTTTTCTAATAATGTGCTATTTTTTTTTTAAACTGGAAAAAAAAAAAAACCCCTCAAAACTTAATGGAACTTGTATGTTGTGTGTTCCTGAAGCATCTGTGGGCAGCAGAAAGGAAAATCTTGTTAGTTTTTTCAGGAGAGTTAGACTGAGGGGAAGTGGCAGCCAGTTCTCAGGCCCCCAGCAAGATAGATGCCAATACCCACTCAGCCTCTGGCACCTGGTACCTGGTAAGTGCCCTTAAGCCAAGGTAAGCGGAATGTGAAAGGTGGCTCTGACCCTGAAGCTGGCAGTGTCCTGTGGGTGCTGGTGGAAGTGTCTGTGAGCTCCTTGTGTGCAGCCTTTCTATACTGGCTGCCATGCTACTTGTAGACCAGGTGGAAGAAATTCAGTGTTAAAAAACAAAACAAAACAACCTTGTAACTTGATAGGGGCAGAGGGTAGGAGTGATAAGAGAAGATTATAGGACCTACCTGGGAAACCTTGTTCAGGGTATCCAGGAGAGCAGAGGCTTTTAAGCTATTAGATAGTCATGCTCTTCCTCCCTGTTTTTCCATCTTCACTTGCCTTGTCCTTGGCCGGCGGTGTCCTGGTGCTGTTAAAGTGTATGGTAACTGTGTTGTGCAGCCAGGGCTTTGTGGAGGGTGTGCTGCTTTCCCTGCCTTTGTCCCTCATGCCCCAGTTCTACTACACACTTGGAAGAAGTCATGTGGCCAGCAGATGGCAGCGAAGGGTCTCCATGGCAGCCCTCCCAGGCCCCTTCCTGTCTGATAGGCTGGATGGAGCTACCAGGTGTGTACTGAGAACAAGCCTTTTTCTTTTGACTTTAACTCATTGTTTTAGGGTTTGAAGCTCTGAAGAAACCCACAGGGGCTTTCGAGCCCGTATTTACTCTTTGTAACTTCTTCAAATCCAGTGCTCACTCTTCTCCCCAACCACTTCAAAAAGAAAGCAAAAAGATTCCCCAAGGAAAGGAGCTAAGTCTCACTATGAGAAGCTGCTAGATGATGTTCCTCTAGAAAGCTGCATTTGATCACCATTAGGCATAGTATAGGGACTCCAGTTCCTGCCCAGGCAGCTGTGTTTACAAAGCCCATGATAATAAAGACTGTCTTTTTCTTCAGGCACTAAGTTAAACCTACTGCTATTGGAACTGTCTCCTTGGTCTTCTTGGACCAGCCTGTGTACCTGAGAAAGGCCTGAGAAGGGGTCTTTTCCCAAAGGCCTTCCCACAATTGTCTTTCTTTAAAATATTGTATGATTACCACCCCCACCCCCCCGAGGTATAAAATTGTTTCTATTGAAGTTTGGAGAAAAAAACAAACAAACAAAACAGGTAGTAAAGAGGAAAGTAGCCATTCAATCTGTGGGATATTTTAGAATTTTAGATCCCATTTAAGGCACATCCTCACCTCTTGGTAACAGATGACTCTTTCCTCCAGCCTAAGGAAAAGGCCTCTGCAGGCTGCTCTTCATTCACTGTCTGTGCTTGGCTCTAGGGCCCTGGAGGGGGCAGGGCACAAATGTGATTGTGGCAGTCAGGGTCAAGTGTAGCTAGCTGCTCATCATTGCCCTGAATGCTCTGGGGAGGGCTGATCAGCAACAGGCAGGGTGCCTGGTCTGGCCTGATCTGGGAGTGGAGTCTCTACTTAACATGCTGCCTGTGGCCTGTCTCAGCTGTGGGTGGCAGAGCAGCTTAATTTTTTTAAGTTGGTAAAGCATTTCTTTGTAATAGTAAGAGGCAGCATGTTTTTGAAGTCTGAAGTGTTCTGCACACTGTCTTAATCCCTTCACATTTTTTTGGTAGAGAGTCTAGGAGGCTTAGGGCTCCTCTTCCTTAAAAACCCTTCCTCTTCAGCATCATGAGTAAGGACAATCTGGTATTCTCCCTACATCTCTGTGGCCAGCCTTGGCCTTGTCAGAGCCTCACCCTTGCATGACTTCGTTCCACTGTTGAGCAGGGAAACGGCAGGGTGGTTTGTTAAGGGAGGGTTCAAGGTCTGGGATCCTCCTATAGTTGGGCCTCCAAAGTTGGCCCTGGGGAGTTATTTTTCAGTGCTTTAGTCTGTTTCTTGTTCCAAGCATTATAATTTAATCTTTGCAGCGAGGCTATGAGGAGCTCCTATTGACTTCACAGATAAGGAAACGGATGGGGTGGTCAAGCCTCTTGTCCAAGGACACAGGTTGGGAAGGAGTTGAGTTGAAAATTGAAATTTGTGCCTAGGTGCCATGGAGGCTGTGCTGTGTCTAAGGGCAAAGGTGACTTGTAGATTGGCCCTGGCCCAATTGTTTAGCCCCATTCTGGCTTTGTTCTTTCTTTCCTTCTTTCTTTCATCTATCTCTCATCTGTCTATCTATTTTGGGGGATTTTTTTTTTTTTTTGAGACAGGGTCTTACTGTATAGCCCCAGCTGGCCTGGAACATGCTATGTAACTCAGGCTGGCCTTGAACTCAGAGATTCACCTGCCTCTGCCTCCCAAGCCCTGGGATTAAAGGTGTGCACCACCACACCCAGCCTATTTATTTTTTTATGGAGTTAGCTGCCAGCACTAAAAGTTTAAAGATGGCATATGAAAATCTCATTTCCAGTCTCTTGGACAGTCTGTAGCTGTGAGGGTTCTGGCCTGATTGATCCTTGGGAGCTATCACCTGGAAGTGAAGTGCTATGCCTCGGCTCCCTCAGCTCAGGAGAGACTTAACCCTGAGCCTGTGTGGTTGTTTGTTACAGCACCTGTCCCATCCCTGAAGAGCCTGGGTCCTGGGTAATGCCACCACATAACTTGCTTCTCTGATCTTTACCGTTCATCTGCTTTATTCCTCTCCAGGCTAGACCCACCAAGATGGGCCAGGCCCTGGCTGCCAGAGCAGCCCCACAGGGACCTGACCTTCTAGAATTCCCTGCCCCTTGCTCCTTTTGAAGGCTGTGGTTTAACAGATTAGTTGTGGAGTCTTTGGCAGATTTATTTTAGTGCCTTTAAGATTTCAAAATACCAAAGATTGCGAGTATTTTCTGGAGACGTGAGTGAGGTGCTGGGTACATGCTCCACTCTCCTATTGGAATGTTGTTTGGATGTGACTCACCCAGAGGCCCAGGAGCTCTAGCTCCCACTTCTGTTTTTCTTTTTCTGTCAGTTTTACTGCCTCTGGTTTGGAGACAACGGAGATCATGCTGTTTTTACCTAAAAGCTTTAATGAAAAATGTTCTGTAAAGTTAATGGCTTTCTAAAAAATAGGGTTTTTTGTTTGTTTGTTTGTTTTGTTTTTAAAAAAAAAGTTTTAAAAAGAGTGCGTGAGTGTGGAGCAAGCCATGGAGATTTCGGTGGAGGGAGATGGAGGGCTGGGCAGGGAACGTTTAGTTTTACTCTAAAAGAGCTTTGGATTGTTTTTCTTGTTACAACTGTTAATTTTTAAAAATTAAAATGCTTAATATAGTTTCATAGAATTACCCTAGAAGCATTCCACAGCTGACACTTGTACAAGGCCTTCAGCAGTGAGACCCATATATTTCACTTTGGTGGGATGAAGGTGGGACTTGTGATTTGGGGCCTGGGAGAACTGTCTTTGGGTGTTTATTTTTTGAGTGTCTTCAGTGGAGAATTCAAGAGAGGCCATAGGTCTCAGTCACATAGGGACCTCTGCAAGATAGGGGCTTCCAAGAAATTGGCAGGGAGCACTTTGAGAGTCTATGGGGCTGGGAGGGAGCAGAACAGCTAGTACAGGAGGAATACATTAAGAGCCACGTCTGTAGCTTAAACAGTCCGGAGTAGCCACATTAACAATTGGAATGAATTTTAATGACATACTTCACCAGATTTATCCAAAATATTATAATCTTAACTGCAACCACCATCTTTCTTATTTAGGCTAAGTTTTGAAATCCCACGTAAACTTTTTACTTGTACCACATCATAAGTTGCACAAGTCTCAGGGACTACTGTGGCTGGACCATTCTGTCAGGAAAGGAAATGTCTCTGCAGCCCTCAGCTTGACATAGGCTTATTGAGAGAGGCCATTGGCCTCACCTCAAATTCCAGGCAGTGCTAGCAGTGAATGTTCATCTAAGGTTGAGGGGCATGGAAAAGCAGTATAACAAATATGTGCCAGTGGGGGTTTCTCCTGAGAGTGAGCTTATTGGGGCTATTTTATTTTGGCTTTGCAGCACTCAGGACTGTATCCAGCACATAAAACTTACCATTAGTTTTTTGTTGTTTTTGTTTTGTTTTTTAGCTTACCATACACATAAATGTTTCAGTGATATTAAGAAGGGGCATCTTCCCTTCCATCTTCTTGACATTATGAACTCTTAGTCCTTTAATGCCAGTGTGTTTATTTTTAAGTTTACTGGGCTTTACTGAGGTAAGAAGTTATAAAATAAAGGTGCTCATAGCAACCAACTTGCCTACATCCCACCTTCCTCTTATTAAGGTATCAGGCTAAGTGCTTCAACTTGTAATGAAAATATGACTGCTAAGCAAAATTATTGTGACAAGTCAGAGAAGTCAGAGTTGCTATAGAAACCTTCCCTGGTCCTTGTCTTCATAAGGTTTAGTTGAATTTCGCATTGCAGTCTGGTCTCGTTCATTTGATCTTCTGTTTCACCTTTGGGGCCATTTGGACCTCAGCAGCAGGAACTTCCCAGCCATTTTAGGTGAGCCATCTCAGTTCACTCTTTCTTACCTTCAAGGCTGCATGAGCAGCAAAAGTGAGAGCAACATTGGGGGTGGGAGGGAGTGGAGAAAGGCAGGAAGTCTTGAACTGGGGAGTGGACAGGCTCATTCTGGGAGACCTAGCCCAGCCTTTCCTCTCCTAAAGCCAGTCACTGTTTAAGCTCCATCCAGGGAGAGTTAGAAATAAGAGTACTTGATCCTCGTGTATGGGTCAACCTCCTGTCACCTTTGAGCCTTTCTCATGGTTTTGCTTGTGTGATTTTGGGAATCGGTGTGGTGAATGATGAGTGTTATGGTTAGTCATGGGTAGTCAGTGACCATGGGGACATGAGGGTAGGTCATTTCCAGGTAAGAAAATCTCACTGAGCCACCTGGGAAAAGTATGTTGGGCTTAATTCTTCTGTCTTTTTTTTTTTTTTTTTTTTTTTAAAGACAGGGTCTCTTCTAACTCAGGTTGACCTCAAACTCTAGCTTCTAATTTTCCTGACTTCATTTCTGAAGTGCTGGGATTACAGGCATGTACCACTGCACCCAGTTTATGTGGCGCTGGGGTTTGAATCCAGAGCTTTGTATGTGCTCAGCAAGCACTCTTATCAACTAAGCTATATCCCAACCTGCTCAGCTTTGTCTTGATGCAAGCTGAATGTGTAGTCCAGTGTCAGAGTGCTTGCCTAGCATATGGTAAGGCCTAGATTTGATCTCCACTACCATTATAAAAAAGGAGGGACATTACTCTTAGCCCCAGCTGGGACCTTCTCTGGGCAGATCAGAAAGATGGAATATGGACCCATCATTTAGCAGGAGGCCCAGTGCACTGGCCTGCCAGTCTGAAGCTGTGGGAGAGAGTTCTGCTTGGCTCAGACCAAAGCCACCTTCTGATGGGCTTTGTTGCTACATCCTTTGTTTTGAGGTGTGAATGTAAGCCTCTGCTCCTTCCCACTCTAGGACCCCCAGATGGTGATAGTCCTCTCTTCCTACCCTACAAGACACTGGTCTCCACGGTTGGAAGCATGGTGTTCAGCGAGGGGGAGGCCCAGCGTCTCATTGAGATCCTCTCTGAGAAGACTGGAATTATTCAGGACACCTGGCATAAGGTAGGCCACTGCAGGCCTGTTATGGTGTCCTCTTCTCCCACAGGGAGCAGTGCCATTGCTTAGTCCTGCCCCTACCCCACACACTGCCTATCAAGTCTTACCCAACTTGTCAAACTGTAAAGAGAAACTTCCTAGGCCAATTTCCACTTCTTCCCAGCAGAATGTTGCCACTGCTGTCTGTGCTTAGGCTGTGTAGATCACGCATCAGTGATCTGCCACTGCCTGTCCACCCAAACCAGAAGATGGGACAGGGACCTCTGTGCTGCAGGTGCTCCTGGGGTTGGAACACAGCTGACTCAGCTGGGTTTTGACTAGAGTGCAGGGTGTGGGAAGGAAGGTATCTGGACACAGTGTGTGTGAGGGAGTCCTATGACATGTCCCTTGTGCTATAAGGGCAAACTCAAAGGCTGGTTCCTACCCTCCAGGCCCCCAGCCAGTGCCAGGAAGTACAGCATACATGGATTTGATCCTTATCTAGTTGGGTTGATGATAACTTTGCTGGACAGTTCAGTGGCTAGAGGTCTTAGGGGATGTTCTTCCCTGGCTGTCTCCCATGCTGTGTACATTCTCAGTGTTGGTAGGAGTTCCTCACCCAGTGAGCACTGGGAATGTCTCCTGAGCATGAGTGCTGGAAAAGGGACGGGGGACTATAGCTCCAGCATATCTCACACTGTCCTCAGAGTATTCTTTTCCTGCCCCAGCTCCCACTGTAGCCAGTGGCCTCTAGTTGGTATGTACTGGTTTCTGAGGCTAGAGATGCCCTGATTGTAAAAAGCACTCCAGGCATCCCTATGCACATGGCCTAGGAGTCCCTAGCAGAGCCATCCTTTCCCCTGGTGGTGTCTGGAGTCAGGTGGACCCACTCATCTTGAAGGCGCAGCTACTCTGCGATTGTCTCATTGCCAGGGCTGGGGGGATCCACGTGTCCATCTGTACCCTCTGTAATGTGGCTTTGTGAACATTTCTAGGCCACTCAGAAGGGTGACCCCGTAGCGATTCTGAAACGCCAACTAGAAGAAAAAGAAAAGCTACTGGCCACGGAGCAGGAGGATGCAGCTGTTGCCAAGAGCAAACTGAGGGAACTCAACAAGGTACAGCCCAAGCACATGAGTGAGAATACTGGGAGGCAGCCCCTCCTCTCTGTCCTCTGAGGACCCTCTTTCCCCAGGGCCACAACTGCCCTTACTTTGACTGTGAGCACAGGCTCAGGGCTGGCTCTCACACAAACAGCTTTCACACCATCTTGCCTGCCTCACACATGGTTGTTAACAAGCTGGAGTGCTGTGACAGATGATTATCTGCTGTCTGAAGAACTGGGGTGTAGAGTGGGGGACACCCTCCCAATAGCCTAAGAACATATGCACTTTAACAGGGTCCAGGACCTCAGCTTGTGATGGGTCTGGGAGCAACAGACTATCTTTTGGGTTAGTGCACCAAAGGAGGAGGAGGGGTACACCAAAGGAGGAGGAGGGGTACACCTGATCAGGCAACAGACTATCTTTTGGGTTAGTGCACCAAAGGAGGAGGAGGGGTACACCTGATCAAGATGATTTTCCTGAGAACTGGGGAAGGAGTAGAAGAGGCTGCTTTTCTCCCTTTTTCTCAGTGATATACAGGGAAGTTCCTGGTAGCCTGTGGTTGGCAGGAAGATTTTTGCTCTGAACAGCTGGTAGTAGTGAGCCAAAACTGCTGTGGGACAGGCTTGGTGCATTGTTCAGGGTATGCCAGGCCCCCAGGCATAGGAAGCCACTTATTGCTGAGGTTACTAGAGCCTCTCTAGTGCCTCATGGCTTCTGAGGGGTGAGTCTTAGTGTCCCAGCTTCCCCAGAGGATGTGCAGGGCAGGGTGAGGGGAGTCCCCATAGACCTGGTATCCCCTAATTAGAAAGCTGTCTTTTCTGCCAGATGCTATGGGTTTGCTCTTAATCCCTCTCTGTCCCAGGCAGCAGACTGAGGGAGATGGCCAAGGAATGACACCATCTTAGATATAACTCTTCCTCCAAGTACCCTCATCTGCTTACTAGAAGTAAGACAAATTGACTTTGATCTAAATTCAGGGGCTGATTCTCTGAGTCAGACAGAAAAGTTGATTGGTGGGGATGGACTGGACAAAAGACAAGCCTTTGGTAGTTACTCTTTGTGAGTGTTACACCCAGGTGCAGAAAAGATAAAGCCTCCCTCCAGTGACCTAAGGTCTCAGTGGCCTTCTGTCTTGTCTCCTAAGATGTCTCAATGCGTGGCCTTTACTCAAGCTGCTCTGGGTTACTAGAAATGTGGGGCTCAAGCCACTAGCCTGGCTTAGGGAAGCCAGCTGTGCCTGTCTCTCCTAACTCTACACACATTTCATGTTAAGTGTTAGGCCTGGGTTGTGAAGTGTGAGAGTGTTTATATACTATGGAATTTGACAGACCCTTCACCCAGTGCCTGGGATCAGATGGCTAGCATACCCCTTTCCCCCAATCAGAATCTGCTGTTCTGGGGCTATTCTATGCTGCCTTTCTAAACAGATGGAGAAATCTGTGTAGAAATTTACTGACTCCTAAAATCAAGTTTAAATGAGAGGCTGCAGGAATGTTTGCATGACTGGCTGGTTGGCTGTGTGTCCTTGGATAATTAGTTGTGCCTGCATCCTTTAATTGAGAGAGGGCTTAAGGTATGATGGGTGCGGAGGTTGTAACCTTTGATAGAGACTTGTTACCTTGGCTGTTTCCCATTTTGAGATCATGTTCACAAAGGGTAGGCTGTCAGGTCTGAGAGAGTAAGAGCTCTTAGCTGTGCTGGCTACTCAGCTCTCCCAGAGGTGGCTGTGAGACATGATTTCAAAAGTGGCAGCTAGTTCTCAGACATTTTGACCAGGTCTAGCTGCATATCCAACCCGTCCTTGACTGGGACAGTAGACTCTGTTCCTGGGTGTGGACTACAGGGCTATAGTCCTTGATTTTCAATGTCCATTTCACCTTCTAGAGTGTAGGTCTTGCTTTGAGTCAGGAAATTTAATGCCATGTCCAACCATGGCCCTCTATCCCCTAAGCACATTGTGTTCCTTACAGCCTAAGGAGGAGCTTTGCTGATCTGTTCTTAGAGGGACCCTTCATGCCCTCTCACTAGCTCCTAGTTAGTCCAACCCCAAGTCTGTACCCCTGAGAGTTAAATATTGCTATTTGTGTATTTGTCCTTTTTTTTTTTTCTTTCTTGTGCCCCTGAAAATGTGGACCATCATATCCTAGTAGAGCCAGTGTATTTACCTCATTCTTGTCTCATGTCTCGTAGCCTAGAACTGTTAGATTATATGAGAGAATGTCACTGAGCATGTGGCAGTTCCTCTTACCATAATCATCACCAGATGCCAGTGAGCTCGATAGGCTCTGTGTTTCATGTTCTGTTCCCCTCTATGTTTGTTTTGTCCTTGTAGAAATATTTATATAGTTGAAAAAGAGGTCTTATTTAGGTCTCTCCTGGGGCCATACCAAAGGCCTGACCTGGATGCACTGAGAATGTCGTGTCTGCAGGGTCTGTGCCTCCCACATGTGGGAAGTCCTGGCAGAGCTGATGTCCAGTGTGTAGGTACTGCTATAGGGGCTGATGTGCTTGGCCACCCCTGAGAGCTCCATTGTGGTCCTTCTGTCCAGGGCCCCAGAGTGACTTTGAAGAATCTAGGCCAGGATCCAGTTACAGAACTAGAAAATCAAAACCTTCTGAAAAACCTTTCTAGCTGTCATCTTCCATACACCACAGGCCTTGTCATCATGTCTCGAAGCCATACTCTGGACTAGCCTATTGTGTGCCTGCTCCAGTGCCTGAACATGAGGCCTGGTGGAAATGGGGGTCTCTGATCAGTAGCTAAGGAACCTGAGGCCTTCAGACACTAGCCAGAGAATGTGCTCCTGAGTATTAGGCCAGAGGTAGGGTAAGTACAGTGGCTCTGCTGGGGTAAGTATTGGGTCAGAGTATAGTTGCTAGTTTCTATCTAGAGGCAAGTCACAGGACACTCTCCAGGCCTTGGAAGCTCATATCTCACAGGGTCTCACAAAGCCTGGGGAGTGATGCCAGAAAGTGACCAGATCCCAAAAGGTGCCAACACAATCATTTCTGCTTTGGGTACTAGTAGCAGTACCTAGCTTCACTTTCTAGCCCAGACAGACAAAACCAGGAGCACCATCTTTGAATGCTTTTCAAGAAAATAATCTGACCCTGCCTTCATCTGTCTGATCAGCACCCCCATCTATTTCCTCCCAGGAGATGGCCTCAGAAAAGGCCAAGGCTGCAGCTGGGGAAGCTAAGGTGAAGAAGCAGCTGGAAGCCCAGGAGCAGGAGATTGAAGCTATGCAGGCTCGCATGCAGGCCAGCTACCGGGAGCATGTGAAGGAGGTGCAACAGTTGCAGGGCAAGGTAGGCAAAGGGAAAGGGTGAGTTGTGGGGACCCAGAGGGTGAGGCCTGAGCTAGGGCTGAGGAAGTCTCCTGAGGTTGTCAGAGGGGTCAGCAGCTGTTGTGTTTGGCTGGATATTTTTATAAGTGTTTGATGTTAGTAAAAAGGAAGATATAAAATACATTTTAAAGTACACTTTTTAGCAAGAGTTTTACCTCAGATGGTACCCAAGGATCAGGTTTTCAGTCTCTAGGTGAGCCTGGAGTGATACTGCCTACACTGCCTCTATGTGTGATTGGGAAGATCTCATAAGACAAGAGACTTCACTGAACATCACACCTTCAGCCTGGTGCTGGAGACCAGTACCACGCTGCTGCCTGTCCAGACTGGTCCTCATCGTTAGAGCCTGACACTTCTGAAACCTGTACTTGACTCATCAGAGGATGTCGTGTAGGCTCAGAAGGCAAGAGATGAGCTCTTCTTGAGGTAGTTGTGGCTTGTGGCCATGTGCTTTATCTCAGAATAGTACGCCTGTGTGACCTCGGGCAGATGTGCATGTTTATGTCTAAGGTGCTAGGCAGAGAACAGTGAGGAGAGAAGAGGTATGTTATGGGGAAAGGGGTCCATACTTGACTCTGAGCCCCTGACACTGGAATGGTGGTACAGTGTTTAGGATCCTTGCGTTATGGCATACTCCTGACTTGGGTCCCTGTGGAGCAGGTGGAGCCTCCAGAACATTCTCTCTGGTCTGTGACCTTGCTGATCCTGGTTCAGAGTCAGTTCTCTTTGTATCGCTAATCAGCACTTGATGTGCTTGTGGTGACTTTTCAGATCCGGACTCTTCAGGAGCAGCTGGAGAATGGCCCCAACACGCAGCTGGCCCGCCTACAGCAGGAGAACTCTATCCTGAGGGATGCCTTGAACCAGGCTACCAGCCAGGTGGAAAGCAAGTAAGCTGAGTGTCCCACACAGATACTGTGGGGACATGTTCCCTAGGGTCTCTTGTAGGCTGTGGCAGGTGCAGTCTAGTGTCTTTCTGGGTATGGGGTTGGTGTGGTAGCCATATATGGGCTTCATGGGTACACAGGGCTACCTTCCTATGGAGGATGATTGCTTTTGGCCTGTCTCCTTGGCTTGTCTCACGCGTTCCCTGAACAGGTAGTGACAGAGCTGTGGGGACATGTTCCCTAGGGTCTCTTGTAGGCTGTGGCAGGTGCAGTCTAGTGTCTTTCTGGGTATGGGGTTGGTGTGGTAGCCATATATGGGCTTCATGGGTACACAGGGCTACCTTCCTATGGAGGATGATTGCTTTTGGCCTGTCTCCTTGGCTTGTCTCACGTGTTCCCTGAACAGGTAGTGACAGAGCTAGCCATTTGGATAGTCTCACACTGGGAGGGAGGGTTTCCAGCCATCATCTTTTCCTTTCAACAAGTTTCCTGAAATTCTAGATGTTCTTATGTCTTGAGACCCACTTTGGTTTTTTGTTTTGTTGGGGTTTTTGTTTGTTTTATTGGGGCTTTTGTTTTGTTTTTTGAGACAGGGTCTCCCTGTAGCCACAGCTGACTCCCTATGTAGATCAGACTGGCCTCAGTCTCATAGAGAGATCCACCTGCCTCCACCTCCCAAGTCCTAGGATGTGCCACCACAGCCTCTTGAGACTCACTTTGAAGTGTAGCATTGGAGGTGCTGTCTTCTAAGTGCCTTGGGCTCCAGCTTCAAATGACCTCTCGGGTCATCTGCTAGAATAAGGAGTCAGGACAAGTGCCATCAGTGCCTTCAGGAGGCACTCCCTGGTCTGACAGTTGTCCTGTCTGAAGTGAAGTGAGACATGTAGACTTTGTGGGCTGAAGCCCAGGCATTGCAGGGAGCAAAAGGAGGTCACTTACACCTGTGGCAGGAGAAGAATGTCTTGCCTTTGTTCTGGCTGAGTGGTGTCTGGGAGGGGCTCTTACGGGTTACTTCAGAGCACATTTGCCTTTTGCTCTCTCTGGTCTACATACTGTGTTAACAAAGCAAATAATAAAACCCACACCAAAAGCCACATGGCTGACATGGAAAAGATGCTTTGGTAATGGCGCTAAGACTTACTATACTCAATTACAAAAGAGTAGATGTGCCAGGGGAGACACAGGTTGCCAATCTCTGTCCCACTTTTTAGTGGTGGCTGGTGACTGTCTTACAGGCAGAATGCAGAGTTGGCAAAGCTCCGGCAGGAGCTGACTAAGGTCAGTAAGGAGCTGGTGGAGAAGTCAGAGGCCTCCCGGCAGGAGGAACAACAGCGGAAGGCTCTGGAAGCCAAGACAGCCACATTTGAGAAGCAGGTCCTACAGCTGCAGGTGAGTAAAGGTAGCAGGTACCTCAGTTTGCTGCCCACCAAACCTGACTGCATAGTGAGGGACTGGCCAGGGTTTTTGCATGGCCATACTCTTTCATCCCTTTCCAGCAAGTACTGACAGCTGGAAAATGTAGTCTGCACTTGGAGCTTAAACCCTTGACTTTAGTCTTGTTAGTAGGAGCAATAGTTAGCATCCAGTGGTTCTATGTGCTGTGTATCATTATAAGCACTTTATAAACATTAGCTCAGCTAATGGTCATTGTAACCTACCCTATGAGTTATACCTACCTCTTGGTGTCTGCAGTTTACCTACACAAGGAAGCTTGTGGAACAAAGGTTGAACAACTACCCTAAGTGTACATGGCTAGGACATGGCAGAGGCAGGACTTAGCCCTCTGAGTCTAGCTCTGGAGCTGTGTTTGTTCACCCATGCTTGTCCCCACTGTGCTGCTGCATCCCTGGAGTGACTAGTGAGCTATAGATGCTGTGGCCTGGAAGTTGCTTTCTCAAGGGCATGCCAAGTCTCTAAGAAAGAGGGAGGTTGTCCCCATAACATGCTGGGCAATATCCAGAGAGCTTTCATCAACCTGTGGGTCTGATGGCTTCTGATGCCCCTGATGGCTTGTGTCAGGATGGGTTGACCTGACCTGAGACAGTCACCATTGAGTCTAGCTTCCCCTCTGTACCTGGGTGTGACAGAAGCACCTGTCCTGCAGTGTGATGTGGGGATGAGCCACACAAGACTGCAGTTTAGGTTGTAGAAAAGGCCTCTTTCTAGTCTTCCTTCACCTGTAGCCCCTTCACTGCAAGTCAGCACCTCAGGGACCAGAGCAGGCAAGGCCTATTGGGTGGGATCCCAGCGTATAGGCATTAGGAGGTGGCCCCAACTCTGACCTGGGAGCCATCTCTCAGGGTTGATAGGAAGGAAGTATAAAATGCCCTTTGATGGCCCTTTTGCTGGCTCCTTGTCCTGGTGGATGGATTAAAGTTTAGAATCTCAGCAGTGTTTTATAGAAGTCTCTAACCAGCTTACCTAACACAGAACTGACCTTTGAAATTATTTGATGTGACTGGCTTCCAAGCTTAAAAGAATTGCCATTGCTACCTTAGGTCCCAAGATGTGTGCACGTACTTTCCATTAGAATTCCCAAGTTTTTGATTTCTCCAGACAAGAGCGTTTCTGTGATTGCTTGCTGTTGAAACAGTACTCTAATTAATGTTGGTCATAAGTAGAAAACATGCAGCCTTCCTGCAGTCCAAACTGGATTCTCCCTCTTAAAAGAGAAACACAGAGAGATAGGTTGCTGGTGGCGTTAGCCGGCGAAGTCTCTGCCCTGTCCCTATCAGTAGTGACAGAACTTATGAGGATATTAGAACTGGTAGAGAAGCAGGCTCCTGCCATGGTGGAGAGGCAGAAGAGAAGCAGGTCTGTCTGTAAGGAGCACTGGCATTCTTTTCTTTTGTTCCTCACATTTGGAGCTGAACTGACCCCCTGCCATATTTTAGTGCAGAGAAAACATTGCCTACCCTTAAGCCAGGCCTAATTTTCCCGTTCAGAAAATATTTTTCCGCAGCTGGTGGGCACATCCTTGGTAAGCACTGTGCTAGATCTAGACTCAGCTCTGACTTAGTGGATTTCAGTAAAGCGGTTGGCCTTGCTCCACACTGTGCAGCCACTGCCATAAACGAGAAAGAAATAGGACATTTTCATTCTGGCCGCTCCTTAAAGGGGTTGAGGCATGACTTGGAACCTTACTTTAGTTAATCAGCGTTATTTGTTGACTGGCCTCTCTGCCCAGCTGTGTCTCAGACAAGCTTGAGTTCTGCAGAGATCTGGTCCTTTGCAGGATTAGGTTCTTCAAAGGGCCTGATGAGCACTTCCTCCCCAGGAGCCCAGTGTGTGGGAATGCTTGACAAATGGTCCGGGGAGGATTGATTGAAACCACCAAACATGAGAATGGCCTGCTTGTTGCTCAGTGGGAAACAGTGGACATCAGGCACATCAAAGCTCTGTGACTTTAAACAAGGCCGAGGTGGACCTTTCTGTATTGATGTGGAAACATCTATGAGATTCAGACTGAACAATGCAAAATTGCCATTTTATGGATCAAACATGGTTGAACACTTGTCACTTCAAGTGGCTGAACTTTTAAATGAAAAACCTAGAGGTGCTGTATGTGGGACCTTAACTGTATGCCCTGCTCATTTGTATATAGACACATGCTGCAGTAGGGAGCCTCCCAAACTGCCTGCTTCTTCAGTTTCTGTTCGGGAAACTGAAACTCAAGCAGGGAGAAGGAAATGAGTATCGATCCCTGGTTGCTCCTCTCATTGAAGGGGTGCTGGCTGGAGTGATATTTGTCTAGATTCAAGAGCATTTGGACATGAAGTTTCTTCTTTTTTAAATTTTATTTTATTTTGTGTTGAGGGTCACGCATATGCCACAGTGTGCACGTAGAAGTCAGAGAACAACTTGGAGAAGTCAGTTCTTTTCTTCCACCATGTGGGTCCCAGGGATTGAAGTCAGATTATCAGGCTTGGTGGCAAGTGCCTTTTCCTGCTGAGCCATCTTGCTGGCCCTGAAGCTGCTTGACAGACTAGCCAGAGACCCCAAAGGATAGCATAGCCATAGAAAGAGCTTTGTCTAGATCACAGGAGCCAGGGCTCCTCTCCTCCTCACAGCCTTCCTCACCCTGCTTCTCTCCAGGTGTCCCACAAAGAGAGTGAAGACGCTCTCCAGAAGCGCCTCGAAGAGGTCACCCGGGAGCTGTGCCGGGCACAGACCAGCCAGGCCAACTTGCGGGCAGATGCCGAGAAGGCCCAGGAGCAGCAGCAGCGAATGGCAGGTAAGTACAGAGTCTTGGTGGCTCATTCCAGTAGAGCGCAGAGGAGTCTGCCTACTGTCCTGGTCCACTGTGGGAACCAGAGCACAGTAGGGCAGGATTATCCTATCCACCTGGTACAGGGTGGAACCTGCCAGGGCTGAACAAGAGTTAGAAAGTGTGATGTTTAAACTAGATTTGAATGAGGGAAGGGGTCAGCCCTGCATGGGAGGCAGCCAGTACAAGGCCCAGAGAGAGCAATGAACTTGAATTTGTAAATAAGTATACGAGAATGAGAAGGCTGCTGGGTGGTATAGGATAGAGGAGCAGGGCCTTAGTCACCCTCCTGTGAGTGGCAAAATGTGACAGGAAGGTTTGGGGCAGGGAAATGACACAGTTTCATTTACTTATGCTTCTCAACACTGTGGTCCAAGGTAAAAAATGGGCCTTAGGGGTAGCAGTGGCTCCAAGGAAACAGGGATGTGATGAGGTGCCTGTCATTGTCTAGGCCAAGGCAATAGGGCAGGACTTGGCCTGGTGACCACAGAGGTGCTGATGAAAAGGGACAGATTTGACACATGGTGGGTGTAGAGTCCCCATGCTTCAGCAATGAGTGAGAGGTGAGGCAAGATGAGACAGCATCCAGGATGGGAAGACCTCGGAGGTTGGGATACAGGATTTCTCTTGCCTTGTTACAACTTCATTTGCAGCAGGAAGCAATGCCTAGGGTTGAGCCTGAGTTCAGGCCTAGGGGAGAGTGAGTGTCAGAGGCACTTGAACCAACTGGGTTGCGGGACTAATAAGATCACTCAAGAAGGGAGGATGCCTCCCACAAAGAAGGACACAGCTAGAGTTTTCTAGAGAATGAATTTTCAGCAATTTTTGCTGAACTCTGCTATGGATTGTCATCATTTTCTCATCAGTGGTTCATTTATCCTAGTGGTCCTCAAAAATGCCATTGCCAGGCTATGCCTTTCTTCAGCAGCCCCACTGATCAGAAACGGGTCTTAAGGCCTGGGAGCACATAGAACAAACAGCCTGGGATTCCAGGAACCATTGGTGTTTTGTATGTGCTGGAGGAGGGGTCAATAGCCAGGGTGCATACCCTGGTATTTCCAGCCCCTGACCTTTCTCCTTGACCTTCTGCAACAGAGCTGCATAGCAAATTACAATCCTCTGAGGTGGAGGTGAAGACCAAGTGTGAGGAGCTGAATAGTCTCCAGGGGCAGCTCAAGGAGGCCAGGGCAGAGAACTCACAGCTCACAGAGAAGATCCGCTCTATTGAGACCCTTCTGGAAGCAGGCCAGGCTCAAGACACCCAGGTCAGCCCCTTCCTGGGCCAACCTGAGGGGAGGGAGGACTCCACTGAACAAAGGGCCTCCCACCTTGCCCAGCTGCTGTTTTGTGAGCCACGTGGAGACCAAGGAGCTTTCTGTGTTTTATTTCAGGCCAGTCAAGCTGAGGCCGACCAGCAGCAGACCCGGTAAGCTGGCAAGGAGAGGGCTGTAAGAGCTTCAGGGCTCCTGCTCCCTTGCCTTAGCCCAAGTTGGCTATTAGCTCCTGGGAGCTGGGACTTTCAGTAGGGTGCTTGGATTTCTTGGGGGAAGAGCCCATTTTAAAGACACCCCTTCCTACCTTTTTCTCCAGTAACCTGGAGGATGGCTGACACCTGATGGGAAACAAAGCAGCCTTGCAAGAGTTTTGTATTAGTCTGTTTTCCATAGTTATAGCAAAATGTATGAGGTTGGGCACTCTATAAAGAAAAGCGGCTTACTTAGCTCACAGTTTTGAAGGCAGAAAGTCCAAGGTCAGACAGTCTCATGTGTTTGGCTCTGGTGAGGGGCCTTCTTGGCTGTCTAATCTGGTGGATGGCATCATAGCAGGAGAACATGTAAGAACTCTCATGGTGAGACAGAAAGCCACAGGCCAGGTTTATTCTTTTACAACAACTTGTTCTCACAGGAATCAGTGCACTCTGAGAAACCAATATCAATCTCTTTAAGGCAATACCCCCTACCTCCCAATAGGCCCTACCTCTTAACGATCTCACTACTTCTTAATACTATCACACTGGGGACTAGGCTTCCGAAGCATGAGCCCCTGGGGACAAACCACATTGAAACTCTGAGAGGGAGCTCTGGTGACACTCTCAAGGACCAAACTCATTTTGGAGAGGGTAGAACATGCCTCAGCAGGGGGAAAGATCTGCTTTAGTGGCAAGACTGGCTGATTTAGAGGTTTTCTTTGTCAGCAAGGTTCAAGGGATTTTAGTGACTGAAGTCGGAAAATCAAAGGAGGAAATGGACATGGTCTACCCTTTCTATTCGGATCACAGGTTAAGAGAGCATTGGAACAGTTTAGAGCTCACCACATCACAGGTCTTTTTTTCTTTGTCTTGAAGTGACTTCATTGCTGGCCAGACCTTATTTTCCCTTAGTGTCAGCAGCCCATGCTAGGCTGGGCTCAGGGACTGTTTGCTTGCTGTTGTAAGACCAGAGTACCTGGGTAGGTCAGCTCAAGTCAAGGCCTTATGATCACATACCTTTAGGGCAGATGCCTACAGGTTTGGGACCCTGGAGCAGCCATGTGGAAGAGCGGAGTGGAGGATGGCCTTCATCTCCTTGCACATTCTCGATGGGTCCTAGGCTGTCAGCCAACAGGATCCCTTATTCTGGCTGTTGCTGCCATAGAATTGTCTCCCCATGTGCTTCGAAGCAGATGCAACTCCCTTGGCCACAGACCGTGTCCCCTAGTATCCACTGGGCTCTAGTTTGAGCACATAAGAAGGAAATCAACAGCCCACTTAAAAAGTCAGAACCCAACCCTCCCTGCCTGCCTTCTCAGAATGCATGGGTGAACCTTGTTTCTCCTGGTGGTATTTATCAGGATAGAGAAATTATATTCATTAAGTTTTTGCTCTTGTGTTTGAAGATCAGATTTCTGAATCCTGGCATGGTATCGCATGCCTGTAATCCCAATACTTGGAAGGGTGAGGTAGGTGGACCACAAGCTCACTACCAGCCTTTGCTACAAGACATTGTCTCAGAATGAAGCACCTCAAATTTTTGTATCACACAGTGAATTACTAGGATAATGAAGTCACATTCGAAGTAAGATTTTTTATTTTTTATTTTTATTTTTTGGTGTTTTTGAGACAGGGTCTCCCTGTAGCTTCAGCTGTCCTGGAACTCACTATGTAGACCAGGCTGGCCTTGAACTCACAGAGATCCGCCTGCCTCTGCCTCCCAAGTGCTGGGATTAAAGACATGTGCCACCACGCCTGGCTCGAAATAAGATTTTTAAATGTTTTGCATCGTGTGGGTATGTCCAACAGAAACTGATTGATTTCCTTCTGAAACAGCTTATCTGTAAGTTGCTTGGGGTGGGCCATCCTGTTCTCCACTAGAGAGGAGTATCAACCCCAGATGTCCTGGAACTTGGCCGCAACTGCCAGGGGTGATGGCCAGTGTGTCCTTGCCACTGACTGCAAACTCTGCCTCTTCAGGATCTTGTTCTTCTGAGCATGCTCCTGGGGCATTTTGCCAGAAGACTCTTGTATAATGCAGGGGTTTGAGGGAGTGTCTGAAGGATCGCAGCAGAGCTTTGAGAGCGGAGTTAATGTTCTATGGGCCTGAAACTAATAGTCACAAAGTCAACTTTTCAAGGCCAGGTACACTGTTCAGTTTGAAAATACGAAGCTGTGCTAGGTAGAGTCTATTATCAGGTAAGGTGGTCAGGATGGCCACTTGCTTGGCACATGCTGACTTTATGTTTATTGTTATTAGAGTGGTGGTTTTCAAAAAGCCTTTGACCCATGGCCTCCCAGAAGAGACCTGTGTATATATGTTACTCTTTGGCTGGCAGTGGCAGCCTGCTTCCCAAGTTGGTGACAGTTCCCCTTTGCCAGGCTTCCCCTTGTGTTTCAGAGTGGCTCAAGGTGCTGATTCAGGCTGCCATTGACCATATCTGGACTTCAGGTTTGGCAGGTCCCTGGGTCTTGCCATTTGTTCTGCATCTTAATACAGAAGGTGTCACTTTAAGGTCTCCATTTGAGGCTGCTTTCTAAGAGCCTTGAGTATAGCTTTGCAGCAGCATGAGCCTTTCATTTCTGGATGATGGAGGATGAAGCTCAGCAGGTCTGCATCTGTAAAGAAGTCCTGGAAAGATGGGGACTGACATCTTACCCATCCCACAATGTCCGGGGCTTGTCTTTAGCTGATTCCTCAAATCCCAGGGCCCAGAACTGAAGAGGAGGAGCCTGTGGGTCTCAGAAGATTAAAAGTCAGTGATCTCTTGAGAGCTGCTGAGAGCAGTGGTGCCCAGTGAGTAAAGTGACAGAATGGCCATGAGTCTTTATCTCACTTCTGAGGGCCAAGATATGGGCCATGGGGAAGGACCTGCTTGCTAACATGTTACGTGATGCCAGGGCCGGACTCAGGCTAAAAGAAAGAATGTCTTAGAAACTTCCTGGCACACTGGATGAGTAGAGTAGGGGGCTAAGCAACTGGGTAGGCTTCCCTGAAAACTTGTGCCTGGGCAGGTAGGAGGGGCCTCAGGCTGGGCCAGGTGCCTGGGCAGAGATGTGGATCCTTGGAGCTAAGACAGTGACCTCACTGTGTCCCTGCAGCCTAAAGGAGCTGGAGTCACAAGTGTCATGTCTGGAAAAGGAAACCAGTGAGCTCAAGGAGGCCATGGAGCAGCAGAAAGGGAAGAACAATGTGAGTAGAGGGTGCCTGAGCTTGGGCAGGAGAGAGGGGGCAGAGAGGAGGCTATGGGCAATGTCCTCTCAAAACTGCCTGAAGACATTGCTGTGTAGCCCACCCCAGATCTCAAGGCAAGGCCCTGGCCTTGCTTCCACCTCTCTTCCAAGTATTCGTTTGCTCTGAGGGTTCACAATCTATGCATTGCACCTCTCTGACCTCTTCACTCTCGTGCAGTCCACCAGCTGTCACAGGGCAGACTGCCCTTGGGTCAACTTGTGTTATATACCTGAGCATGGAGCCATACCCGGAATGGGGATTCGTCATGCGAATTGGCCTGGCCCAGAGCATATGGTCCCCCTGAGCAGGTCAGGGTAGGGAGGCTGGTGCCAGAAGGACATGGAGAAGCTGGATAGGTGACATGCCACTGTACCTCTCTACTGAGGCTGTGGGACCTTGGCCATATCTCCTGTGCCTATACCTGCCCTGTACAGAGCCAGGGCATGCTGGTTGCCCAGGCTGCTCCCCACACAGAGATTGAATTTTCCCAAGGGAGGCCCAGGGCCAGAGCTCTACCAGTGCTGCACTTTGTGTTTACGGGCAAGAACTTCTTCCCTCTAAAGTTACAGTCTAGCCCTCCCTCTTTCTCAGACCAGTTGTTCCTGAAAGGGTGCCCACCTCGTCACACTGTGCCTTGACCACTACCACATTGGGCCACAAACCTGGGCCTTGTGGTGAGTGCTTCCCAGGAGAGGCCACATGCACATAGGTCAAGGAGAGGACAGTTTATCCCTGGCAGGCTCTGTAAAGTGCCCTGGTCTGGGCTGAGGGAGTTTCTGTGGGCCCTGCCTTTGCTGAGACCAGCTTGAAGCAGCCTGTGGAGCTAGTGACTATGATTGACGTAGTTGGGGGCTGCTGACTTTCTCTGGCTCCCCACCTAGGACCTACGAGAGAAGAATTGGAAGGCCATGGAGGCCTTGGCCTTAGCTGAGAGGACCTGCGAGGAAAAGCTGCACTTCCTGACCCAGACCAAGGTGAGAGCCCTGCCTATCCTCAGACTTGGCTAGTCAGGTCAAGGCTGGATCAGCAGCACCTGCTGGTTCAGCAAACCCCATGAAACACACAAACTGGACAGGTTAGGCTTGACTTCAGAGCATCTCCTATATCTAACTCAGTATCTTCTAAGGTCCCATGTTGTAGTCATCGTCACGCTCCCCCCGCCCCCCTTTTCATGGAGGAAAGAAATGCATACTCTTGATTGCCTTTCTTCTGGTATAGACTCTGAGCAAGCTCAGGGTTGTGCCAGCTTCATGGACTTTGAGCTATTTTTATCTTGGGCTATTTGAAATACTCCTGCCTGTTTCTTGGACCCTCTGAAATCATGTGTGATTTTTATGATGCGTCTCAGAGGAAACCATTTTAACAGTGAGCACTTGGGGAGTAAAGTCCTGTAGGACCCTGGACTGTCCAGGAGCAGCATGATGTCTCTGACTCAGGGACATAGCCTGTAGCAGTGGCAGCTAAAGCCCCTGCCCACCTCAGTTCCATCATACATTTCTAGGTGTCTTCCTAGCATCACTCACACAGAGAAAATGTCTGTCCCCTTAGTGTGAGCTTTATAGTGACCCGTGGTCCTCCCAGGAGGTCTGACGGTATCTGATGAGGGACCTGGGAAGGGTTAGAGGGAAGAGCAGCCTTTGGCCACACCTTTAGAGCTATAATCAGATTCCTGGATTCTTGAACTTTGGGCCCTAGAAATGACCTGAGACCATCTGGCCAGCTTGTGGCAAATGTAGAAGTTGCTACCTGAGCTGTCGCTTGACTTGTTTGTGGCCACACAGGCAGATAGAGATAGAGGATAGCCTCACATCTCAGGTGGCTTGCCTTCATCTGTCAGGATCAAGTGGTCTGGCGTAAGATTAGAGACCTTGCTTGTAACTGGCTGAGCCAAAAAAGGGCATTGTCAGCTCTGAGTCTACTCCTGAGCCCTGTTGTGAGGCTGAGTATCTGGCGTGCCAGATTCGTGAACTCTCCAGATACCCTCTCCCTCCATCAGCTCCAAGTCAGCCAGAGCTCCCTATGCTACCCCAGGTCGCAAGCCATGCCCAATGGCATGGGGCTGCTGGTAGAGTGTGTCTTACTTAAATGTCTCAGGTTTAGATGAAACTTTGTTTATGCATCCACCCCACAGTTATGTCAACAGGGGATGCTGCAGTCCTGGGCTTTGTCTCATGGCCCTTTCAGTTCTTCTGGCTTTTTTTCCTTTGTCATGCTTTTTTCCCTTTGTCATGATCTTGTATTTTAAGATCAGGTTTCTGAATCCTGGCATGGTGTATAGCATGCCTGTAACTCCAGTACTTGGAAGGGTGAGGCAGGTGGACCTCCTCACCCTGTTTGCTGCTTGCTCCTTCTGGAGGCCAGTGGGGGCTGACTGGCTCAGCACAACGCGAGTCAAACTTTGTTCATGTTCCTTATGTTCTCTGAGTTGGTTTAGCCCTGCCTAGTGGGACTTTAACCTCCTTTTCCTCCAGGGTAACTGGAGATGAGCCCCTCCAGCCTCTGTTCCTGTCTCCCACTAGCCCTAACCCTAGTGGCCACAGGGGCTGCTCTGCTACTGCATCTTCACAGTTCCCAGCTGTCATCATGCCATGCAGCCTCCAGTGTTCTCGTCCTTGCCTTCGTTGCATACATTAGCTTGGCCCCTACACATCCATGTCCATTCCTACAGGGAAGCACTTTTGAAACCTGAGTGTCTGCTGGGAGGCACGGGGCAACTGTGGTCCTGCCCTTTGATAGCTATGTCTGCTCAGGATCCATACTGCACAGACCAAACAGCCCAGCCTCTCTTCTGCGTCTTGTCCCTCCCATGTAGAGCTAGGACGGGACTTTCTGGGGGCAGAGGCTCAGTGCTGCCCTCCTCTCTCCTGCCCCTCCAGGAGGAATCAGAGAAACAACTCCGTCTGACTGAGGCCCAGACCAAGGAGGCTCTGTTGGCTCTGTTCCCAGGGCTCTCCATCTCAGCACACCAGGTAAGAAAGAAGAGGGTAGCTCCAGGTTCCCCACTATTGCCAGGGAACATCCTGGCCCTACCATACCTATTTCCTTGCAGAATTATGCTGAGTGGCTACAGGAAGTCAAAGAGAAGGGCTCTGAGCTGCTGAAGAAGCCACCTGCTTCCCTAGAGCCTTCCTTGGTAAGTGAGGCTTCTGAGCATAGGTCCTTAGTGCCTAAGCCCTCCTGTCCTTGGGAATTGGCGCCCAGTCTTTTCAGTGGGTAGCTGAGAGAAAGGAGTAAACAGACACCTGTTCATTCCTCTGTCCTCAGGATATAGTCTCCAAGTTGAGGGAGGCTGAGGAGACCCAGACCACCCTGCAGGCTGAGTGTGACCAGTACCGCACCATCCTGGCAGAGACGGTGAGCAAGGACAGCCTTGATGATGGCTGTTGCTGGGGTGTGTGGGACAGGAGATGGCATGGCTCATTGTGACTTCAAGTGGCCCGCTTGCCCTCTCTGGGCATCATTTCTTTGGCTTGATGGTGAAAGGAATGGACAAAGCTCTTGGGTCTTTGTTCCCAGTTGGAGAGAAGGGCAAGTTCAGGGTTTGGGGCTGGTGAGACAGTTACAAGGAATGACTGGGCAGGCAGTGTGGGGAAGGATAAGGTAGGCTTGGGGTGACTTGGGATTGAGCCCTCTGATGCAAAGAATAGTGCCAGCTCCAGCCATTCCAACTTTCTGACCAGTCCTGTCTCCTTGTTTTGGAACACCAGCGAGGTCAGCATCAAGGTAAAATCTAGTAATGACAAGAGCCCTTGCAACCTCATTGGGGTTCATAGACCTCATTGCCTAGACCAGCAGTCAGCAGGGCAGGTGCCGGCCAGTCCCTGAAGAGCTGCACAGGGGCAGGAAGATGCAGTGTATGTTTGTGGGGCAGGCTAAGGAAAGAGAGGACCTGCCTCAGTATCTGTGTGTCGTCCCTGTCTCCTTCCCCCCACCCAGGAGGGCATGCTCAAAGACCTGCAGAAGAGCGTGGAGGAGGAGGAGCGTGTGTGGAAGGCCAAGGTGGGCGCTGCCGAAGAGGAGCTGCACAAGGTAGCTGGCCAACACACGTCCCTAAGGCTTGGTAGCACAGCATGGGTCGGGCCCCTGAGCTGGGGCTGGTCTGAGAGTTCTCTCAGATCCTTATGACGTGTGGGGCCTTCCCCTTGCTTTGTAGTCACGGGTTACAGTGAAACATCTCGAAGACATTGTGGAAAAGCTAAAAGGAGAACTTGAAAGCTCAGATCAGGTATGTGGATCTCTGAGAGCTGCTTTATCTTGTCCTATGAATTTACTGATCGCGTTTTGTGTTTTGACATCCATACAAAGATTACAGAGGCCCTTGTTTTCCATATGAAATACACGTCTGAGGAGACTCTCCTCTCAAGTTGGGGCTCTTGTCCTGTTTGTCCTTAGCAGTCTGAGAATCATGTGCTCTGTAGTCCTGGCCAGCAGTGCCTTTTTGCTTACGGCCTTTAAAGGAACATGCTCAAGGAGGCCTGCTGTTCTTTAAGATACTGCAGTAAGCCTTGGCCTTGGCAAAAAGTGCCCTTTGTACCAAGCTTTGCCAGTATATCTAAGAACTGTTCTCTCCACTACTCCTGAAGCCTGAGAACATGCTAGGACCCAAGAGGCCTAGAATTTGGGTTCCATTTTCAGTAAGGGGCTCTTTTGCCAGGGATTGCTTTCTTACTGGCCTCAGTTTACCCCATAGTTAACATACCCCAGAGGCCAGGCTTGGTACCCATCATTCTCACTTGCTATGATTAGGGCCCTTGCTGACCACCAAGCAGCTCTGATGGGTGTGCATGTCCATCTCTGTCCAGGTGAGGGAGCATACCTCATTGCTGGAGGCAGAGCTGGAAAAGCACATGGCAGCTGCCAGCCAGGAGTGTCAAAACTATGCCAAAGAGGTGGCAGGGGTGAGTCTACCTCTCCATGGAGCCCAGGTCATCCCCAGTTCCCCTCTACCCTTTGAGAGTAGCCCTTGTTAACTGGATCCTTAAAAGCTAGGTTTTCAGACTTGCCTGAAGCTCTGATTCCTCTTTGAACTGACAGTCCTGAGATGTGTATGGGGACAAGTTTCAGAAAGGCAGCCCTAGGGGCAAAGCCTGCCTCATGAAAGTGACTTGTTAAGGTCTAGATGGCCCCTGAGCAGGGGGCTTCTCTACCTGGCTTGCTGGTATCATTTCTAGCTGGTACTGGATTTCAGTCTGACTCCAGGAACAAAATGCCCAAGTCTGGCACCTGGAGTCCTGGCTTGATCTCCAGCTTTTGCTCTGTAACAAGAGATAATATAATGATGGGCACATGTTTCTGAAGGCCAGGATGCACCATACTTCCCAAGTCTTCCTAAAGGAAATTGTAACTATAGGTAGCCTATCCCATTCTGCAAATCTCCCAAGCTTGGGTAAATGGATGTGTTCCCCCAGATTTAGGTACTGACTCATGGATTGGTTTTCTGTTCTTTTCTTTTGCCTGGCTATTTTCTGCTGAAGTTGAGGCAGCTTCTGTTAGACTCTCAGTCTCAGCTGGATGCAGCCAAGAGTGAAGCCCAGAAACAGAGCAATGAGCTTGCCCTGGTAGGTCGACATAAGTCCTGGGCAAGGGAGCATGGCATGGGGTATGTGTATAAAATGAACTTGCTGGCCATGTTTTGACATCCATGCAAAGATTCTGTAGCTAAGCAGAAGAGCATGCCATGCCTTAGCATGTGGAGCAGGCTTCCTGGGGCCTTTTGCACTTTAGCCAAATCTTTGAGCTAGACTTGTGTCTGCCAGAGACAGGGTGGTCTAGCCCTAAGCCCTGCTCAAGTCAAAGCGTTGTAGGGGCATACATTCCTTGCTAGCCCATTTTATCACCTATGAGCAGTCAGGGACATAGGGTCCCTGGCATCACAAGACTAGGAGGCTTGGGCCCATCCATCCCGTGAGCTCTCAGCAGGTCTGCCTTCTGCAGATCTTCCTGGCTTCAGTGGTAGTTCAGATCCTTTCAGTCTTACTCATAGGTATGCAAGACAGCCTGCTCCCACTGGCCACTGCCAGGCACGGGGACAGGGATGAGCCCTGCTCACAAACATGAGGCGTTCTACTGTGCAGGCAGCCTCATAGTCCCACTTGGCTTGACCAGTTTGCAACTGCATGTCTGATCCCATGTCCCAACTGCTTTGCCAGGTGAGGTCATCCTGCTTCACAGAGGTCACTCTGTACCTTCTTTTCGAAAACCTTGAACTAGTTGTCAGCATTTGAAATTTGGACATTTGGGATAAACATGTGCAGCTTTGCCTCTGAGGAAACCAGGTCTAGTGTGTTGGCCTAGCATCCATAGCACCCGCTGAGCCCAGCACGGGCGCTGTGTGTGTGTGTGCGCGTGCGCGTGTGTGGGTGCGTGCGTGCGCGCCGCGCTCGAGGTGTGCATGCCACTGGCTATGTATTTGCGCAAACCCACCCTCCCTGTTTCAGGTCAGGCAGCAGTTGAGTGACATGAAGAGCCACGTAGAGGATGGTGACATGGCTGGGTCCCCAGCTGTCCCTCCAGCCGAACAGGACCCTGTGAAGGTTAGGGTGATGAGGTGGTCCTCAGCTGTGTCCCAAACTTCCTATGGTGTGCAGGGAGGAAAAGCTCTATGCTGACTAAACTGGGTACAGCTGCTCCCAGTCCCCACTCACTAGTTACCCTCTCCATCCTGCTTCCTCAGGATGAGGAGCATCTCAAGTGTGAGAAGGGTATGGAGCAAAGAGCAGGTGTCCAGTCAGGGCGGCTAGGGGCCCTTGCAACACAGGGGAGGGACTCCTGGACAGGCCTGTAGCTTGGGGTTGGGTTTGTAGCTACAGAAGGGTACTTGCCTCTAGTTGTGGTCCTTGCTTGGCATTGCTAAGCAGGACATCAGCTGCTGAGAATTTTGACCAAAGGAACATCTACCAAGAGCAATTGCCAGGAGGTAGGGGCCTGACACCAAGGTCCCTATTGTAGGCTTGCCTCGTGGCTCTGGAGTGTCTTTCCACCTTGTAGGTTCTGTTAGAGGTTCCTGAGGTTGTAATTCTGCCCTCAGCATCTTTTTACCTCCCTGCTTTTCTCTTGGTGCTGGCGCACCATCTCCCTAGAGGAGGGAGTGCCGGGAATGACTTCCCAGGGCAGGGAGCAGTTAGAAGGCAGAGCCTCCAGCTTTAGTCTGCCCCTCAGAGGGTCCTGTGCCAGACTCTCCAGTCACACTTGTATCTCCACATAGCTAAAAACACAGCTGGAGCGGACAGAAGCCATCCTGGAAGATGAGCAGACACAACGGCAAAAACTCACAGCTGAGTTTGAGGAGGTGAGGCCCTGCGCCTGGTGGCCCTCAACCCTTACCTGCTCTCAGCTTGGGGGTGACAAGGTGGCAAAGCCATCCTTGCCCCTCCCCAGCTTTCCCACCAGGCACTTTGGTTGGGGAGCTGTGGGGCACCAGCAGGTAAGCAGTGGTGCTGAGGCTGCCCCAAGAGCTACATGGGTATCCATGTCCTTTGGAAAGTTCCTGAGGGGCTAGATGCTCATGGACTATCTCCAGGCTCCTTGCTCATGTGGGTCTAGCCTGCTTTGATGTCAGCTGCTGTCCTATTAGGCTGGGGAGGCCCCTGGACCCTCAGTGCTGGGCCTCTCACTCAAGACCTGTCCCCTCTCTGACAAGGCTCAGAGCACAGCGTGTCGGTTACAAGAGGAATTGGAGAAGCTCCGTGCTGCTGGCCCACTGGAGTCTTCAGGAACAGAGGAGGCTGCACAGCTGAAGGTAGAGAATGGAGCAGGAGTAGGGGTTGGACTGCTACAAAGCTGTGGACACTCCTGGCCTTGGAGTGGTGGGGCCAGTTAAGGGAAAACAGAGCCCAGCCCAGGCATTGGCTTCCCTTGTCACACACTGTGGGAAGACACACTGATAGCACTAAGTTACATCACAGGTTCAAATCAGTGTTAATTATTTAAATATAAGGTCTGGTTTTTAAAAAAATGCTCTATTGAATGTAGGTAGCCTCCACACTGGGCAGTACAGAGTAAGCCATTGCCATGGGCCCAGGTCAGGAAGCTGTCCTAACAGCACCGGAAGGCAACAGGACACAGGCAGGACTGTCAGCACAGGCTCTTTCTCCCAGCCAGCACTGCCTAGGCTTCTTTCTGTGAGCGGATGTCTTCCTTGTGCCCACAGAGGGCTCTAATCTCCAGGGATTGGGCCCCATGGGCATAGCTAGGGGCTCTTGCTCCTATTATCACATGAGGATTGACCATCTTCAACCCTTTGACCCACAGGAAAGACTAGAAAAAGAAAAGAGGTTAACAAGTGACCTGGCACATGCTGCCACCAAACTTCAGGAGCTTTTGAAGACAGCCCAGGATCAGCTGGCAAAAGAGAAGGACACAGTGAACAAATTACGAGAACAGCTAGAAAAAACAGTGAGTACTTTAGTGTAGGCTAGACTGCAAGGCTAGCCAGGCTGCCAATTACTTGGTCCATGGTTGAGATTGACTCTGTCCCTCAGTAGGTGGGGCAGAAGTCACAGCTAGCGGGAAAGCTGGGCAAGGTGCTTAGGAGCCCCAAGAAAGCAGGACGTTAGGGACAGAGTATCAGCCCACAGGGTCTAGCACCCAGTGAATTAAGGTTCCTCTTGGCAGTCTGGGAGCTAATACGCTCACTGCTGGCTCATCCTCAGTCTCAGTCTGTGTGGGCCCCTCACCCTGGCCCCAGTCCCTTGCCTGTAGAACCATAGGTTCTTAGCCACACTCAGTGCTTCACATTGCTCTGCGTCATAGTCATAGGATCCCACCAATCCCTAACCCTGCATCCTCCAGCCTCTGGAGTCAGCTGTGGGTCTCCAGGCTGATGGGTCTGCTTTCTCTGAAGTGCCTGTAGGGCTGAGGGAGTGCTTTGCAGGTTCTGGGCATGGCACAAGTGGTTGAGCCTTGGCTCCTTGCCTGGCCTTTCCTTCACACGTCTACTTTGTTCACAGGAGGATGGCAGCAGCTCAAAAGAGGGCACCTCCGTCTGAGTCTCCTCTGCAAACCGTTCAACTTACCAAAATGCCTTACACATTCCTTACAAATAAACCAACCAACACAGCGTTATCCAGGCCCAACTTCCAGTAGCTCTGAAAGACGCCATTGGAGACAAGTCTCTTAGAACCAGAGAATTAAATCTTCCAGACCCCCAGTCTGTAAAAGAACCTTTGTCACATTTGATAAACACTATTCCCAGGAGCGGCCCTGGACCACCTCGAGCAGACGCCAAAGCCCTCATCAACACTGACAGACCAGGGTGTGCTGGGAGGCCAGGACGCTCAGGATCTATGTCAATCAATGCAATTGTCTGTATTTCTCAGTGGGGCCAGGTTGGGAAGCAGCAGACCAGGTGGTGAGTTCTCAGAGGCTGCTGAGCAGACTGGAGGGCCACAGGCCAGCCCAGCCCAGCAAAGCTGCAGCCGCTCAACCCCTGGAAGTTGCTAAACAGAACTGACATGTGACTGCCTGGATGTTGATGCCATTAAAACCAACGTGTTTCCCGGCACTGCAGTCTCGTCTAGTCTTCTGGGACTTCCCCATCTGGCTGCTGGGCCCTGGAGGAAGAACCAGAGGGGGGCTGTCCCCTGAGACAGACACACATGTGGGTTTCTTTGAAAGTAGGGCCCCTGCACCTCTGCAGAGTTAAGTGAAGCCTCCTGCTTCCTGCCTGACCCCTCTCCAGTGTTGCTCCATTGCTTACCAGGCAGGGATGAGATGGGAGCTCTGTCCCAGCTGGGGCTCAGGAGGGGTTCTCAGGGTGGTGTAGCCACCACTTAACCTCAGGCAGAAGCCATTCTAGACTTCCTGTGACCTCAGGGCTGGAGCCCTTGGTCTGCAATAACTCGGTCCAGGGAAACCTGGAGCTTATGCAAAAAAAATTGTCACAAGCCTCATAGTGACACATGCCTTTAGTCCCAGCACGTCAGAGGCAGAGGCAGGCCGATCTCTGTGAGATCAAGCCCTGCCTGGTCTACCCAGTGAGTTCTAGTCCAGGTATAGATACTGGGAGACTGTCTCAAAAAACAAAAGTTGGCACAGTGGGGTATGAGCCACTAGGAAGGAAAGGAGGGTCTAAGCATCTCCTATTCTGGTGCCTGTCAGCCTCCAGATCCTCAGAGGCTGGCTGGCTGAACTTGGCTGGGGAGCTGCTGGCCCATGGAGTACTGAACAAGGGTGTGACTAGAGGATGGGGTTCCCACATTGCTCTGGGATTTGTATCCCATGACACCTTAGTATGGTGGGTGGTACTCCTGGGTAGCTGTCAAAGGAAACTTAAGAAACATCACTGTGCTTATGTCCTCTTGTCCCCTCTTCCCACCCCATACCATTTGCCAAGGTCTGGGCACTATACCTGAGACCACATGGCCAAGCCTGGCCTTGACTTAGGAAACACTGAGCTGCTAGCCACATGACACTTCTGTGTTAATGGAACAAAGGGCTGGAAATCCAGTGCGCACTCTGGAGAAAGTGCTGATAGTGGGGATCCAAAGAGTGCTGGGGGACAGCGGTTGCAGAGGAGGAAAGAAATGTGGGGAAGAGGTGAGGCTGAGAAGGTATTAAGGTCACTCGGCTCACCAGGGCAGGGAAAGGCAGAAGGAGCCATTCAGATTTTTAAGCAAGGTGAGAGAAGCAATCACAATCATACTTACTGTAGAACCTTCAAAGAGGCTTTGGGGAAGAGGGAGCCCACAGCTCTCGAGACGCTGGCCCTGTGGTTTTGACCGAGAGACTGAGTGAAGGGGCAATGGGAAGAAAGGAATACATGATGCAGTCACGAACCCAGCTCTGCCTGGCTCACAGGAACTCTTGTCATCCATGAGGTGAACTGAACCCCACGAAAATAAACTTCATGTAGCCTGGATAGGTTAATGCTGGGGGAAGAGCTTGTTTTATTAAGGTCGTAAACCTGGAGTAGCCACTGCTGAGCCCCAGGAATTTAGCAACTTAAAATCACCTGCTTCCTGTGCATGTCCAACAGAAGGCTCAGAGCTGAAGACAGGTTCTGGATGGAGGGCAGGGGAGGATTAGGGAGAGAGAATCCTACAAATTGTTAGCTTTACACAAACTCAATGGCTTGAGACCCTGGTGAGTAGATGGGGAATAGCAAAATCTGCCCTGTACCACTAAATTGTCACTGTAGACCTAGAACTAATAGCCCCTATGCTAGGTGGATAACCTCTGAAGACACAGGAATGGGATGGGGACTGGGCCGGTGGTCATTTTTCAGACAGGAGACCACTGCACCTACCAATAGCCCTAGTATCCTCAAGCCTTTATGGGAGCCTTGTCTACCCTTTGAGAAAAGAGGCAAGATGACAAATAGTGCAGGGGCTGGCCTGGGCATTTCGGGTTAGCTGCTTCCTGCAGTTTGGGGTCACCCAGCTGTTTCTAAAGATTACATCCATGGGGCAGAGGAAAGCTGCTCAGAAAGACACTGCCTTTGGCAGACACTGAAGAGGCCAACAAGGGCTGCCACCACCACCACCCTCTTCATGGTAAACCCAAGAGCCTAGCTAGTCAAAACTTACTGTCTACCAAAACTGCAAATGTATGCAGATTCATTCAGGCAATGCTGGCTTTCAGTCACTTGAGATGAAACAGATGGCTGAGGCAGGAATGGAAGGGCTATTCTTCCCCAAGCCTGGGTTTGCCTGGGGCTGCTGTACTTTGCAATGCCAGAGCTGCCTCAACATTTCCCTTCAGAAGACCCCAAGAGATCCCCTGACACTCCAGTGGTCCTTAGCATCAGCTGAGCTGGAAGCCCTACCATCCAGACCACTGTTCTGAGAAGTCTCCTGCTCTGAGCATGGGTGTATGACATCAAAATGTATGGCCCCATAGGCAGCCTGCACAGAACGTGGACAAGGAAGCAGTGCAGCAAGGACAGGGATAGCAGGAGCACCAGTGATGGTGATGGGCAGGAGGTAAAGGTGAGGCTTTCAGACAGTTCTAGCAGCATGCCACATAAGCGTTCTCATTGAGCTTTCTTCAGGTTTGGGTCTGAGTTCAGGACCTAAAAGAATATACTGCCCCTTTCACATTCCATTGTAAAACCTAACCTTTAAATTCCAAGTGTTCAAATCAAACTGGAACTCTCCACAGGAGTGGCAGGGATAGCTAGGCCCAGAAACCATGACACCAGAATTTCTGATCAGTTCTGCCACTTACGAATCAAGTAGCCTTAGAGGTAAGCTACTTGACCTCTGCTGGCTGCTGTGCAGCTTGAGTGACTGAAGCCTCCCTTCCCTTGATCCCTGGCTCCTCTGGATCATGCCCATCGTGCACTGGGTGTTGCTTCTGGTGGCAGCCTAAGATCCAACCAACCCAGGTTCTAGAATTTACTTCAAAAATGCTCCAAATCACAAAGGAATCTTTAGCAGATTCACTCTCCAGTGGTCCACAGTGGGGTGAGCCTGTCAAGAAACAGCAGCAGTACCTTCTATGTCCAGACCCAGGGAGCCTATAGTAAGGCTTGAGACAGCCTTGACTATACTGTACAAGTCATGTTTTCCCAGATTTTAATAATTCTTTGAGGTAGCAAACCTCAGACAGTTCTGACAGAATTCTGCTGGTATTGGCCTAATATGTGCCTTTCTCAGGAACCAAAAGTACCCACTAGAATGAGCCCCAAGTCTGCTTTCCACATACACATTTTTTATAGTATGTTAATCCTTTTGAGTTTGAATCTGTCCTCTATAAGCAAATTATACTTGCCAGTTTTGTTCCTTATCAATGCCAGCTGACACATAAACCTAAACTGCAGTAGACCCACTTGAAGGAGTACTTGTTAGCACAACTGGTGGCCCAAACCTCAGGTATCCAGTAAGACTTCCCAAAGGACACCAACAAAAGATAAACAGGCTCCAGGAACCATCACACTGTCCCCATTCCTGGAATAAGAGTGGAGCACTGGGAGATACGCATTCACAAACTGCTTAAAACCCATCTCATGGCACAGATGACTCCTACACCGCCTGAACTTCTGAAGCACAGCTGTGGTGATGGCAGGGCAGCCACACACAAGTTGAAGCTGTCCTAAAAGACCCTGGACAAAACCTGGCCCACCTACAGGGTTGGTTCTTGACTACACAGGGCCTGTTGCTGTGGTCACTAAAAGCTGTGTTTTGCATAGAGAAAACAAATTCAGGTTGAAGAATGGCAAGCAGCCAGCATACTTTTTCTGGACTTTTTTTAATGTGTATGGGTGTATTGTTTGCATGTAGGTAGGTGCACCTGTGTCATGCAATGAATGCCCTCAGAGGTCAGAAGAGGGTGTCAGGTCCCCTGGAACTAGAGTTATAAACGGTTATTAGCCACCATGTGGGTGCTGGGAATCGAACCTGGGTCCTCTGCAAGAACACTCTTAACTGCTGAGCCATCTCTCCAGCCCCTCTGGACAACTTTGAAAGAGTCTGATGAAAGCACAACTTACTGTTTCACCTCCCTAAGCCTGGTCTTCAGACAGACATTTGGGATAGAAAAAGGATGCCCAATGTTTACAGAAACATTCTCATTGGGGCAGAAGAGTGAGCTATGATCCTAATCCTATTAGATCAGTAAAGCTAAATCTGATGGACTCACCCATAGGGAAGGCAAATCCTTTACTCGCAGTTCACAAACAAATAATACACAAGAGATTAAGTTACAAATGCTTCCTTTATTACATAAAGCCAATACTGCTACTTCTAAGTTCAACTGTTTGTGCATCTCTACATGGTTTGGTGTCATGCCTGTGATGTTAACACGTCAAGCCTGTGATGTTAGTAACAATCACTTCCAAGAGTCTAGGGTAGTCCTGTGAGTGTCATCCATGGGACCCGCTTCCTGTTTCACATATAGTTGGTAAACTGCTCTAGGAATTTACATCTCCCAGGCCCTAAAGGAAACATCCTCAACATGCTTCCACAGCTTGTTGTACCAGATGCAGCACAGTTCCAAAGGAGACAAAATCCCCAAAGTGTTCTGGTTTATCATTTTCTTAACTTTTATCATTTTCATTAACAAAGTAGACTACAATGGAGCCCTAATCGGCATTATAATTAGTTATTACAAGACACTGAAAGTTCTCCTGAGGATACGCCATGATTTCTAAGACGCAAGGTCGCTCAAGCAGTTCTTCCAGCCCAATGGAGCCTCTCATGCAGGTACAGGGCTTCTGCTGGCATTCTGGCAGTGTGCTTGGACTGGTGCTTTGCAAGATCAGAGTAAATTTTAAGTGGACACAATTCTGAGGTGGTTTTAAAACACATTTGATGAAATTAAAGACTGTCTGGCTTAGTCTTCCTGCTATGAGTATGTATTAGTGTTATATGTTACAAAGAGAATCACATCACATTATTTTGTTCAAGTCAAGGAAGAATAGAAATTTTGGAGCTAAAATTATAAACAGATTATAACCAATTCTCTAAGCAAAAGAACAAAGTAACTGCTGAGGTTAACAGAGATGCAGGCATTCTCTTCACATCGCCTTTTTTATTTTTTTTGTGAACTGTATTATTAGAAATCCTGAGGTGAACAAAAATTTTTACAAGTCAACTCATTAAAAAAGGCATTTGGCCAATAAGAATTTAATTCCACATCAATGAAACTAGATTTATTTAGGGCATTGTTCATACAAGTCTATAGAATATTTAGTTTACTCTAAAAGATGACAAGACAGCTCCCCCTCAGTGAAACCCTGGCCTAGTATATCTGCTTTACCTATATAGCAAGGCTAGCAATAAACACGGAAGCTTTCAGTTTGTGGCACTGACCAATAATCTACAAAGGGCTTCCTTCAAAAGCTACAATTAAGGAGCCACCTAGCTTTTCAGCAATACAAGTCCGATTGAGGTCTTCTGGCCCATTTGCTTGATATTCATGCTTTATGCCTAGAGAGAAAAACAGAAATTCTACTTAGAATTCTGCAACCACTTAGCTATTTCTTTAAGACATCAAACTATTTTAAAGACTCTTGGAATACAGATAAATTATGGTATTTTAGAGCCATGGAATAATGAAGAAATAATCTGTAAGTACACGCATCAAAATGACGACCCCTAACAAACAATACTGACCGAAAGCAACCAGAAAAACAAATGTACATTCTGTGCGATTCAGTTTATGTTACTAACTCCAAATCACTAATGTATGCAAGCTAGAAGCCAAGGTACTGGTTATCCCTGGGATTCAGGAAGATTTAGGGGACTGGTACGAATGAGACGGGGCATGAGATGCTTTTGGATGACTAGTCATTAGACAAAAATCAATCATTATGTCCAGTCTGCGAACATTAAGTTTTATAATAATTTGTGAAGTGTATTTTTCTAAAGATATGGTATTTAATAAAAAGGCATGTCTAACAATTTTTTCATTTTAAAAAACAATGAAATGTGGGGGCTGGACAAATGACTCGGTGATTAAGAGTGCTTCCAGCTCTTGTAGAGGACCTGTTTGATTCCCAGCAGCCACAATGGACAGCTCACACACAACTGCCTTTAATTCCAGCTCCATGGGATCCAACACCTTTTTCTGGACTCCAAGGGCACCTGCACTCACACATGCACACATAATTAAAAATAAAACAGAATAGGGGCTAGAGAGATGGCTCAGTAAGTTAAGAGCACTGGCTGCTGTTGCAAAGGAATACTTTGGTTTCCAGCACCCACATGGCAGCTAACCACCACTCATAACTCCAGTTCCAGGGGATCCAACACCATATTCTGGCCTTTGTGGGCACTGCACACATATGGTACACTCATATACATGCAGGTAAAAACACATAAAGTAAGAATAACAATTAAAAAAATAGAGTAAGTCTTTAAAAAAGAAAGTATGAATTATGTTTTGATTGCACAGTTGTTTAGTCAACTGAATCCTCTTTAAAAAAAAAAATACCCATGGCAACACTGTGCACAGAAAACACCTAGCCCTCAAGTGATATTATACTCCACATCTAAGAAATCTAGCACAATGAACACTAAGATGTGGTACTGAGGGCATTTTTAGAACAATAACAGCACGCCGCAGAATAAATTCATTTTTGGGATTGTACACAGTCGTTTCTTTCTCAAACGACTGAAAACACAGCATGTCAGTTTTTGGACAACTTTGGAATGATTTGAGAAAGTCACTGATAACTAGAAAAAAGAAAGTGACAGGTATCTATCATTTAATCTATCAGATCAAGTCTAAATAGCATTTCTTTTTATTGAAAGGCAATGCACATAAGAGGAGGTTACTCTCTTTGGCTTCAGCACAAAAGTGTTGAAGCTGGGAAGTCACTTGAAAACATAGAGCTGACCGACAACTGAGCATACTCTGGGGTACCCCAACATCAACCCAAATGCATGAAGAAACCTGACAAGGCACTGGACCATGTAGCAGTAGCAGGCTTGGGAAAGGAAGCATGAATTCCATTTACTTAACTCAGTAAAGCAAGCTGGGGCAAACCTGTTCTCCTGTAAGACTACAAAAACCAGTTAGAAAAACAAACAAAACACCAACACTGAGCAAGCACTCGTGACCCTGGCTCTCTTAAGTTTTTTGGAGATCACTGAAGCAGGAGGTTGGCAGGCAACTACTCAGACCAAGCCTCCTGCTCCAGAGCTGGATCATCAGGGCCCATGAGGCTATCAATTCTGGCCAAAGTCACATAGCAGTTAGACAGCAAGCTTAGCCTTCGTGCAAGCCTCTGGGCTTGTGCCCCATGCTCTTTCCACCATACCAGTGTCTTCTCTTGGATGAAGTTTGGCCAAGGCCATCTCATCTCGACCCAAGCCACTCAGTGACAAGTCAAAAACAACTGGCCAGCTCAAGGTGAGTGTACTTTTCTTTGGACACAGATGAATCAATTACCTAAAATCATACCATTTGACAGTAAAGCTAGAGAGCAAAGAATTCTTCCCACCTATGAACATTTCCTTTATATAACTGTCATATCAACTACATTCAAAGGTAACTGTAAACTCATTAAATATGAATAGCATTAATTAATCTCTTCCTGCTACATGAGAAACTAGCTTAAAACCATCCGGAACAAGTGATACATAGCCACTACTGAAGAAACAGGGTTATGAGATCGACCTGTAGACACAGCATGATCAGCCCAAGGCAGAAGATGCTCAGGGGGCATTTCTCCCTTTGTTGACAAAGCTTTCCGAAGAAAATAAGACATATTCCATCCCCATTCCAGGGGTTCATCATAGCTGTAAATATTTAAGAGGTAAAGCTAGTCCATACCTGGGAATTTCTTTTTGATGGCATCCTTTGAGCTCGCATAGATCATTTTACTTTTCAGAGGTGCTAGTTCTGGTGCCCTAGATGAAAGAACGCCCAAAATGAAAACAAAACGTTTAGAGAAAGCACAACTCAAATGGTATTAAACAATCTGCAGCAGTGACAAGGAAGTCGAGTTTTATATTTCCTACCTCCTTTGAAGTAAAAGTGGGCACATGTAGAATCATAGTGAAAAAAATAAACAAAATGCAAGTGAAGAAGGCACCGCCCAACTTAAAAGCCTATTTAGCTGCCACAAAGCAACAAATTCCCAAAGGCAGGAACTTTACTGGTTTTACTCACGGGACTGTTTCCTCAGGCCCTACCACTGTAACTGGTGTGTAAGAGAAATAAAGGTTAATGAACAGACCTTCATTCAAATTCGACTAATTTTTAAGTCTTATCGGCTATTATCCTTATATACCAGTCTCAATAGCTGTCCTTATCTGACCTCACACTCACATTCTTTACAGCATCTTATTCAACTCAGTGCAGTAAGCCTTACTGAAATGGAAGTGAGGTGCAATGTACTACCACCTTCCTACAAATTTGAGTTCTGTGACCTGCGGGCTTGTATCCCTTATGCCCTAAGTTTTGAGGGCGCACAGCTAACAGCCAAGACCTTCTCTGCTTTACCCTGCATCAGGACAAAAAGCCTCACATCTTCCCAAATTAGAGGGTACAGCCACTTCCCCTTTCCCTTGGAAGCTAGAGAATGTTCTTATTATGTGTCTACCTAGCCATATCAAGAAATATGGTATAATTTAATTGAGGGATATACATGACTTTTATCTAAGGCTTAATTTCAAATAGTCACTCATTGAGAGAACCAGAACTTTCAACAACATGCCACAGAAATCACTTTATAGTGCTACATAGGGGCATTGTCCAACAGAGCTTTTTGCAACAATGGAAATGGTCTATATCTGTGTTGTCAAATAGAATGGTCACTAGTCATACGTGGCTATACATTCAAAATGCAGAAATTCATTCAACTAAGCTATAAATTCAGCTGAGTGTGGTGGAACACGCCTACATTCACAGTACTAGGATGGCTAAAATGGGGGTGGACTGCTTTGAGTTCCAGGCCAGCCTGGGCTATGCAGCAAGACCCTGTCTCAAAATACAGACATTTTAAAAACTAGAATTTAAATATCCATGTGTAGCTAATGGCTACATGACTAGATAATACAAACATCCAGCAAATTAGAGAGAAGGAATGGCACCAACTTACTTCAAGAAGCAAACTACAATGCACAAGTAAAGAAGGTGTGCTTGGTAGAGGGGCAGGCTGGTTCTCTGCATCGCACACAAAGAGTAAGGTTTTGACTATTTTTATTTTATGTGTATGAGTATATTGCCTACATGTATGTAAGTGCACCCATGTTGTGTAATGCATGCAAAGGTCAGAAGAGGGCATCGGATCCCTTGGAACTGGAGTTATAGATGGTTGTTAATTGTCACATGTGCTCAGAATCAAACCCGGGTCCTCTGTAAGGGCAGCCAGTGCTCTTAACAGTTGAGCCATCTCTCCAGCCCTGGTTTTGGCTTTTAAGTGGGAAAATTTAGTAAAAGTAGGAAATTTTAGTTTACAAGTAATGAGTTATAAGCATCCATAAAAACCATCTTCCCCCTCCACAGAAAATATCCACCTATCAAGTAGATTAAGTGGCTAACACTATCAATATAGTTAAGATGTTATAAAAGCCTATAAACAGAAATTAAATGACAACAAATACAAACAGCTTGAATTAAAGTTATTTTGAGGGGTCTGGAGATGTAACTTAGTAGTAGAACACTTGCCTAGCACATACAAGGCCCGGGATTTAATCCCCAATACCACAATACCCTCCCTTCCACAAATTACTTTGGTTCTTGAACTGGTTCTTCAAGTGCTGACAATAATAGATTTACAAAGGCTCAATACTCTAAATGCTTACCACAAAAAAAACATCAATTCTTCTTTTCTAGACTCCTTGGTTTCAAAGCTTGCATCATATAAAGCATAACGACAATCTTTTTCAGGAAGCATTCCCACAAAATGCTTGAAAGGATCAGTTATGGTAACACCAACATCTCCAACCAAGATCTCTTTGCCTTCTTCAACAACTATGCACTTTTTGTCTGCACTGAGACAAAAAATGACAGCCTTCTTTCTTTTCTTGATTTCTTCTGGTGTAGAACATTTCCGAACTTTCATGTCATAAAAAATGCGACATACTTCATCAGCAACTTGCACTCCTGAGGCCTATAATGAGAAATGTACAAAAGGCTTACAATTTTTATAATGTCAAATATAAAACACTACTTCAAGGTATATATTTAAAGGCAAGGCATACATCACAACATCTGGCTTTTTTTTTTTTTAAAAAGACAAGGGTATTACAGTACCTGGTTAGCCTTGAATTCACAGAGATTCACCATACTCAGCAAGAAGGGCTTTCTAAACAGCTGTATTTTGTCCGTTTCTCTCCTGCTCTCCTCAATCTGCGTGACTCTGAGACAGGGTCTCATATATCCAAGGCTGGCCTTGAACTTTCTATGTAGCCAAGAATGACTCTGAACTTCTGATCCTCCTCTCTGCATCTCTCAAGTGCTGAGATTACAGGCACGTGTCCCTGTATCCAGTTTAAGCAGTGCTGCAAATTGAATCCAAGACTTCATGCATGCTGGGCAAAAAACTCTATTGACTGAGTTATGTTCCTGGGCCCTGAATTGTTTTTCTTGCAGATTTCTTAAGAGTCTTAACTGAGAGATCATCTTCCTAGTTTGTATATTAATGGTAACTAAAGTTTTTGCATAAAGCAGAATAGATGGTTTGAACTTCTGAGTTAGAAAAATTCCATTCCCATAGCATCTTTTTTAAAAATACTTAAAAAATTATTTTATTATTTTTATTTTATGTGTATGAATATATTGCCTGCATATATGTGAGTGCACCCATGTCAATGCAATGCCACGGAGGTCAGAACAGGGTTTCAGATTCCCTTGGAACTGGAGTTAAGGATGGTTTGTAGCCGCCATGTGGATGCTGGGAATCGAACCTGGGTCCTCTGCAAGAGCAGTCAGTGCTCTTAACTGCTGAGCCATCTCTCCAGCCCCAGCATCTCTTTCTTTAACAAAGCATTATATAATGGTGTCTTCTTTATTCACATTTCAAATTAGATGACCAATATTGCTTTTAAATTTTCATTTTACAGTGCTGGGGAGACAGCTGAGTCAGTGAAGTGCTTGCTTCATAAGCCATGAGGACCTGAGTTTGATCACTGGCACCCAAAGCAAAAGCCAGGCATGGTGGTGCACCTGAAATCCCAGTGCTGGGGACACAGCAACAGGAAGATCGCTGGAGCTCACAGGTCAGTCAGCAGTCTAGGTTAACTGGCAAAGCCTAAGACAGAGAGAGAGAGAGGAGAGAGAGAGGAGAGAGGGAGAGAGAGAGAGAGAGAGAGAGAGAGAGAGAGAGAGAGAGAGCGCCATCTCTTCAGCACCTTAAACCAATTTTTAAACTTTCTCATCTTCTGTTGCTTTATCTTCATATGCTATTTACACTAACTTTACTATACCCATAATTTTGTATCCTTCATGAATTGCTTTAGTTTACGTTGGTTTCTCTAAAGCAAGTTACAAGCTTAATAGTAAAAGTACTGAGATACCCCAAATTAACATTAAGTTATATGAAATAAAAATAATGCATGAAAAATGATTAAAAAAGAAACAAAAACCTTCAGCTGAGTGTGGTGGTGCATGAGCTCTGGGTAGTGGTCCATACCTTTAATCCTAGCAGAGGCAGGCAGATCTTTGAGTTTGAGGCCAGCCTGGTCTATATAGTGAGTTCCAGGCTAGCTGGGCTTTAAAAAAAAAAAAAAAAAAAAAGACAAAAACAACAACAACAAAAACCTTCAGAATGAGAACAATATTTGCAAATCATTCAGGAGTTTGTACTCAAAGCCTAAGAATCCTTACAACTCAACAACAAAAAATAAAATTAAAAAAAAAATCAATGGATCTGATTAGACATTTCTCCAAAGAAGTTGTTTTTTAAAAAATTGGATTTTCTTTTATATATTTTATTTATTATTTTTATGCATATGAGTGTATTGCCTGCATGTAGGTAAGTGCACCTGTGTCATGCAATGCCCGAGAGGACAGAAAAGGCCATCAGATCCCCTGGAACTGGAGTTATGGACAGTTGTTAGCTGCCATGTGGGTGCTGGGATTTGAACCTGGGTCTTCTGGAAGAACAACCAGTGTTCTTAACTGCTAAGCCATCTCTCCAGCCCAAGAAGTTGCTTTTTAAAAGAAGTTTTATTTACATTTTAATTTTATATGTATGAGTGTATTGCCTGCATGTGTGTAAGTGCACCTGAGTCATGCAATGCCTGTGGAGGTCAGAAGATGGCGTTAGAACCCCTGGAACTGGAGTTACAGTTATTAGTCGCCATGTGGGTGCTAGAAATCAAACCCGGATCCTTTGCAAGAGCAGTCAGTATTCTTAACCTCTGAGCTATCTCTCCAGCCCCAAGGAGAGTATTTCTAAACACTTGTCTTTGAGGAAATGAAATGCTGAAAACTGTGAAGGAGACCTCCAAAGCATGGAGATCAAGTTTTAAACAATCACAAACATCCAGATGAGGCAACTTCCAACTACCACAGTGAGTTTGAAAACAAAAAACAAATCCAAAGACATTCAAGGGTTCCGAATTCTCTAGACTGGTGGCTATACTGTGATGTAGGAACATAAGGGGAAATGGTACAGTAAGGCACATGTACTCCTAAGACAGGGCCAGACATCTAGGCAGAAGCTACTTAAAGCACTACAAAATCAGGAGACTGGATAAGGATGAAAAGCCAGCTCAGCTCCCATAGGGAGAACCAGCAAATATTGCAGGAGAGAGTATGTGAGGACAACACTCAGGCTGGACTCGGGTAGACAAGGACTCCTCCAAAGGCAGGCTCAGGAGTTTGGAGGCACTGGATATTTCTTAAAATGAAGTCAAAAGACCACAGCAGTGCTTCTAGAAAGTGTATGAAGCTATACATAGGGAGACAAGAACAGGAAGGAGGGACACCAGCTCAAAGCTAATTCCATAAGCAAGGCAAGAGGTCTTCTTCTCTAGGTAAAGACAACAGTGCTAATGAAGGCATGGGTGCTAACATGGCTCGCAAAATTTACGGGCCCCTTCACAATATTTCAAATCAAATACACAGGATTTCCGAAGAAGCCAATCATGTTGAAATCTAGCTCGTCTCTGGAGCCCTATGAATATTGATTTGGGTGGCTTCTATCCCAAAGCAACATCAGAATGAATCTTTATTACTGGTTCTAACACTGGCATAAAGAATCATTTGTTCTTTATGGTTACATTGCGCTTTACCTAACATAAAGGTCCTCTAGTTGTCTACCATACCACCCTGAATGCTCTCATCTTGTTTATCTCAGAAGTTGAGTAGGACCTGACCGGTACCTTTCAGTAAAGGTAATGGAGAAAAAAAAAAAAAAAAATCCTCTTCCATCAGTTTCATTTTTCAGTATTCATTATACTATTAAAATTATTAAGGTATCTGGGGCTGGAGAGATGGCTCAAAGGCTAAGAAAACTTGCTGTTCTTCCACAGGATCTGGGTTTGGTTCTCAGCACCTACATGGCCGCTAACAACCATCCATAACTCCAGTTCTAGGGGATTTGATACCCGCTTCTGGCCTCTGAGGGGCAATGCAACTCATGTGATGCACTTACATTCATGTAGGCAAAACACCCATACACATAAAAATAATAAAGTATTTTTAAAAAATATTATTAAGGTATTTAACTGTTTGGCAATCAATGAACCTTAAGTTTATTTTAAGGTCATCTTTAAAAAGTTATGAACATTTAAGTCACAATTTAAATAATAAAGGCCATTAAAGGATACTCTTAAAGAAGGAGCATAGTTGGGAGGAGTCTGCAGAGCAAAAATAGATTGCTATCACAAGAGCTTTGTGACTTCCTTAAAAAGATAGGTTATTCACAACTGGAATTTCTCCATATCCTGTACCAGTAACCACTGGAGAATAACACCACTCAACACTCCACCCCCAATGTCAAAATAGCTGCTGTTGAAGAAATGGCTTGTTGCACTTGATCCACTTAATGAATATAGTTCTCTCAGTCTCCTCTGGAGGAGTATTTATAAAATGCCAATTGAGAGATTAAATCAATATTCAAGATTCACTCAGTGTATGGTCTTTAAATAATATTACTAGTCACAAAGAGAGAATAATGCTACAGACTACTGGGCTTAGAAATGACAGAATACAACTTAAAAGGTCAATTCTCTCAATTTTAGCATAAGGGTGGGTGATAATCTTTGAAAGACATCAAGTTTGGGGGATTTAATTTTTTTTTTATAAACAACTGAACCAGTCCAAACCCTAAATGCAAACTCAAGTAGGACACTTACCTTTGTTCCATAATTAAAGCCAACTATACCTCATCTAATTCTAACCAGAGAAAACAGGAATAGAAGCCACTTTAAGAAAATTATTAATTTGTAAAACTATTACTCTTCTAAGCTAATAGAGTCTAAAATACTGAAAGTAGGATATTACACAGTAGATATACAATTTCAAATTAACAAACTGACAGAAAACAGTCAATGGCTTTCTCATGAAACTGGGTTCATACTGGGCATGGTGGTGCCAGTCTTTAATTCCAGCTCTTGGGAGGTAGAGGCAGGCAGATGTCTCAAAAAAGGACCCCCCCCCCGAAAAAAAAACCTGGGCTCATAATTCCCTTTATTTTATCATGCCTTGCACAAGGGTCAACAGAAAGAGAACTCCTCCCTGTCATATTCCTGTACTACTTGCCTTTGGAATTCTAGAGTTTATTCTCTAGAGAGTTTTCTGATCTTTCCAGCCTGGCCAACATACTGAAAAGAAGAAAATAAGTGACCACACAAAAATGAATGCAGACTCCTGGCCACCACCTCCTTGAAGTTTGACCCTGAATACAAAGCCCTAGTCCCACTATTCTTGGGAAGCATTCAGTCAGAGCAGCTATGCTGGCATTCTTCTTCAGCTCTAATGTGGTAGCCATTATCGTGAGCCACTACTCAACACTTGAAATGTGTACGACACTGAAAAGGTAAACTCTAAATTTGATTTTAAACAATTTAACATCAAGTAACATATAAAAAATGACTCAATACTAAAAGAGTATTGGGGCAAACAAATATACAAAATGTATTACACAGCTTTCTGCCTTGGAAAAACATACTGTTTTATTAATGACTCGTGTCATTTGGAACCTTGGTTATTATTATACTATGCAAAAACAGATTAAGGCGTCCAAGGACAAGATTTCAGATTTAGTATTCTACAGCACTTATAGCTGACTATTTCTGAGGGCACAGATGCATTTGAAGGAAACTCAAACTAAAAAAAGACAATCTTTTTTAAAAAATTACAAAGCTACTTGTAATACTTTGGGGTTTGACCCACAGGAATAAAAAACATTGGGAAGAGGTAACCCCTTTAACCCCTCGAGTTGCCCAGGGGAGAGATGCTACCTGAGGGGAAGGAAGCACAAAGGAACCAGCTGCAGACTCAGGCCAAAGGTAATGCTACAGTGCTGGGACCTGTGAGCACTACAGGTGTGACTGGCTCCAGGCACACAAGCAAAGGGCAAGAGGGTTAGACAGGAAGCCACAAAGCTATTTGGGTCCCTCCTCATCATTTGCCTTTTTCTGCTTCTGCTGCATGATCTCTGAGTCCCTGGGGGTAGAGATGATGGGGCACTTGGAGGTATCGAAGGGCAAAAAGGACAAGATACAGGGGGATAAAGGGTACAAAGGATAAGATGGAAATGAATGGGACAAAGTTCAGCATATGGCTGCTATATTCCCACCCTACAAGAACAAGAGGAATAGAACTAAGGCTCAGAAGGCAATCAGTCAGTCTCTTTCTGGCTGTTGCCCAGTGGGTCAGAAGTATGGTCACACAGGCCCAAAACCTTTCTATTCTGTACTGAACACTTGAAGAAAATTGGGAGAAGCGAGGACAAACAAGCAGGGAGGGTCAAAAAGTATTGGGCTGTCATAATCACAACCGTACTTGATATAGAAAATCAGCTTGAAGACAGGCACCAGCCCCAGTCCTTTCCAGTGAGGCTGTGACCGGACAACTTGGAGTAGAGAGAAAATGAAACTCTAAGAGAAAGCAATGCACTCTGCCCCACACACCTGGTCCAGATCCAATCCCTGAAGTAGTTCTTTCCTGGTACAACCCTCAGTTTAACCCAGGTCTCCCTATGTCCTGTCTAGCTTGCGGGGTAGCAGCAGAAAGCCCATCATCTCAGCACATTCCCTTAACCAAGTGGCTCTGCTTCTTCGTATTCTTCTGGCGGGTGGGCGAGCTCACACTGGTTACGCGGGGCATGACAACACCAGTGGCTCCAACCTGCCTCAGTTGCATCAAGGAAATTAATTTTTTGAGGCAAGTTCTCCTGTACATAGACCAGGCTGGCCTTAAACTTGCAATTCTTTTGCCTCAGATTATAGGTGGGCACCACCACACCTGGTAGCGGTTTTTAAAATGCATACTATATTTATTTGGAAGAGTCAAAGTTATCAAAATGAAAAGCCATAAAAGTTTCATATAAAAGGGTTTAGCTTTTGAAGGCAAGACTTTCTTACCAATGACCTAACAAAAGAAGCTTTTTATTTTATTCTGTAAAGAATAAACACTAGCTCTTAGGAAAGTGAAATAATGAACTGAGAAAGATTTATATAACACCAGCAAAGAAACCCTTTGTTTTATGTATTTCACACAGACTACTATGGATGAATTTTTGCGGCTAATTTAGAGGGTGTTAAGTTAGAAGAAAAAAAAAATGGCCACATTCGCCTTATTGCTTTAGAAGACTTTTTTATCCAGATGAGAGCACACCAGAGATGATCAGAAGTATTCAAGCTTTGCAGTTGAACAAGTTATATCTAACCTTTCCAACCTCCATTTCATCATCTGTACAGCATCAACTATGATATTGCTAGTGCAAAGGACTGCCAGGACCACACACATCAAGCTCTGAAATGTATACCTGGCAATGGTGGCAATCAGCAAGTAAGCATACATTATAATTAACCAGAAAATCTAGGTAGAGCTTCTTCAAACTTTCCAGTAACAAATGTTGCCACATTTTATGAAAGCCTTTGGGTAATGGGATGCATAGATTAAAAATTCCATTAACAGTTACACCCGAAACAAAGTCCCTCCCCTCCTTCCTTCCTTTGTAAAAAAGAAAAGTGTGAGTATACTACAAGGGACAGTGGGCTAGGCAGTAACAAGAATATACCAACTGCTGAAACAGAAATTTCTTTTTATTTCTTTTTTGTTTTGGTCTTTTTGAGACAGGGTCTCCCTGCAGCCACAGCTGGCCTGGAAATCACTATGTAGACCACGCTGACCTCAACCTCAGCCTGCTTCTGCCTTCCAAGTGCTGGGATTAGTGGCACCACACCCAGCTATTTCTTTTTATTTTTAACTCTGCTGATTAGAATTATGGGATAAAAAACTCAGCATTTGATAAGTATCTCTTCTCATGAATACTAAGTGGTATTTCATAAGCAGATGGACAATGAAAATGTGGTGTGTGTGTATACATATGTATCAGAATTTTATTTAGCCATAAAAACTGGAATTATAAAATCTGCAAGAAAATGGATGGATCTAGAAACTACTATATTAAGCAAGGTAACCTAGGCTCAGAAAAACAAATGTTATATGTTCTTAATCATAAAAGGATCTTAGCTTTAATCTTCATATATACATATATATGTAATATACACACATACACACAAATATGTACATGAATGTGGGTATAGGCTATGAAATTATAAAAGGGATCACAAGAGAGGAAAGAGATGTTGAAGAAGGGGAGGGCATCATAACATGTGACATGAAAATAGGAGGCTACTGGTGGTGGGAGCGTGCAAGAGAGAACAGGAGGATGGAAAAGATGGGGTGGGAAAACCAAGAAAAATAAAATTTGTTTGAAAGTGCCATAATGAAATCTAATACTTTGTATGTTAATTAAAAGAAATAAGTAAAATATTAAGTGGTTAAATAGCAAAGAAGGGGACTGGCAAGACAGCTCAGCAAGTAAGGGTGCTGGCCAACAAGCCTGATCACCTGAGCCAATCCGTAAAATCCATATGGTGGAAGTAGAGAACCCACTCCACTCCTACAACTTGTCCTCTGATCTCCACACATGCTCCATGACAGGTGCATGTGCACAAACACCTACAGTAAATAAATAAACATAATTTAAAAAATTAACAGCATGGGGGGGGATGACACAGAGATGACTCAGTGCTTAAGAGCATGTACCACTCTTCCAAAGGACCAAAGTTCAACTGCCAGCAACCATGTTGGCTGGTTCACAACCAGCCTCCAACTTGAGTTCCTGGGGGATCCAACACCTCTGGCTTCCATGAGCACTTGTATCCATGTGCACAGACACAGGCACATACATGTAGTTAAAAATAAATCATTAAAAAAGCAGCATGGTGCTAGGGCTGGAGGAATGGCCCAGCAGTTAAGAGCACTAGTTGCTCTTGCAGAGGACCTGGGTTCGATTCCCAGCACCCACATGGCAGCTAACAACTGTCCTAACTCCAGTTCCAGGGAGATCTGATGCCCTCTTCTGACCTCTTCAGGCACTGCACTACATGGGTGCACTTACATACATGTAAGCAATACACTCATATGCATAAAATAAAAATAAAATAGCATGATGCTGGCAAGATGGCTCAGAAGACCATTGGACAGCTCACAACCACAGAATTCCAGCTCCAGGGATAAAACACCCTCTTCTGGCTTCCATGAGTATTTGCACACATGTGGCATATACATACATACACATAAATAAAAATAGAGTATTTACCCCAGACCTGCAATATTTTCCAGACCTGTCAAGTTTGATGCATCTCTTCAATTTTATTAGAGAAGCTTCCTTTTGTAGCACAGAAATCCACAACTGGCCAACATGCAGAGAATAAGAGGCTGCAGAGTATCTATCCCTGAATAGGACATCTATATCAAACAAACTTCAGCCTCCAAAGGCTCAAGGATCATACAGAAGAGAGGGCAAAAAGACTTAGAGCCAGAGGTTGTGAACGACCACAAGGAAACAGAATTTCCCAAATTGCTGGGCAGTTTACTTATGAATTCACAACAATGGTGACAGCATTGTACAAGTCCCATGTACACACAGCCAGACAAAATCCCAGCATGGATGTTGGGAAGTGGGTAAGACACCCCAATCCTACCTGAAGAACTACTGGCAACTGATGGCTGTTGGGAGGGGGAGAGTCAGTCTCGTTTAAGGGTGAGACTCTTGCTAGGTTGATCAGGTTCCAGTGGATGAACCCACACCAAAGGGCATTTGGGGATGCAAGTTTGACTCTATTGGTCTTTAGACAAGAGACAGACATGGAAAGAAAACATAAAATTGGGTTAGGGGTAGTGGGGGTACAGATGGGAGGGGATCTGTACGAAATTCAAAACCATTCAATTAAAGGGTTGGAGAGATGGCTCAGAAGTAAAGAACACCCCCAAGTTTGGTTCCCAGCACCCACATAGCAGTTAACACGTAGGAGATCCAATACCCTCTTTTAGCCTCTGCAGATACTGCATAGACATGGTGCACTTACAAACATGCAGGAAAAGCACTAATACACATAAAATAAAAAATTAATTAAAAAGTAAAATAAGGTCTTTATTTTTAAAAATAGCAAAGAAGCCAGGCGTGGTGGTGTATGCCTTTAATCCCAGCACTCAGGAGGCAGAGGCAGGCGGATCTCTGAGTTCAAGGCCAGCCTGGTCTACATAGTGAGTTCCAGGACAGCTGGGGCTATAGGGAGACCCTGTCTCAAAAAGACCAAAAAAAAAAAAGGTCCTTGTAACATTTTAGGATTGGATTGAATTATGCTACCTGTTAAAATTCTCCAGGAACCATTACCCAAATCATAAATAAGAATCTACAATGAAGAAAGCTAGGGCCAGGCTAGCAGGGGAGCCTACAGGCTTTATCCTAAAATCTGTCCTTTGTCGGTGTACATTATTAGTTTAGAAACACACAGTAATGTCTAGAGGTGCTAAATGTACTTTTACAGATTAGGCTTTGCTTAAAGGTGCCTGGCCAAGGAGCTAAGACAGCTAAACTCAACCTTATGTTCCACTTATCAAGATACAGGCCTGCAGGACTGCCATTAACTGCAGGATGTGACCTCCTGCCACTGTCCATCCCCACTCTCCACCTGCAGGGACTACCATACCCTAGAGCTGCATAATCACTGCATCAGGTATCAACGATCCAGAAAATGTTCCAGGCTAACTGCCTTAACACCCTACTTCATTCCAAAAAGCAAAGTGAATAGAATTAAAAAACAAACAACAAACAAAAAACCCAACGCCAACTTCCAATTATAAAAATCTTCACTGAACCTTAGAACAAAATACAATTTCCACGAGAAGACAGCTGATGCAGAGGAAATGACAATTCCACTTGCTATTTATTGTTTGTCTGTCTAAAGAGTTCCACTAAAACACTTAGCTTAGCTACTTAGTATGTGTATGTAGGGCAATCAATGATAACAAAACTATCACCCAAACCCACTCTAGCAGTAAGAAAAAGGGAAATAAAAATTCAGAAAAATAATCTCAACAAAGTACAGCAGCTGTAATAAAAGCATTATGTGAAAAATCAGCTATCTCCCTTAGAGCGCATGCAATCTTCTCAGACAATCCTAACAAGGTATGTTTACAGGTTTCCTACTCCTAAGTGATAGATAGGAAGTAGGAAAGGGAAGGAACAGTAAGTTTTATAAATCTAATTTTGCAAAAAATATCTCATCTCCCTTTTTTGGGAGAAGGCCTTCCTATGCAGCCCTGACTGGCCTTGAATTCACAGAGATCGGCTTACTTTTGCTTCCTGAGTGCTGGGATTAAAGATTCCCCATCCTTTCTTAAAAACCAAACCAAAAAAAAAAAAAAAAAAAAAAAAAAAAACCCCAAAGTGCAAGTATACAGAGGCAGAAAATTAGGAGGAAGAAAAAGCAACTTAGCGAGAGTAAGCACACTGGGAAACGACAATGCCATTGCCGTTTTTGTCTGATTATTTTTCATTTCTTTTTGAATAAACTGTGGACCCCTTAGCATAGGACTTCAAATCCTTTATGCCCTACCTCTCTAGCCTCCTTTCCCATTTCTTGCTGGGATGGACTCTTAATTCCTGTTTACCCACAATATTAAGCCTCCCTGAATACCTCACATTCTCCTGTGATACTACATGTTTCTCCCTTTCACATGGCTGCCTTCTTCAGGGGTCAGCTCAGGTCTTCCTCTGGTAAGTCATCAGGTCTAATAAAAATATGTGCTCCTCCATGTACTAATGAACAATATAATAATTTCTCCTTTGTCCAAATTATTAGTTGAATCCCTCACCAGACTGCTCCTTAAAAGAGCAAGAGTTCTCAGTATTTTCTTTTAACTGTTGTTTTGTCTTTGTTTTTGTAGTGCTATGGACTAAACTCTGGGTCTTGTACATGCTAAGCAGATATCTATCACCTACCTACATTCCCATCCTCTTAGTGTTCTTATCTTTTTCTGCCCTACGTATTTTTAACAATCCTCCACCAACCTAGAATTGCCAACTAAATGTTTACTTAATCAAAAGTACCTAAAATGATTCATCTGTTTTAAACAAAGTTGAGAGAACATTTCATGGATTTGTTAATACTTAAAAGCAAAAAAATCTTTGACATCCTGCCTCACATCCTTCACAAAGATAACATTCTAGTTTGCTTTCTATTTGCTGTGATAAAGTACCCTGACCAAAATCAACTTGGGGAGGGAAGGGTTTATTTGGCTTACATGTCCAGGATCACAGTTCATCTTTGAGGGAAATCATGGGAGGAACTCAGGCAGGAACCTAGAGGGCAGGAAATGAAGCAGAGAACACCAAGAAACACTGCTTACTAGCTTGCTCCCCTGGCCTGTGCTCAGCCTGTTTTCTAAAACAACCCAGGACCACCTGTCCAGGGATGGCACCACCCACAGTGGGCTAGGCCTTCCACCTCACTCAACATCAAGAAAATGCCTCACAGACACGACCACAGGCCAAACCTACAGAAGAAATTCCCCAGAATAAAGGAATTATTCTGTATTTTGATACTGCTATTTATTATGCAACTATATACATCTGCCAAAAACTTACAGAATTTTCACTAAAAGGGGTACATTTTAGCTTTATATGAATTTTCCTGAATGAAAAGTATCTATATCTAAGCTTTACTTCAAAGGCAATGAAGAAACTATTCCATCCCTCTCTGAAAAAGAGCATATATAACAAACAGAAAGCTCAAAATCAAAGATTTCACCGCCTTCTGACAATTTGTCTTATGTTCTCTGGATGGTTAGTCAGTTAGCATGTCAAAGACTCACTCTTAAGACAGGAAACAGGTCTGATCTCAGTTTCACTGTCACACCTTGTTCCTGAGACCTACCAATTTCTCCTTAAATGTGTATTTTGAATCTATTCCCTCTCACTCTCAAAATCTCCTATCATTGTAACATTACAAATCTTTAGAAACTGTTTAATTTTTAAACACCTACAAGCTAATTCCATATTCATTAGCAGCATAAAAAGCCATATCCAGGACTAACACTACTTTTCAGACTCATCTTTGACCAAGGTACTAATACCTTTTAGAAAGTGATTTGACTGTAGTAAAATTTTTTGGGGAAAAAAAAATCTGTATTTGACTTTTTAACCTAGGAATCGTACTTCTAAGAATATATCTACTTTTAAGAGTAGAGACATGATCTATATAAACACTAAAAAAGACAGCTCTAACAATTTTTTTTAAACTACAAAGTATAGTATATGCCCAGAACAGTTTGACATTACTGGTTAAAATCGTGTTTATGGAAAGTCGCTCATGACATGGGAGAATATTTACAGTATAAAGTCATGTGCAGTGAAAACTCAATTATGGGAAACAGTGGCAAAATACTCTGACCAATTCCAACTTGGGGAGGAAAGGGTTTATTTGGCTTACATCTCCCGGGTCACACAGTTCATCAGGGAGCCCAAGGCAGAAACTCAGGGTAGTAGGACCTGGAAGCAGTAGCTGGAGCACAGGCCATGGAGGAATGCTGCTTACTGGCTTGCTCCCCTGGACCGTGCTTAGCTTGCTTTCTTGATACAACACAGTGGCACTGCCCACAGTGGGCTGGGCCTTCCCACATCACTCAACAATTAAGAAAATGCCCCACAGACATGGCCACAGGCTAGTCCAACGGAGGCAGTTCCACAAATGAGGCTCCCTCTACCCAGGTGTGCCAAGTTGACAACTAAAGCTAGCCAGCACACCAAGTGTGTGCAGTTATCTGTGGAGGCCAGAAGAGGGTGTCACATCCCCTGGAGCTGGAATTACAGAGAGTTGTAAGCAGCCCAACATGGGTGCTAGGAACTAAACTTGGGTCCTCTATAAGAGCAGCTCTCTCCAGCCCCTATATTTGTTTTTACACATTTTACACACACATACACACACACACACACACACACACACACACAAAATCTAGGGGATATATGTATCTCCCTAGATGACAATGTACTAATGTTTACTCTGGTCGGAAATGTCATTACAAAAGGCAGGTGTGGTGGTGCACGCCTTTAGTCCCAGCACTCAGGAGGCAGAGGCAGGTGGATCTCTGTGAGTTCGAGGCCAGCCTGGTCTACATAGCAAGCTTCAGGCGAGCTGGGGCTACAGAGAGACTATGTCTCAAAAAGACTAAAAAAAAAAGAAAAAAAAAGAAAGAAAATATTATTCCAATTAAATTTTTCTTAATATTCTACAATGAACATACTCATATTAAACTAAGGTCAAGTTTATAATGGATCAATTAGTGACTCCTTAAAATCTTCAAAACTTCTGTTTTTGTCAAACTCTCTTAAGCTTCTTTTATAAGTTCCCAAGTACAGTGCAGCTCAGGTCTAGATCTTTGGGAACCGTATTTGGTAGTCTTTCTTTCCCATATACCACATAACCACATTATTAAACTCCTGTCAGGTCTACCATCAAAATACATTTTCAATATAACCACCTCTCACTATCTCCACTACGGACATATTCTGAATTGCCCTTTCTGGTCTAATTCCTACCTTTATCCTATTTCCTACTTGTAGCTACTAAGCTCCCTGGCTCTGCCTCCCCCACAGGATATGTATTAAAGGTTTGGGCCTCAGCTAGGAGTGACTAGATTATGAAGGAAGGCACTAGTCCACTGATAAGCTTGTAGTTCAATGGGCCTAGTAGAAGGAAGCAGATCACAGAGGCATACCATCAAAGGATATCTCTTATCCTTGGCCTATTCCTCTTTTCTCTCTGCACCCCAGCAACCATGAAGTGAGCTGCTTGCCTCCACTATGCCTCTTCATCATGATGCTTTTGTCCTGCCACTGGCCTAAAAAAAGCAATAGAATCGGGCACTTATGGACTGAAACCATTGGCCAAAATTAACTTCTACTCCTTTAAACTACTTAACTCTGCTATTTTGTCACAGCAACAACAACAAAAAAACTGTCATGTTACTTTTTCTTTCTTATTTGCAGAATTTTAGCCAGACAAGCCCCTGGAATACACCAATTCCCTTGACTCATGAAGCTCATTCTCTTCTCAAGGTCCTTTTAAGAGTTTCCTCTGCCTAAAACACTCTTCACAGGGCTAGGTCTTTCTTATTATACAAATCTTACCTCAGATCTAATCTACTGAAAGGCCTCTCAAACAGTCCTAGGAAAAAGGCCAACTCTCCTAGAACTCTCCTCCCACTACCTACACAATGGGACATGCTCTTGTCTCTTTTTGTTTTGTCTCTACTCCCACATTAGAATGGTAATTTCAATGAGAAAATAATTTATTTTGGGATTGTATCCCTAGTTCCTGGACCCATACTTGGCACACAACAATCTATTGCTGAATAAATGACTGCTAAAATTTAAGGGCAGTTCAGAACTGTATTTGAGTCTCCACTAATCACTCAGAAAAAATAAACCTAATAGTGGAAAACAAGGTAGTTTTTATTTATAATTAACTTTATTTTTTGTATATTTTTATTGAATTTTTGTGTATTTCATACACAACATCTTAACATCTTTATACCCCCTCCCCCATCCACACCCTCTCATAGCCAGCCTACCACCCACCGATTTCATGCATTCTGTCATTTATATTAAGGCCTATCAAGTCAAGTTAGTATACCCAGACGTGCCTCAGTGCAAGTTCATCCACTGGAGTCTAGGCAACCTATCTAGTCACTCCCTTAAAGAAGATCAGCTCTTCCTCATCCAGCAGTGATCAGCTGCCAATAGCTCTTTGGCTAAGATTGGGGCAGCTAGCATAGTGTCCTCCAAAGCTTTAAAAGCAAGCCTTAAGGGAGGTGGCTTCCATGTCAGTTCCAGTTTTGTTGCTCCATGTCCTGTGTCTGATTATATTTGTAAGCCAACAGAAGAATGGTGAAAAAAAATTCCTTTTATTTTTCTGGGTAACAGAGGTAAACAGCCTGTAATATAATATAAAAATGTTGAAAGGAATAATGTCTTCCTTTGATGGGCTCCAAAAGCAAAACAATGGCAATAAGCCTGCTGTAGCTACACTGAAGTTTCTACCTGCCAACTGCTTATTTATGTCTTGCCAATAGGGAAGTGTACTGCCTGCATGTATGTAAGTGCACTCTGGTCATGCAATGCCCACAAAGGTCAGAAGAGGGCGTCGGATATCCCTGGAACCGGAGTTATAGATGGTTAGCTGCCTTGTGGGTGCCTGGAACTGAACCCAAGTCTTCTGTAACAGCAGCCAGTGCTCTTAACCACTGAATCATCTCTCCAACCCTGAGATTCAATTCTTAATTTTAGATGCAATTTTTTAAAAAAAATTATAGAAAATTTACTCTTAAATTTTAACATAACAAAGAAAACTCTGAAACAAGAGTAACCAGCATACGCACATTGCAATGTCAGCCACTAAAAGATTAGTTCAGTATTAAAGAATCATTCCAGACTAAAACCCCGAGTTCAATGGGGGTCCTTGTACAGCAGACTCTGAGCATGTAACAAAGTAGTGTCCAAAGTATTACTGGCATGAATAAACTTAATGTACAGTTTTCTAACTCTACCTCTCTTTCAGCAAAATGTTAAAAAAAAAAAATAGGAACAGTTCAGAAGCATAATTCCAAGTAAAAATGTCTGACTTGTAACATACTGCAAGGAAATGACAGAACAAAATTATAAAGTATTTCCAGTGTTAGATTTAAGCATTTGAACATGATTTTCTGCAACAATCTGCACAGAAGTATTATGCCCAAGGGAAGAGGCTTGAGATATTCAACACACTCATTTTCTATACTCTGTGGTTTACATATACAAAGAGTAAACTGTACAACAAAGCCATCGGGCCTAATCACTCAGGGGACTAGTGTTGCTTTGCAGATAAAATAATGCACATATACATAAAATTCCATTTTCCAAGAGCTTTAAGATCCTTTCAAATGTCAAGTATGGTATGCTTCATCTCAAAATAATTATTACTGAAAGGAATAACAGTATAAAAACACAAATGTTTAGAACACTGTATACTAAGTGAAGCACTGCTTCACTGAAACCAATTCTATTTGTGAAAAAGTTATGATGTGCCAACTGTGGTGGAGTATGTACGTAATCTCCACATTCAGGAGGATGAAGCACCAGAGGTCAGTCTAGGCTAGCTACATAGTACAATACTGTCAGTTGGGAGAGGAGATTACTTGTTTTGTAAGTTTTTTCTTTTAAATCTACTTTTATTTTGTGTAATGAGTGTTTTGCCTACATGTATGTAAGTGCATGTATGTCATGCAATGTCTGCAAATGGCAAAAGAGGGTGTTGGATCCCCTGACACTGGAGTTATGGATAGTTGTTAGCGACCATGTGGATGCTGGGAATCGAATCCAGTTCCTATGCAAGAGCAACCAGTGCTCTTAACCACTGAGCCATCTCTCCAGCCCTGCATCGTTCTTTTGAAAGTATGTTTTAGTTTTTAAAATAAGTTTTGTTTAGTTTACAACAAATTTAAGCAGAAAGTGTTTGCTCTTTATTTTTAAATTTGTGTAGGGTGTGTGTGCGCCCACTTATCTGTATATATGCACCATGTGAATGCAGTGCCTGCGGAGCCAGAAGAGGGTATGGGATGCCCTGGACTGGAGTTACAATCGGTAAACTGCCATGTGGATGCTGAGAACCAAATCTGGGCCCTCTGCAAGAACAGTAAAAGCTCTTAATCTCTGAGCCATTTCTCTGCTTGATTTTAATATTTTGACTAAATGAACTACCTAGGAAAAAGAGACAAGTATAGAATGGAAAAGACCAACCTCTGTGGTCCCTGGCTTAGAAGGAACTGTATACTGAATTACTATACAGTCTACCACTATTAGGAGACAGTATGATACCAGTGATCTAGTAATTTAACATCCCTGGAACTATGCACGCAGAATAATATGAGTCCTCATGGGTATTAGGGACTGCATTGACAATCATCTTGATTTTGGTCTGTGCCCCTCCCCCCGCCCTAGTGCTTGATTTTATAGCTCTACAACTAAGTTTAGATAAAGTCAGGCTCACAGAATACATTATATATGTAAAATCAGAAGATACAAGGCTGGAGAGATGGCTCGGCAGTTAAGACCACTGGCTGCTCTTGCAGAGAACCCTGGTTCAGTTTCCAGCACCCACATGGTGGCTAACAATCTTCTCTAACTCCAGTTCCAGGGGAATTCGATGCTCTCTTCTGACCTCTATGGATATTGCAAAAGCACTCATATACATGACATAAAATAATTTTTTCAAAAAAATCAGAAGATACAAGCTGGGAATATAGCATGGTGGTGGCTTACTTGCCTAGCATTATGTGGTTCTATGCCCAGCATTACACTTACACACACACACACACACACACACACAGAGAGAGAGAGAGAGAGAGAGAGAGAGAGAGAGAGAATATACAAAGGTACAATATGTGAAGGAAAAAACCCCCAGTCAATTCACTAATAAACAAACATAGAAACCAGTTAGGCAAAGGCTTTAAGACTCAAAATATTAAGTAAAAAGAAGTGGAGAAACAGGCTTCTATCAGTTACTTCCACTAAATGAGGACCAGTGTTTAAATACATAAGTCTATGAAGGGTATTTCTCATTTAAACCACTACAAGGCTGTAGATGATAGATGCAGCACAGAACACACCAGCATAGTTCCAGCACAGGAGAAAAAACATATACAAGCCCTCTCTCCAAGGGCTTTTATGTTTATACTAAGAGACATACACTGGGACTAGGTAAGAAATATATCATAATGGTATATGGAAATCACCTATGGCAAAAAAGTTTAAATAGAAAAATAAATTGGAGAAATGTCCAAATGCCCAATAATAGAGGAATGGACAAGCCTGTACAGTCTTAGAGTGGAATATTATTCAGCAGTTAAATCCAACACCCTGAGGCAGTGAGATGGCTTAGAGTAAAGGCACTTGCTGGCAAGCGTGACAACTGCAACTGTGTTCAATTCCCATGACCCTCCTGGTAGAAGGTGAAAACCAACCCCAGAAAGTTGTCTCTGACCTTCACATGGGCACTGTGGTACATGTCCAGCCTATTTAGCTGGATTGCTCTAAGTACCTTTATTTTTCCTCATCATCAAGTTGTAGAATATATGTAATTCAGCTAAGGCAATTTGCACAGCTCACAGATCAGAGCAGAGTTCTGTGTAAAGCTGAGGGTTAGATTATCATGTATCTTCCTTAACCCTATTTCAAAGGGCAAAACTACACCTTAACTTTCAAGAGAGCCATAAAGCTATGCTGCAGATGCATTCCTTGGTTAAAGAGTTTGCCAAATCTATATATGATGTTCAAGCTTTATCCAACTGAGCAATAAATCTACAATTTGATGGTGCACCTGTAAATAATCTTTGCACATATGAGGAAGCTGACACACCCAAATACACACACAAAAGTTTTATTTGGCATGTGCAAATAAAAGGTAGGTTTTTCTTCAAGGGGAGGAGACTGTATTGTGAGACTTTGTAGCAAGGCATTTGAAAACATGAAAGCTCATGTCTTCTTGCTTCTATAAGACTTAATGAGCAAAAGGAATTCCATCAATTTAGAACAAACCCATGAGCAGTTAAAATTTAATCTCCCCCACCCCCACCCCCCAAAAGAAAGAAAAGTAGGGGTTGTCAAACACAGTAGCTCATGCCTATAATCTCAGCACTCAGGAGGCTAAGACAGTAGAATGTTAGGATAGCTTGGGCTACATAGCAAGACTCTAAAAAAAAAAAAATTTCCAGCACTTGACTTGGGAGACCAAGGCAGGATCCAAAACTCAAGTCCAGCCTGGGCTTCACTTCACTGGATTACAGAATGAGATCCCTTCTGAGAAAAGGAAAGAAAATCAAGTAGCTCACTAACAAATCTAGAATAATAAAGGAGGAATTCTTCAGATCTTCCTAAAATTCTTTAATAGTTAGACCAAATGGAGATGCTTTGTGCTCAAAAGACCAAACATAAGAGTAATCTTTAAAAAAAATGGTCTGTGTTCTGAATTCTTAAAAAGCATCCAGTAGCTGGACATGGTAGGGGCACACCTTTAATCCTAATACTCAGGTGGCAGAGGCAGGCGGATCTCTGTAAGATCAAGGCCAGTCTGCTTTACATAGAGTTCCAGGCCAGCTGGGGCTAACAGGGAGACCCTGTTGTCGTCCCCCCCCCCCAAAAAAAAACAGGGCGTCCAGAACCAGCTGTAATAGAGCAGTGGATAAAAGTATTTGCCAAGCAAGCCTGACAACCTGAGTTTGATTCCTGAAGATCCCACTTGACACAAGCACAACGACACAACGACACAAGTGCCAACACCCCTCCCACACCATACACAGAATAATAAATGTAAAAAGCAACCAAAAGAAAGTAGCTTGCAAGGGCTTCCTGACTTTATGCCTAAAGCCCAAAACACTGAGTTTTATCCACTGGTTAAAAGTATCTTCCCTTTGTCTATGCTATTAGCACCAAGGGTTGCTCTCAGGAGCCAAGCAGAGTTCCACCTGATTAGTACTTGGATGTGAGAATGCATCCACCTTTAATTTTTAATTCTCCTTCTAAGTACCGGGAAATACAACAGACTCTTCATTTTATTTAAATGTACACAGCAGGAAAGTCAAGCTTTAAAACTAAACATTCAAGCATTTAAAATGTTTGGCCCTATTTTGGAGTATAAAGTTTGTATTAGAAAGTAAAAAAATTAGATGTTAAGTCAGGAGACCCTAGAGCAGGCACTCATCTACTTCAATGCACCTTTATTACAGTGAGTGGTCAAAGGCTTTTAATAAATAAAGCTTTATAATAAAGTTTTTTAGTATAAAGGCTGGGCGTGGTGGTGCATGCCTTTAATCCCAGCACTCCGGAGGCAGAGGCAGGCAGATCTCTGAGTTCAAGGCCAGCCTGGTCTGTGAGTGAAAAGTGAGTTGAAAAGACCATGGTCCACTCGGTCGACCAAACGTATATGGACAACACAAGTTGGAGTCAATGGGTTATTAACTTTTTTAAAAAGTGGGGACAGGAGGCTGAGAGGTACAGAGGTAGGAGTCAGTGTGAGAAGAGCTAAGGGGAAGAGTTGGGGGGGGCATGGCTAAAATACACTGCATGAAATTCTCAAAGAAAATGAAAATATTTCTATAGACTTCAGAGACTGATCTCCTTGTAGCTGACAGCATTAAACCAAAGAACAAGACTTAATACCAAACCACTATTAAACACTGCCAATCATCAAGAAACTACTCATCTAATCGCTCTCTTTCACTTAATGAGGCAGCCTGCCTCTTCAAAACAGTTGCAGGAATCTTAAGGAAAACAAAACCTGTTATTCAGTGAAAATATTCTGTACACAGGTGAGTACCAACAGCTTCCAGGAGCACAGACGCAGCAACAGTGTAATATTTCTTGCTGCGTGGCAAAGCTTTGCCAGCAAATCATTGACCAAAAATGGTAACAGCGTGCGCCCAGTACAGAAAGTGACAAAATGTTCTACCCTATCCTCCAGTTTGAAAACACTGTCTTTCAGCAGATTAGCCTGGCAGTTTAGAAGTAGAAAAATATGTAAATTAAGAAAAAAATCTCCTCCACTTATAATAAAGCGAATGTTTCTTTTCTTAGAGACTAGGAATAATTAAACTGACTTTCTAAAAGTTTTACATCTGCATCACCAGCAGAGCAGCATCATGTCCACCCCTTAGCGCCCCAAGATGTGTCAAAGCCAAAACGTTCTCAGGCGAAGACAAGTTTCTAGCTACAGATGGACGGGACGGACAGGGGAGGGTTAAAAGATATACTGCCAAGCTTGACAAGCCCAACGAGGGTGGCGCTGGAAGCTGATTGCCAGATAGGACAAACAAAGCCACGGCAAGGCCACCCTGTTCTTAATCACGCTCCTTAGCAATCGTCTCGCCCCGTAGGGAGGTTCAATAAAAGCCTTATTTCCTTCTAGATGGACAGCGCTTGGGAGGAAAGGCGGCGGGTCACTGAGCCGCCTGACGGAAACCCACGCCCTAAAGGACGGTCGCCGGGCTCGGCCAGGCCACCCCAGGGGTGCAGACCTCGGCATCCACATCCCTGACCCCGGCAGGTCGCATACAGGCCGGGGCCTCCCGACCGGTGGCCCGAGGAAGCCGTGCTCGACTCCGCTGCAGAGCCGCATGGAGCGCGAGGCCCGGCCGGGCGACTGCTCGGCCCGTAAGCGGGTCCTCCTTTGCCAGCGCTGCTCACGCCCTCGGTCCCGACACCGCGGCGCTCGGGAACTCGGCCGCCTTCGCCCACGCCTAGAAGTCCGGGCCACTTACCATGTTCGCCGCGGCGGACTACGGGACGAGGAGAGAGCCTGGCAGCACCGAGTCTAAGTAGCGTCCACCTCGCGGCTGCGGGACCTACAGAGCGAGCGCAGTGCTGACGCGACGCCCGGAGCCTATCGAGGGGCGGGCGGGCCACTCCACTCGAACTGCGGCTGCGCACGTCACGTGCCTCCCGCCGTTGCTACGCAACAGGCCGGTTCCCCGACCTGGCCCCGCCCAGGCGGCCTAGGGAGGGAAGAATGAGGGAAGCCTCCCTCAGCGACTAGAGGCCACGAGAGGCCCCGCCCACCACGCGGCCTTTGCCCATACATGGAAGTCGCCACCTGGCCAGGTGTGCGCGCACCAGGGGGCGGGGCCTGAGCGAGGGATGGGTGGGGCGAGCGCGGTCTGGCCGGGTAGGACTCCGGGGTTTTGGGGGCGGAGGACCGGCGACAGGAGCCTTGCTCTGGTCCGGCATCTTGCATTTTTTACCTACTTTGGTACTGTTCCCGTCACTCTCCCCTGATTGGCCAGCCTCGCACGTCGGGCCCTCGCGTGAGAGGAAAATCTGCACATTTTTCCTCTTTCCACAGGCGACGGTGGCCGTTAAAGTGCCCTGTGAGTCAGCGCTAATTTGAGGGCTGGAAAACAGGAGTGATTTATTATCTTTGGAGCAGGCAGGGAAGGAGCCCGGCGGCCCGCAGGGGTGTGGTGGGAACGCGCGGCCTCGCTCCGTTTGGAGGCTTTTTAATTTAGGATTGTGCTTTTCTAATGGACGGTTGCACAGAAAGTTTTCACAGGGCCACCGGGAATCCCAGTCCTAAGGGTGGTTTTGTGTGTGTGTGTGTGTGTGATGAATAAAAAGAATGGAAGAATTTGCAGCTGGGGTGTTACCTAACTTCATTTAGGCAACCCAGAACATCACAGTCTCAACCCAAACTATTTTAATTCTCTAGAGATGAGACCTTTGGACAAGGTGGTCAGTGTGTTTCTTTGTTTTTGTTTTCTGGACGCTATACAAAACCTACCCTGTATGTAGCTTTTGATCTGCCCACGAAACACAGAAACCCGTTTCCTATTAGTCTTTTTAAGACAAAGGAGCAAGTTGTGGCAATTCTAAGCCTTTACCATTTGTCACGGGGTGTTTGGCAGGCTCCAGTAATGGCATCAGAATCACCCAGAGAGCTTGTTCACACATTTCGTAGCTACTGGCTCTGCACATCTAGGATGTAACCTGAGAATATGCATTTCTACCAAGTCTCTAGTAGTGCTAGTTGGGGACCACACTAGGAGAACTTTGAAAGAATCAGGAATCCACATCCTGCTACAGGTGGAACCCTTGGGGGTGATTTTTGTTTTTTTTCTGCCTAGGATTCTGTGACTTCCTGCTCTTTTAAGAACGCCTGCATGCCGCTCTGACCACTTCTTGACTCTGCTACTGGAGTGTCCAAACGTGAGAATCTGATCCTGCTGCTTGCCTGCTTGAAACTTTGTGACTTCCAGAATCTTCAGTACGTCAGTCTCTCTTCCTGGCCTGATCCTCATTTCCCAGCCCTCAGTGTCCATGCTGTCCACCAAATGGAAGGCCTCTATGAACTTTGCAGGGAATCAGTTTTGTTTCTTTCTATACTCTTCACACTTTGTCACTTCTCAAGTCTTCATAAGCATCTACATCACCAGAGGACCTGCTGAAAATGCAGATTTGGAATTTAGGATCTCAGGTACCACCAAGAGATGCTTCCCGAAGGAGATGATGCTGTGACTGTTCCTCCAGGAACACTTGAGCTTTTGTGGGTTTTTTTTTTTTCTGCTATTAATGTAACTGAATTGTTCCCTATACATTTGCCATTACCCCCAGACTAGACTGGGAGTCCCATAAGGATAACAGATATTTAGGATGTGTCCTGCAGGAAGTGGCCCAGCCTCTCAAGATGCTGGATGCCTAATAAATACTTCCTTTTGGGGCTGGAGAGATGGCTCAGCAGTTAAGAGCAAATACTGCTCTTCCAGAGGACCACAGTTTGGTTCCCAGCACACACATCATGAAGCTCACACAAAACTGCCTTGTAATCTCATGGGCATCCAATACCTTCACAGGCACCTGCATTCACATGTACCTGCACGCACATACATATAATTTAAAATAAAAATAAATCTAAGAAAATGCTTGTTTGTTAAATGAGCCAATATTTGAAGATGTTTTAGGATTTATCAGACAAATTTCTGCATCTGTTCATTATAGCCTAGGATGAACTCCTATTGAACTTTAACCTCTACATTCGCATCAAATCGCTCTAGACATTTTTATTCTTCTTCATCCCACAGGAGGATAAAGTTTTAATAGAATGCTCTGCTGACTGAATGTTGAAACATAATTCCCAATGTGATGTGATTTGGAGGGGGGGTCTTTAGAAAATGATGTGGTTATAAGGTCAGAGCTGGCATGAATGGGAGAAGCTTGCCACCATCAGGCACTGTTAGCCCTTACCAGACACTGAATCTGAGGGTCCCTTGATCTTGGACTTCCCAGCCTCCAGCATTATGGGAAATAAATTTCTGTTGTTAATAAGCTACCCAGTTTATGACATACCATCCTATCTTAGCAACTCGAAAAGCCTCCAACACGTAAGGTCTCTCTAAAATAGGAGATGGGTATATTCCATTTATCTTGCTTAGAAAATGTTTTACATACTTAATCTGTGACCATGTAATGATTTTATTTAAAGCCATTAATAGGAGTGGTGGGAAGAATAAATTATACATTTATGAGACTGCAGAGAACTGTGGGTTAATGTCTGGAGAAATCTCCTTTGCTAGGGGTCACAACCCTGTCAGCTCTAACAGGAAAAAACATTTTTATCTTTCCCATTCCTCCCCACAAATTCATATCTCCCCTTTCCTCTGCCTATTAATGTCTGTAGTCTCTAAAAATAATCACATAAGGGACTGGAGAAATGGCTCTGCAGTTCAGAGCACTAACTGTTCTTACAGAGGACCCAGGTTCAGTTCCCAGAACATAGCATCTAACAACCATCCATAACTCCAGTTCCAGAGGATCCAATGCCCTCTTCTGACCTCTATGGGCATTGCATGACATGGGTGCGCTTACATACATGCAGGCAATATACTCATACACATAAAAATAATAATCGCATAAGATGTACATGCTCAGAAGATTCAAATTGCAGCAAAAGGCGGCTCCTTGAGCACCTGCTCTCCTTTCCCATAATCTCAGTGCCCTCCTCACATTATCCACTGGTGCCGAGATGATGTGGTCTATGGCCTTATAGGGAAATGCATCTTTTGTCTGCATTGGTGTTCTGCATAATGGTTTTATGCTGGGTGTTAATGTCTTATAGCTTGCTTTATGTAAGTAATGATTGACCTTTCCTTATCCTTGCAATTGCTATAAAGCATAATTGTCCATTCATTTAACCTTTTCCAATTGATGGTTATTCAGATGATTCCTGGTGTATAGTCATCACCAATAGTGTTCAGTGAGCTCTGCTCAGCATTCACTGAGTGTGATCAGCATTCAGTGACCAGCCTATGACTGGTTACTGACTTTGCATACATAAGCTAGTGCATACCTCTGAAAGGGCCAAATAAGGGAATCTAGTATTTGGTTTATGGCTAAACTAAGTAAGTCCAAACTCTTCAAAGTGTATGCAGAAATAATTGTACCATTAGTGATTTTCTTTTGGAAAATAAGATGACAACTTGAACAGATCCCAACATGTAGTGCTGAATGAGTGAATGTGTATTGCTTGTATTTTTTAATGTTCTATATTGCAAAAAACTTCAAGGGCTAATGGGGTAGCTTAGTAGTAGGGCAGATGCTTAGAATTCATGAAACCCTGGGTTTAATTCCTGGCATGGAAAAAAATAGCGGTTTAAGGCACTGCTGAATTTTATATGTGAAACATTTCACACATACTCCATTTTGGTGTATTGACTTGGTAGTGTTTGAGACCTGGTCTCTGTTATGTTGCATTTCTCTGTATATAGATTACTTTCCCAGAGTCACAGAATGGCCTAAATATGGCTGCTAGAGCACCAGCTCTCACTACCATTTTCTAGGTGGTAAGAAGGAAGAAATGATAGTGATAGTTGGTATGGATTGCCTGTCCTGATGATTGTCATCCTTAAGGCTCTGACATCTGTTGGGTTTTATGGGAGTCACTCTTCTGTTATTAAACACCAAACAGTTCTGTGTGTTTTTGAATAAACATGTGTTCCTTGAGGTAAGCAAGGAAGAAAATGGAGTGGAGAGTGGTACTACAACCCTAACTGCTGGTTTTTTTTTTAAATAAAAATCTTATTTATTTTTATTGTATGTGTATGAGTGTTTTACCTGCATGTATGCATGTGTACCACCTGTGTCCCTAGTGCCAGCTGAGGCCAGACGGTGTCAGATCCCCTGGAACTAGAGTTGCAGGCTAGTGCTAGCTGCCATGTAGGTGCTGGTAACTGAAACTGGGCCATCTGGAAGAGCAGTAACTGCTCTTAACTGGTGAGCCACCTCTCTAGCCCCATGTCTGCTGGTTCTTAACCTTTCTTTGTCCAGGTGTCCCCTCTGCAATTATTTTTCAATTTCTTTTTACAGTTTTACAAGTTTGTCACTCAGCTGTTGGTTCTTACCTGCCTTCACTATCTGTAGATTTTCGTAGCAGGGACACAGGTTCCCAAAGAATATAGCTCATTTGGTGAATCCTTCTCATTTTTTCTGGACAAACATATGTGGATATCACATAGAACATTGCTTATTCCTTTGTTGAGCCTGGTATAATGTATATATCTGAAGTCCTCATCTTCTTCATGGCAAATTTCAGTTTCTTTGAGTGCCTGAGGTGAATCTTCTTGAAGTCCGCTCCATTGATGCACTTGTGAATGTTGATGGTGTAGTCTTAGGTCACCACCTCTTTGACTACTGAACTGCCTTCTTTTTCTCATTGCCCTTCTTTATAGGAGCCATCAAAATGCAAGTGACAAGCAGCTTCTGCCTGGCCCAAATTGAATGAAGGGCCCCTCTGTAACTTTTATGAAAAATATTAAACCTGGGGCTGGAGAGCTGGCTCAGCAGTTAAGAGCGTTGTCTGCACTTACAGAGGACTCAGGTTCAATTCCCAGCACCCACATGGCGGCTAACAACTGTCCATAACTCCAGTTCCAGAGGATCGATGCCTTCTGATCTCCGTGGGCATTACATGACACGGGTGCACTTACTTGCATGCAGGCAGTACACTCATACACATAAAATAATATTTTTTTTAAAATACTAAACCCTGTCCCACTCTAGAAAGATTCATTTTTGTTCCAACTCTCAAAGCTTGCTTATACTCACCTACCTGAAGCACAAATAGTTCAGGAAAACTTAGGGGAGGTGTTCTGAAAACGAAATCCCGTGTATGGATAAATGAATAATCACGTAATTTCCTGCAAGTATAGACTTAGGGCTACCATGATTAGAGTTGGTATCATGCTGCCTTGCTTATCCATCTAAAACCTTCCACAGCAAGAGCTGTACCTCAGTTAATAGAGTGCTTGCCTAGCATGCAAGAAGTTTGATTCCCAGTACCACATAAACTGGGCATAGTGATGCACACCTGTAATCCCAGTACTTGGGAAGTAGAGGCAAGAGGATCAGAAGTTCAAGGTCATCCTTAACTACATAATGAGTTTGAGGCCAGTCTAGGCTACATGAAAAAAAAATAAAATGAATAAACAAAAAAATAAAAACAGCTTCTCTGTCTTTATGGAGCATTAAAAAATATGACTGGTCTCAACAGTACATATAGGACTATAGTTTGTATTCATTCATGCATGCAACAGTGTATCTTGGCACCGGAGGGTGGGGGTGGGTGTCCATCCATGTTGGCTTCCTGTTTTTTCTTTCCATGAGTATACTGTGTTCATTCTACAGACCTGATCTGGTGGGTCTAAAAAAAAGATGAGCCACAAAAGATTCAGAAAGGGAAAAATAAGGAAATTATTTGGTTTCAGGACACACTCTCCAAAATGCAGAGAAATTAAAGGGTTGAGTACAATTACAAATCATAAAATCAAGAGCAGAAATGAAGTGAGTAGAAATTTCATAAGAATTTTTTTGTTTTTTTTTGGTCTTTTTGAGACAGGGTCTCCCTGTAGCCCCAGCTAGCCTGGAACTCACTTGTAGACCAGGCTGGCCTTGAACCCTCAGAGATCTGCCTGCCCCTGCCTCCCAAGTGCTGGGATTAAAGGCATGCACCACCACACCAGCAGTGGATAAGATGGAGGAAATGAAATGACAACTGGAGAGAAGAAAGGCATGTCACAGCAACAGGCTGGGTGAACTCTCTGGTGGGGATCCGATTCGCATAGCCTTGTCCCGTGGTTCTCTGGCTTCTGTGCATTCCACCAGGACTGCAGGCAGGAATTCCTCTGCAAAATATCCATCCTCATGGCTGCTACACTGGATCCCTGCCAGGCTGTGGAGAGATGACTTCCACACTTGCAGGTGGACCGTGTGGCCCCACAGCTTTCCCTTTCTTCTTTCACTGAGCTTTGAGGTCTCAACGGTCAGATCCTGGGGCAAAGAGGGAGGGGCAAGGAACAGGAAGTCATCTGTAAGGGACAATTGAAGTCAGTGATTAAGGCCAGACTCCACTCCAACATCAGTGACTCACCAGTCTGGCACATCTCCACCTGTCTTCCCGAATTCTCCTGAAGAATCCCTGTTCTCACCCCTCCCCAGGTATGCTCACAAACCTAGTCCCTAAGATACAAGTGAGTCTACAAGTCAAAAGAATGAGATGGAGGAGAAATCCACGCACTGTGAAAGACAACAAACAGAATGAACTCTAGCAGAAGTGGCAAGACAAAGTGAGTGGGGATATGGGGAACCAGAGGAAGGAACAACTAGTTAGGGAAAAGTTGAATACATCAGAAACTTGAAATACTGTTGAGCTAAAAGAGTCAACTGCACCAAAAGTGCAGGATTGGGAGCGGAAATGTTCCATTGATAAAACTGGGTCCGTGAGAGGCAGTAACTGGGGGTGAGGAGGGCACTGCTTAACTAGGTCCTCAGAGGAGACTTCTACCAAAAGGTGCGATTTTATGAGACTTAAATGCTAGGAAGGACTCAACCATGGGAAGATCCGGGGGGAAAGCAAGATCCGATCCGTGGAGGAAATGGGCTTGGCATGATCAAAGAACATAAAGAAGAGGGTGCTGGGGCCAGATGAGCCAGGGTAGATGGACCCAGGTGAGACCAAAAGGTGATCACTTAGGGGTCTGTAGATGTGGTGAGGAGGTAAGGAGGGTTAACAAAAAATGCTGAATTACAACCTCAGTGTTAAACTATATTTATAGTTACGTGATTTTCTTTTTACAAAGCTCTTTTAAAATTAATTTTCAGTTAGCATGCAAAGTAATGGGTTTCATTATGATATTTTCATACATATACATCATTGTACCTTGTTCCTATTTGCCCATCACCCTCCTTTATTGTCCCCCGCTTCCAACTCCTGCTGGTCCCCTTCTTGCCCCTAAATAGTCCTTTTTGCTTTTATATCACACACACACACACACACACACACACACACACACGAGTGCACGCATACACATGCATACACTTGTGTATATATATATGTATATACATATATACACAGAAAGTTAATCTGCTTTCTGCATATATGAGAAAACATACACTATTTTGTCATCTTACCTTATTTTTTTTTGTATTAGGTTGAATAATTTTATATTACAATATTCAACTATCTTTAGAGTTGGGTGTGGTGGTGTATGCTTGTTATTCCAGCACTCAGAAGGCTGAGGCAGGCGGAGTGCAAGTTTAGAGCTAGCCTCATAACAACATCCTGTCTCAACAAAGAAAAATCAACAAGCAAAATTTAAAAAAATTTTTTTTGACCTATGAAAACAAGAGTTTATTGCATCAGTCTCATAACATACAAGCCATGTAGGAGTAGCCTGATCTAATTTTTTTAAAGGGCTGTTTTCATCTTTCAGCTATCTATCATTGCCACATGACTTGCCCTCATGAAAGAGAGAAGCCAAGTGTTAAAAAGGAAAAGTTTGTATTTGAAGGCAGAACAAGTGTCTTGTTTTCTTTTCTAGTGGGATATCCCCTAGACACTTTCTGAGTGTCAGCCACACCACTGTGTGTTAGCCAGAAACAAGGATGAGTAAGTCCTGGGCCTTGCCACAAGGAGATCACAGGGAAAAGCAGAGAGACTGCAAGAGAGACTTGGCTGCGTTCCCTTGGGAGTTCTCCAGATCCTAACCAGTGGGGCATATTGTACCAGGGAAATGAAATGTCACCAGATCTTTAGAAAGCAAGTCATCCACAGAGGAAGGGCTGTAAGGGTGGCTGATGTTACTCAATGGCCAATGTGAGTACAAAGACATGGCTGCAAAGTTCACACAAGAGTTTGAAGTCTGGAGGAAGAGAACACAAATGTGCTAGGACTCCATGACCCAAGACACATAGATGAAGAAGTTTGCATGTTTGTATGTTTGTTTTCTTTGGGTAAGGGTTTTTCTGAGTTTCTTCCTTGACTTGCCTTCTGGGCGTGGGAGGAGTGATGTCAAATAATGACTCAGCCAAGGAAACTCAGGTCTCCCCAGTACAGAGGCTAAATTACCATTGAAGACACCTCTACCAGAAGCAAGAGCAAGGGCGTCATATGAAATTTGAATGTCTTTTAGTATAACTGTTTTGCTTTTATCATAAGGACTCCCATTATTTCTATCACCAGACCCTCAATGAAGTATTTGAGTCTGGATGTCAGGGATTTAGTCTCAGTCCTACCATGCCGGCCTAGCCATGTGACATATGCAGGAGCAAGTACCTCTCTCAGCCTCCTTGACCGCAGCTGGAAACTGAAGGCGTTAATGACTTAAACAACCTCTTTGGCTATAAAATGCAATGCTGGCCTTCTCTAGAGAATTTATTGAGAGTAGGGGTGGAGCTCAATAGAAGAGGTCATGTTGAGGATATGTGAGGCAGACCCTGAGTTCAATCTCCAGCACCAAAATAATAAGTAATATTTTCAAAATTATTGAGAATTTAACATGGTCTTAGTAATTTGTAGAGTATTTTATGCCAAACATACAAAGATGGGCCCTTTATAATAAACTCTAAGACTTGGATTGTTTGTTTGATTGATTAGTTTTTTTTCAACTGGGTCTTATGTAGCCTAACTTGGCCTTGAACTCACTCAGTAACTGAAAGTGACCTTGATCTTGAACTTCTGATCCCCTTGCCTCCGCCTACCAAGTGCTGGCAGTGCAGACATGCGCTGCATCATGCCTGGTTTTATGCAGTGCTGGGGATTGAACATAGGGCTTCAGGCCTGTGATGCAAATACTTTACCAACTGAGTCACATCTCCAGTCCCTAATTTAAACAAACAAAACAAAACAATAAAATCTTTCAGTTGTGTCAGTGATACAGACTGCATACTAATAGGGTCTCCTCAGCAAACCACACCTAGAGAAAGAGAATTGACTACATTAGCTTCACACACTCTCATGACATGTGAATGAGGCCACTAGTCATGTCCTACCATCAGGAGAATTCCATTTGTTACTGGCTTTTAGAGCACCAAAGAGAGAGGCACATGGTTAGTAAACACAGACCCCGTCTTTCAGAAATAGTCCCCTCCTAAGATTTTCCAGGCTGGAGTGGAATCCCTTGCTCATTTTGTTCTGGATCCTGTGGAAAACTGTCACTCCTGCCCCTTGAGCCAGTGACTCACTTCCTCCTTGCCAACTTCTAAAGCTTCCTTCTTTGCCCAGCCCAGCCCAGAGGCTTCAGACTGATGGGCTGGAAGAGTACGTCTGGCAGCAGATAGCCTATCTTTGAATGCTCAGAGAAAGAGCCTCCAAGCAGGAAAGAGTGCATGTGTTCTTACAGAGGCCCAGGGTTAGAGTCTATGTTCAACATTTCTTTTCGTTTGAAACAACTCTAAGAGACACCCATAGAAGGTACTGTGGGTGCCGGTTTCATTTATGACTCATGGAAATTTCTAAAATGATAAATAGTGGTTCAGCAGCAGCCTGACCTAAGAAACACTCCACTAAATCAGATGCCATGGTTACAAGGAACAAGAAGAGCATATTCAACAAATAAACTCTGAGTCCACTTCCAGACTGTCAGAGATGAAAGGGCAGAAAAGGAGGCCTGGGTTTGGAGCTCCCTTCCCAGCAGGCCAGCGTTCTGTGGGATTTTCCTGACCTGGTTGCAGTGTCTTTCGGTCCAGGAAAACATTGCAAATAGTTTGGATTCTATTCTTAGTCCAGATTCTTTTTCCTTAATGTAATGAAAATATTTTAGCAATCATAAAAATTAATGAGAGTGAAAATGAAAATATGTTCCTTTCAGGAGTGAAAAAAAGAAGAAAATAAATATTTTCCTTGTTGACTGTATGGATAAAGCAGAGCTTTGTGCAGAGATGCTGAGAATATTGAATATTAACTTGTTTCAGAGAAACTTAAGACTGAGTCCTCCAGAGTTGAGTTCTTTAGTGAATAAAGTAAGCCCTAGTTTGTCTTCCCATCAGCTGATTTTATTTTTCTAAAGAAAATATCATACACTAATATTACATCCAGTGAAAAGGCTGATGAAACCACTTAGGGAAAATTGTAATGAATAGCTTGAATTGGCCTCTCAGCTGGCTTATCTGTATAGATAATAGGTTTATTAACATGGGTTTATGACCAGCCTTGCTGGTCAGCTGTGCTCTTTTTTAAAAAAAAATTATTTGTTTTTATTTTTATGTGTATGAGTGTTATGCTTACATATATGTAAGTATACCCATGTCATACAGTGCCTGTGGAGGACAGAAAAGGGTATCAGAGCCCCTAGAACCAGAGTTATAGATGGTTTTTAACCATCATGTAGATTCTAGGATTCGAACTTGGGTCTTCTGCAAGAACAACCAGTGCTCTTACCCACTGAACCATCTTTCCAGCCCCATCTGTGTTCTTTAGAACTGAATGTGTATGCATGAGTTCATCTGTGTGAATGCATAAGCAAGCAGGCAGGCAGGCACACACACACATACACACACACACACACACACATGCATGCACGCACGCACACACAGAGTCTGGAGTCCTGATAAACACAGGGTAAGGGAGATTGATGAAATAAGGCCCAGGCCATAAATGCTTTTTTGAATTAATTTTTTATTGAATTTTTGCAAATTTCGTGCAATATATTCTGTCATATTTAAATCCTCTCTCATCATAAATACTTTTTAATTTTTTTTAATTTTTAAAGTTTTAGTTGACACATATATGTTTATGGGGCATAGTGATTATATATGATAGAATGATGAAATTGGGATATTTAGCTTACCATCTGTAGTTTCTTTATGTTGAGAACATTCAAAATTCTTCTGGGGTCAGATATGGTGGAACATAGTTTTAAATACCAATACTTGGCAGACAGAGGCAGGCAGATCAGATCTCTGAGTTTAAGGCCAGCCTGGTTTATGCAGTAAGTTTTAAGCCAGCCAGAGCTACATAGATCCTGTCTCAAAGAAAAAAATTCTTCTAGGTATTTTGAAATATACAGTTCAGCATCATCATCTGTAATCACCCTTTGTACAGTGGCATATCAGATTTTACTCTCCTCATCCAGCTGTGACTTTATATCCTTAACTAATCTTGCTCTCCCAAAATTCCTGGCCTCTGGTAGCCACTATTCTATCCTCTGTTTCTCGGAGGAGTTGGAGGGGAGGAAGTGGGCATGGATTTGATCAAAACACCTTATATGCATATGTGAAATTCTCAATAAATTATTTAAAATATTATTTTTTTTTATTTTAGTGGATGTATGTATTGCCTGCATGTGTGTAAGTGTATCTGTATCATGCAGTGCCTGAGGCGGTCAGAAGGTGTTGGATTCCCCTGAAACTGGAGTTATGGATGGTTGTTAGCCACCATGTGGGTGCTGGGAATCAAACCCAGGTCCTGCAAGAGCAGCCCATGTTATTAACTGATGAGCCATCTCTCCAGCTCCCTATCTTCTAGTCCTATGAGATCTTTTTATTTTATTTTATTCTTTTGGAATCCACAGATGGAAGAAATTTTGTGGTATTTGTCTTTCTATGTCAGGCTACAAAAATAGTTAACGGGCACTCAGGAAACTAAGAGGGATCAGGAGCTCAGTCAGAGCAGCCTGGGCTAAACATTGCAAGGTCTTTCTAAAAACAACAATAATAAACCCTGCTGGCCAGTGACATGGTTCAGTGGATAAAGGCACTTACTTGCAACCTGAGTTCAATCCCTGGAGGGAACTGACTCCACAAAATTCTTTTACCTCCACACAACTCCCTATCTCAACAAACTAATAATAAATTTCAAAAACACTGGGGATAATGGCATGGCATACCTGCAATCCCAGCACTAGGGAGTCTGTGGCGAGAGGTTTATGAGTTCTAGGACACCTTGGGCTACATGGTGAGATCTTATCTCAAAACCCAAACAACCAACCAGTACTCTAGCTACTAACCAGCCCACCACTCCCTTATAGTGTGCTCAAAAAGCTATTCAAACCAACCCCACAACAACAATAACAAAAATAGCTAAGGGGGAGAGTGCCTGCTCTGACCTCCATCATAGGGGCTGAGATTTCAGCAGACCAGACCACCAGAGAGTGTCTGTTCTGGCCTCCCTCTGGCATAGGGGCTGAGGACTCAAGGGATTTCCTGAGAGCACCTGGATCCTGCTTCCATGTGGTGAAGCCTTCGCGAGGTAACTGACACAGATTCTAGCCACTCCAACAGCTATCAAAATGCTTGAAAACAAATCCTGAGTCTATCACTCTCGAGTCCAGCCTTGGAAGACAAGAGAAAAATGAGGAGGAACCCATTGGAGGGATGCTTTTGGAAGCTCTCATCAAGAAATTCCAGTGGACTCATATGAACATTTGAAATTTGCCCTGTTCTGACTTTTTTCTGGTTCCCTGTCTAGAACTTGTAATGCTAACTACTCTTGCCTTTACTTCTCCTTCATATCTCCTAGGCACCAGTCAAGGACTTTCTTTTCTCCCTACAGTTAAGAGTTATGCAATCTGGGAGTCTTTTAGATAGACCCACTGAAGGGGTACCCCAATTGCTTCACCCTGCATCCCTGTTCAGCATGGAAGAAGCCAGAGAGGTTTGCATCCTGATACAAAGACCCCAAAGAAAAGTAGCCAGTTTCTTGGCCGAAAGTCAAAATGTCCTTGGTTCTGTTAGCAACATACTCTGTTCCAAAGGCAAAAAATATCAAAAGTATTTGGGAGCTCTTATCTAATCCCTAAAAGATTTTTAGGGTTACCTCTTCAGAGGAGAAAATGTTAGAGTAGCAAAAAGATCCATGAAAAAAAAAAAGAAAGAGTACATGAAGTTGTTTAGGAAAAAGTGATGGGGAGATATGGGAAGAGTTGGAGGGGAGGGAGTGGGCATGGATTTGATCAAAACACCTATGGGGGGACAAAAACACATATGCATGTATGAAATTCTCAATACTTTTTTTAAAAGTTAAAAAAAATAACTAAGGGGACTGCAGAGCACTGAGGATCCTGGGGTTCCAAGGAAGGCAACTGGGCACCAAATTTGAAACCTGCAGGCCCTGCTGATCACCTTCCCATAACTCCTCAGGGGTGGATGGGTTTCCCTCTAGCAAGACAGAAGACAAGTTGGGACAGAGGTTGGGCCTTGGTGGGAAAACTCTAGAATACATTGAAAGGAGGTTGGAGAGCAGCAACACAGATAAAGGGTTCCATGTGCTCCTACGAAAGGCCCTGGAGGAGGAAAAGACCTAGGTGTTGTGAGGGAGTGGAGGAACAACACAACGATTGCCCTCTGACCCAGCAGCTGAGAAACTTCTCTCAAGTTCCTTCAGGAGAGAAACTGAGCCAGATCCATCCGTGTGGTGTGGGTGTGGCGTGGGCTTGGTGTTGATGCTGAACAGGGCTTCTTTAGTAGGCCCGCTCTCTTACCTTTACTGCCCCTGGCTTCTCATCTTATATTAATCAGCATTGCAACCTGATGGGAGTGAAGTGCGCCCCACCCACCAGGCAGTGGCAGGAATGGCCCTGCAGGTAGCCAAGGTGATGCTGGCAGCTACAGACAGCCGTTGGGATGGCACTGGCAAGAGCAGTTTGCTAGCTGCTAAGGGGGAGGACTGGATCCTGGGCCAGGACACAAATGGATCTGGGCAATTCTGCAGATCGAGCCAAATGACATTAAGAATAATTTCAGAATGGAAATCACTTTGGTACATTTTTTTCCCCTGGTCATTAAAAAATACAAGTTTATTGAATGAATAATCTCATCCATTTAAGTTTTCTGTTATTATTTTAAGATCATTGTTGACTCATGTTCAGTGGTAAGAATAATACGCTTTGTGAGCTCATCATTTTCCCAATAGTGATCTGAAAAACTACAGCACAAGTCTCAACCATGGTATGGATCCACTTTGGTACATTTTTTTCCCCTGGTCATTAAAAAATACAAGTTTATTGAATGAATAATCTCATCCATTTAAGTTTTCTGTTATTATTTTAAGATCATTGTTGACTCATGTTCAGTGGTAAGAATAATACGCTTTGTGAGCTCATCATTTTCCCAATAGTGATCTGAAAAACTACAGCACAAGTCTCAACCATGGTATGGATCCAGCTGCCTTCCTTCCTTCCTTCCTTCCTTCCTTCCTTCCTTCCTTCCTTCCTTCCTTCC
>NW_008353009.1:882760-893315 GCF_000622305.1 Nannospalax galili | reverse complement strand
CTTCCTTCCATGTTATTTGTGTCCATGCACAGGCACACAGGCACCTCACTTGCCACAGCACACACATAGATGTCAGAGGACAACTTGAGAGAGTTGGTTTACCCTTTCCACCAGACTGATCTCACCCAGGTCATCAGCCTTGGCAGCATCTGCAGCATCTCGCAGCCTTCCTTCCTTCCTTCCTTCCTTCCTTCCTTCCTTCCTTCCTTCCATGTTATTTGTGTCCATGCACAGGCACACAGGCACCTCACTTGCCACAGCACACACATAGATGTCAGAGGACAACTTGAGAGAGTTGGTTTACCCTTTCCACCAGACTGATCTCACCCAGGTCATCAGCCTTGGCAGCATCTGAACCATCTCGAAGACCCCCATGGTGCTGTTTCCTAGCCTTGCCTAATGCCCTTCCTCCCTTGATCTCCTTTCATTCTTGGCATCTACTCATCTGACCCCCATTGTTAAACTTAGTCACTTCAAAAATGTTGTGCAAATAGACATTCATTTTTTTTAGCTAGCATAATTTTTTGAAGTTTTAAAAAAATTTTAATTTAATTTTTATTGAGCTTTTAAAATTTCATACATTTCCCACTCAAATCCAGAACCCCCTCCCTGCTCCATGACTCCCCCATCCCCCAACTGAACCCTATGCACTCTGTCATACATGCTGAGTCCTATTCATTCAGGTGTTTATACCCAAGTGTCCTTCAGTGTAAATGCATCCACTGGAGTCTAGTCAGCCCATCCAGTGGTCATATGTAAGTCACACTCTCCGTCACCCAGCAGCAATCAGGCTCAAATAGTTCTCAATCTCACCTATTTTTCACCTCCCTTTGGGCCCTTGTTTCTTTGAGCTGACATGGGTCCCGCTCACATAAGCAAGCCTCCAGTGGCCTTGGAAGCCTCCACTTCCCTGTAATCATGAACCAGCCCTGGCTCTTACAATCTTTCCACCTCCTCTTCCACAATGGTCCTTGAGCAATGGGTGGGTGAGGCTCCATATAGGAGTCCCATCCTACACTCTATAGTTTCTTATTCTCCAAAACTTGGCCAGATGTGGCCTTCTGTGTGCATCGCACTCTAATGTACAAGGGAGCCTCACTGGTGAGAGTTGAGGGGTGCATTAGCCCTCTCTCTACCTCTTATTCTGCTGTGTTCAGAATAAGAACCTTAGTTGTAGAGAATAAGGGCCTTAGTTGTAGAAATTCGACTACAGATGTGTCACCTAGTACAGGGCATCTCCCAGACATATGCTCTTGGTGCCTGACCAGATGTGCAACTCTGCAGTAGCCTCCATCTGATGCAAAAAGAAGCTTCTTTGATGAGTGCTGTACAGCCTGTTTGTCATTCTAAGGGTGGTCTTGTCTATCTGGCACTGCATTCCCTGCCAAGCAGCTCCCAAGTATACATATGCATTAGTGTTCAGACACTCTGTGCATTCCTCATTGGGTTTCTAGGGCATCACATTTCCCTCTAGATTTCCTAGCCCCCCAAGATTCACTCATCTCTACTCTTTTTATCCTCCCTTCCAACTTCTCTCCTCCCTCCCTCCCTAGTCACAGTGCCCCATTATCTTCATCCCCCCAATCCTCCAGACTCCTGCCATCTTTCCTCTCCTGACTTCCCTCCCTCTCCCACCCCATGGTCCCTTGCATGTCCCTCCTCCTCTCCTCCCTGCCAATTACTCCCAGTTTTTCCAACTCTCTCAAGTAACATCTGTTCCCTACTGTCCCCCTTTCAGGTTGTTTCTTTTCCTTTATCTCCATGTATCCATTCCCTTTGCCTGGCTCCTGGTGTTACATCGAAATTGATATAAGGGATTGGTGCTACAATCCACAAATGAGGGAGAACATACGTCACTTGCTTTTCTGCATCTGTGTCACTCCACTTAGTATAACACTCTCTAGCTCCATCCATTTACCTGAAAATTTCATAATGTCATCTTTTCTTACTGCTGAGTAGAGCTCCATAGAGTAGATGTACCACATTTTCATTAACCATTTGTCAGTTGAAGGACATTGGGTTGTTTCCATTTCTTAGCTATTTTGAAAAGAGCAGCAACAAACATGGATGTACAGGAATCTCTACAGGATGATGATTCCTTTGGACATATGCCAAGGAGTGGTATCACTGGATTATATAGTAGGTTCATTTTTAGTTTTTTGAGGGTTCTCTCCACACTTTTCATAGTGGTTGCACAAGTTTGCCTACCACCAGCAGTGAGTGAGCGTTCTTCTTTCTCCACATCCTCACCAGCATTTGGAGCCTTTCATTCTCATGATCTTTGCCAGTCTCACTGGGGTAAGATGGAAACTTAAAGTGGTTTTTATCTGCATTTCTCTAATTACTAAGGATGTTGAACACTTTTTAAGGTGCTTCTTAGCCATTTTTATTTCTTTGTTTGAGAACTCTGTTTATGTCTGTCGCCCATCATTTTGTTAGTTCATTTATTTTCTTCTTTCTTTCTTTTTTGAGTTCTTTGTATATTCTGGATATCAATCCTCTGTTGGATGTGTAGCTGGTGAAGATTTTCTCCCACTCAGTGGGTTTCCTCTTCCCTTCCTTGGTTGTTTCTTTTGCTGTACAGAAACTGTAAATTTTTTTTTCTTGGTCTTTTTGAGACAGGGTCTCCCTGTAGCCCCAGCTGTCCCGGAACTCACTACGTAGACCAGGCTGGCCTTGAACTCACAGAGATCCACCTGCCTCTGCCTCCCAAGTGCTGGGATTAAAGGCTTGCGCCACCACACCCGGCCAGAAACTTTAATTTTTAATGAGGCCCCACTTACTGATTGTTGGCCTTAGTGCCTAAGCAGCTGGTGTCTGATTTAGAAAGTCCTTTCCTATGCCTTTATCTTGGATGGTGTTGCCTATGTTTTCTTCTAGCAGTTTCAGTTTCAGGTTTTATATTAAGGTCTTTGATCCATTTGGAGTTGACTTTTGTGCAGGGTGAAAGATAAAGGTTAAGGTTTATTCTTCTGCAGGTGGAGATCCAGTTTTGTTGGCACCATTTGTTGAAGATGCTGTCTTTCCTCCATTGTGTATTCTTTTCACCTTTGTCAAATATCAGGTGGCTGAAGTTATATGAACTCATGTTTGGGTCTTCTATTGTGTTCCATTGATCTACGTGTCTTTGTGCCAGTACCATGCTGTTTTTATGATCTGTAATATATGAACTCATGTTTGGGTCTTCTATTGTGTTCCATTGATCTACGTGTCTTTGTGCCAGTACCATGCTGTTTTTATGACTATAGCTCTGTAATATAATTTGAGATCTGGTATGGTGATCCCCCTCAGCATTGTTCTTTTTGCTCAAGATTGTTTTGACTATCCAGGGTCTTTTGTGACTCCATATGAATTTTAGGATGATTTTGTCAAGCTCTGTGAAGAATGTTGTGGGTATTTTGATTGGAATTGCATTGAATCTATAAATTGCGTTTGGTAAGATGATCATTTTCTCAAATTGATTCTTCCAATCCATGAGCATGGTAGATCTTTCCATCTCCTAGCGTTTTCCTCTATCTCTTTCTTTTAGAGTTTTGAAATTTTCATTGTAGAGCTCTTTAATGTCTTTGGTTAGGTTTATTCCTAAAATTTTTTTTGAGGCTATTGAAAAAGGGAGGGTTTCCTTTAGTGCTTTTTCTGACTACTTGCTCTTGGTATATAGGAAGGCTACTGACTTTTGTAGGTTGATTTTGTATCCTGCCACTTTACTGAAAGTGTTAATTAATTCTATCAGTTTCCTAGTAGAATTTTGGGGATCTCTTATGTATAATATCATATCATCTGAAAATAGGGATAATTTGACCTCTTCTTTTGCAATTAGTACTCCTTTAATTTCCTTCTCTTGTCTTCTTGCTCTTGCAAGAGTTTCAAGCACTATATTGAAAAGGAGTGGAGCTAGTGGACAGCCCTGTCTGGTTCCTTATTTTAATGGGGATGCTTCCAGTTTCTCTCTATTTAGGATGATGTTGGCTATGGGTTTGTTGTATATCACTTTAATTATGTTGAAGTATGTCCCCTCCAGGTCAGTTCCTTCTACGACTTTTAACATGAATGCACGTTGGATTTTGTTAAATGCCTTTTCTGCATCTATTGAGATGACCATATGGTTTTTGTCTTTAAGTCCATTTATATGTTTTATTACATTTACTGACTTGCATATGTTGAACCATCCCTGCATCTCTGGAATAAAGCTGACTTGATTGTGGTGGATGTCTGTATGCAATTTGCAAGTATTTTGTTGAGTATCTTTGCATCTATGTTGATTAAGGATATGGGTCTATGTTCTTTCTTTGTGTATCTTTACCTGGTTTTGGTATCAGAGTGATATTGGCTTTATAGAAGGAGCTTGGGAGTTCTCCTTCTGTTTCTATCTTTTTGAATAGTTTAAGCAGTATTGGTTGCAGATTTTCTTTGAATGTCTGGTAGAATTCTGCTGTGAATCCATCTGGGCCTGGGCTTTTTTTAGCCGGGAGTTTTTGTATTACTATTTCAATTCCCTTATTTGTTATGGGTCTCTTTAAGCTGTTGATCTCCTCTTGGTTTAACTTTGGAGGTGTCCATGTTTTTAGAAATTCATTTATTTCTTTTAGGTTTTCAAATTTAATAGAGTATAGATTTTTAAAAGTAGTCCCTTAAAATTTTTGGATTTTTTTGGTGTCTGCTGTGATGTTTCCCCTTTCATCTCTGATTTTTTTAAAATTTGGATTTGCTCTTTTTTTCTTTTGGTTAACTGGGCTAAGGGTCTGTCTATCTTGTTTAACCTTTCAAAGAACCAGCTTTTAGATTCATTGATTTTTTTTGTACTGTTTTCTTTGTTTCTATTTCATTAATTTCTGCTCTGAGTTTTGTTATTTCTTCTCCTCTACTAGGTTTGGGGTTGGTTTGTTCTTGCCTTTCCAGGGTCTTGAGTTTAACTGTCAAATCATTTACATGTGCTGTTTCTGATTTTTTAATGTAGGCGCTTAGAGCTATAAACTTCCCTCTTAGGACTGCTTTCAGGGTGTCCCAGAGGTTTTGTTGTGTTGTATTCTCACTTTCAAGTGTTCCAGGAATACTTTTATTTCTTTCTTAATTTCTTTTTTGACCCATTCATGTTTCAGGGGGTATGTTGTTTAATCTCCATGAGTTCATGTATTTACTAGAGCTTCTTTTGCTGTTGATAATACGCTTTATTGCAGTGTGGTCTGATAGAAGGCATGGAGCTATTTCAATTTTTTTTTCATATTTGTTGAGATTTGTTTTGTGCCCCAGAATGTGGTCAATTTTAGAATAACTTGCACAAGCTGCTGAGTAGAAAGTGTATTCTTTGGTGGTTGGGTGGAGTTTTCTTTATATATCTGTTAAGCCCATTTCATGTAGCATGTCATTTAAGTCAGATGTCTCTCTGGTAATTCTTTGTCCAGTTGACCTGTCTGTTGAAGACAGTGGGGTATTAAAGTCACCCACTATCACTGAGTTGGTGTCAATCTCTGTTTCATATTTCTGGACTACTGATTTTATGAAATTGGGTGCTCCAGAGTTTGGTGCATATGTGTTCATGATTGTAATATCTTCTTGGTCAATTGTTCCTTTGATTAGAATGAAATAACCCTTCTTATCTCTTCTGATGAGTTTTAATTTGAAGTCTATTTTGCTAAATATTAAAATTGTAGCACCAGCTTGCTTCTTAGGGCCATTTGCTTGGAATATTTTTTCTATCCTTTTACCCTAAGATAGTGTCTATCGCTGAAGGTGAGATGGGTTTCTTGAAGACAGCAAAAAGATGGGTTTTCTTTCTTGATACATTGCACCAGCCTGTCTTTTGACTAGGGAGCTGAAGCCATTGATATTTAGTGTTATTATTTAAAGGTGTGTATTGTATGCTGTCATTTTAATTTTTTTTGTGTTTGTGGCCCTATTTTGTGCTTCCATTGTTATACCTTTTTTAATTTTCTTTCTGTAGCCTCTTGGGTGTATTCATTCCTTTCTTTGGTCCTTTGTATTGCTTTGAGTATTCTCTGTAGTGCTGGTTTGGAAGACATGAATTCTTTCAGCCTATTTGTGTCATGGAAAATTTTCTGTTCTCCTTCAACCTTGATAGATAGCTTTGCTGGATAAAGTATTCGGGGTTGACATCCATGGTTGTTTAGAACTGGGAATATTTGTTCCAGGCTCTTCTGACTTTCATAGTTTGCATTGAAAAGTCATCAGTAATTATCATGGGTTTTCCTTTATATGTAACTTGTTTTTCTCTAGCAGTGTTCAGTACCCCCTCTTTGTTCTGTACATTTAATGCTTTTACTATGATATGCTGTGGGGGACTTTCTGTTCTGATCATGTCTTAATGGTGTTCTCTGTGCTTCTTGACTCTCTATAGGTATATCTTTCCTTAATTTAGGGAAGTTTTCTTCTATGATCCTACTGAAGATCTGTCCAATGCCATTGGTTTGAGTTTCTTCTCCTTCCTGTATGCCTATAATATATAGATTTGGTCATTTCATGTTGTCCACATTTCCCGAGTACTCCATTCCTGTGTTTTTTTTTTTGAATTTTGCATAATCTTTGCTTAAGGAGTCTAGTCGTGATATTCTGTTTTCCATTTCATTCATTCTGCTTGTGAGACTTTCTCCTACTGTTTCTAATTGGTTTATTGAGTTTTTCAGTCCTGTATTCATTTCCATTTGGGTTTTCTTCACTATTTCTATCTCTTTAGTGAAATCACTTTTCAAGTTGTGAATTGTTTTTGATATTTCATTAAGCCACATATTTGTATATTCTTGGGCTTCAGTCAAAAGTTTATGCCTTTCCTGTTTGAGTTCTTTATTTGTCTGTGTTTTCTTCAAGTTTTTTTTTTTATCATATTTATGATTGTTCTTTTAAATTCTGCATCCTGGGGTTCTACAGGGTGGTTCTCAATGCTGTGCACTTCTGTAGGACTTGTGGGTTTTGTTGGGGACATATTTTCCTGATTTCTCATATTGTTTGTATTTTTGAATTGCCTTTTGGGCATATGGATGTTCTTTGTTGGTTATGTGTTGAACAGGAACTTCTACTCTGCTTTAATTTAATTTTGGTTCTGTTAATATTGTTTATGTAGCTTAGTTACTTTTTTGTTTGGGTATGGAAGACAAATTGGTGGGTATTTCAAATTCTTGCTGGGTAGTAGACTGGTCAGAGTCCTGACTGAGCAGGTCTGTCTGCTTGATCCCAAGGCTGGGAGTTTGGCAATGAGTGAATTGCTGGGTGAGGACTTAGGGATCTATGATAAGGTGATTAGTTAATCTGGTTTGGGGAGCTAGTCCTGGGACTTTATGTGAGGTAATTGGAACCAGCCAGAGTCCTGGCTGAGCAGGTCTGTCTGTATGATCTGGAGGGTGGGAATTTGGCAGTGAGGGGACTGCCTGGGTGAGGACTTAAGGATCGATGGTAGGGTGATTAGTTAATCTGGTTTGGGAAGCTAGTCCTAGGACTTGATGTGAAGGAATTGGAACCCACCTGTAAGAGAGGCCAGCAGGGGACAGAGTAGGGGTAGGTGTGAGAAATGGGGTAGGGAGGGAGTGAGCTTGATATGACTTACCAGAGTCCTGGCTGAGCAGGTCTCTCTTCGGAGGTTTTTAAACAATAGTTTTTGTATTTTGAGCTTTGGGTTGGTTTGGGTGTTTTCTATTTTGTTTTTTTGTTTTGTTTTGAAGCAGAGTAGCCCCAGATGGCCTGGAACTCACTATATAGACCAAGCTGGCTTTGGTCTCACAGAGATTTGCCTAAATACTGCCTCTCACTCCTCTGAGGCCTTCCCACCTTCATGTGTCTTCCTTCCTTCCTTCCTTCCTTCCTTCCTTCCTTCCTTCCTTCCTTCCTTCCTTCTCCTCCTCTTTCTCTTCCTTCTTCTCCTTTTATAACCCACTGAGTCAAATTAGTGCTTCTTACCTCAGTGTGGGTGTGGGACCATCCATCAAATCACAGGCAACTTACCAATAGCCAAACTGCAGAAGAAACATTACTCCCCCTCCCTCAGCAGCAATCACTTGCCAATAGGTATATTATGATTGTTGAGAGTATCAATAGTTTGTTTTTTTTATTGTCAAGTAATATTTCATAGTATGAATGTGACATAGTTTATTTAATCATTTATTGAAGAACATTTGGCCTGCACTGGGCCTACAAGACTGGACCTGTCAATACTCAATTATGGATTGAGAAAAGGCTCATGGGGGTCTATCCTATTAAAATATTGGCTATTGATGAATTCTTGGGGATATGCAATCATTATCATCAGTTGTATACCCACCAATCGACCCTCTACTCTCCAACAGACAGTTTCAAACCTACAGTCACATAAACGGTCCTTGTTAAAATCAGTGGGTCATAACAAGATGAGAATGTGGGAAAGGGCCTTGTAGGGAGGAAGAGTTTGACAAGTATGGAAGAGCGATAGAGTGGGGGTGAGAGTAGTTAGAATGTATCATATACATGTATGAAATTGTTAAAGAATGGGGGCTGAAGCACTGGCTACTCTTGCAGAGGACCTGGGTTCAGTTCCCAGCACTGACATGGCACCTAAGAACCATCTGTAACTCCAGTTCCAGGGGAATCTGACACCCTTTTCTGACCTCTGAGGGCGAGGGCATTGCATGTTACTGGTGCACCTACCTATATGCAGGCAATATACTCATACACATAAAATAAAATTAATAAATAAAAATTTAAAAAAGAAATTGTCAGAGAACAAATTTAATTAATTAAAAGAATATCTGAGTTATTTCCATTTTTGTCCATTACAAATAAAACTACTATTAAAAATTAAGAAAAAAAATACAAATTTAACATGCCTACAATCCCAGCACTCAGAAGGCTGAGACAAGAGGACTGCGAATTTGAGGCCAACCTGGACTATAGAGGGAGATCCTGTCTCAGAAGAATAGAACAAAAACAAAGTAAAACGAACAAATAAAAAGCAGATTTATGCAGAGGAATATGAAAATGCGGAAGGAAGAATGTTAATCTCTCCTATTGTCTTATCGCCTTTTAATCTAATAATTGAAAAATGATTTAAAAAATATATATTATTGGGATACAATATTTTCTTCTTAGTTTAAAAAAGAACATGTACCTGCAAAAACCACCTCTATAGAGAAGTGTTTCATTTTCCTACAATTTTTTGTCCTTTTACGAAAATTAAACCCTATCATTAGTTTGGAAGGTATAGAATATAGTCTGAAATGTAGCCTTCTACACAGCTCTATACATTTACACACAGGCACACACCAGATAGATGACAGTGTTGCAATCCCTTCCTGTGGGCCCTTCTCTTTCTTTTCTTCTGAGTTAAAGAGTATATGCAAATTTATCTTAAAAATTTATTTTTTATGTGTTATGTATAAAGGTCTATGTGCCACAGCATGTGCATAGAGGTCAGAGAACAACTTGCAGGAGTTAGTTCTCTCCTGCCACTGTGTGGATCTCAGGAATTGAACTCAAGCCATCAGGCTTGGTAGCAGGAACCTTTACTCACTGAATCATCTCTCCAGCCCTACTCAAGTCATCAGGCTTGGTAGCAGGAACCTTTACCCACTGAATCATCTCTCCAGCCCTACTCAAGTCATCAGGCTTGGTAGCAGGAACCTTTACCCACTGAGTCATCTCTCCAGCCCTACTCAAGTCATCAGGCTTGGTAGCAGGAACCTTTACCCACTGAGTCATCTCTCCAGCCCTACTCAAGTCATCAGGCTTGGTAGCAGGAACCTTTACCCACTGAGTCATCTCTCCAGCCCTACTCAAGTCATCAGGCTTGGTAGCAGGAACCTTTACCCACTGAGTCATCTCTCCAGCCCTACTCAAGTCATCAGGCTTGGTAGCAGGAACCTTTACCCACTGAATCATCTCTCCAGCCCTACTCAAGTCATCAGGCTTGGTAGCAGGAACCTTTACCCACTGAGTCATCTCACCGGCCCCCAATTCAATTTTGAAGTGTAACAGAAATTGCTTTTGAGAAAACTTTGTCTACTTATCCTCTCAAGGTCAATAGTGTGAGAGGACCCATCCCTTCTGAGGGGATCTATCCCTTCACAGCCTCTCTGACACAGGACATCAGTGTCACACATTCTGTCAATCTAATGCATGGAAAAATGCCACTTCCTGATTATTAGTGATGCTGAGGTCTTTGCAGATTTGTTGCCGTTTCCTCTTCTGTGAAATTGATATTAATATGTTACTAATTTTTATTTTGGTTGTCTTTCCCTTTCTGATTTTAGTAGTTATTTACATGTTGTAATTACTAACCTTCTGTTTCGTGTATAAAGATTTTTCCTAGTTGTTTATTATCATTTAACTTTATACTGTCTTTATAAGGCCTTTTTGGAAAAAAATAATTTATTGAAAAATTCATACATGAATATAAGGTGTTTTGATCAAATCCATGCCCCCTCCCTCCCCTCTAACTCCTCCCATATCTCCCCATCACTTTTTTCTGATAACTTCATGTAGTTAGTCTGCTTTGATTTTTTTTTTTAAATAGGGCTTTTGGCTACTCTAACATTCCCCCTTCTGAAGAGGTAACCCTGAAATCTTTTAAGGATTA
>NW_008353009.1:881752-882656 GCF_000622305.1 Nannospalax galili | reverse complement strand
CCAAATTGCCAATAGGGAATTGGGATGCAGACCACTCTGGCTTCTTCCATGCTGAACAGGGACGCAGGGTGAGGCAATTGGAGTACTTCTTCAGTGGGTCTATCTAAAAGACTCTCAAATTGCATAACTCTTATTTCTAGGGGGAAAAGAAAGTCCTTGAATCATGAATAGGAGATATGAAGGAGAAGTAAAGGTAAGAGTAATTAGCATTACAAGTTTTAGACAGGGAACTAGAAAAGAGTCAGAACAGGGCAATTTTCAAACGTTCATACTGAGAGTCCATTGGAATTTCTTGACAAGGGCTTCTGAAAGCATCCCTCTATTGGGTTCCTCCTCATTTTTCTTTTTGTCTTCCAAGGCTGGACTCTAGAGTGATGGATTCAGGATTTCCTTTCCGGTATTTTGATAGCTGTTGGAGTTAGAATCAGTGTCAGTTCCCTCTTGAAGGCTTCTAGATAGGGGGAGAAAACAAATCCATCCATCATTTTAGAACAATAGGGGGTTGTAGCCCTTAGCTACAGGTGGGCACTACAGGATTGGAGACCAAGATTTGAAGTCTTACATCTGAGCAGCACTTTCTGGCTAGGAACAAAATCATCAATGAGAAATAATTGTCTAAATAACTTTTTATATAGACTTAAGCCTAATGTCTGGGAAGTGTAATCCCTTGAACTCTTAAAGAAATATACTGATGACTTTACTCTTTGGTTATACTTTCCTTTTGGGTGTTTAAGACCATACAGTTGGCCCAAATAAATCAATCTATTTTTACACTTAAGGTCATTTGAGGATCTGTTCATCAGGGGTCACATGGGCTTGGGAGGAGTCCCTGGCTCCTTTCTTTTACCAGTTCCATCTATGTGAAGATAAGTCAAAGGTCCTGCTCGACCATGTCTGGCTTCAC
>NW_008353009.1:879373-880979 GCF_000622305.1 Nannospalax galili | reverse complement strand
GTGTGATTAGGGCCAAATTACATAGAGTTGGCTGGAAAGAGTGGCTGGATAATGCTGTGGGGGTCCAATGACCCTGCTTGGACCTCTTTTAATGAATGATCACAATGGTCAACAAGCCCAATTGTGATGATGTTTAGGGATTAGGCACAGCTGAAGTGATGATGGCAGTTATTTCCTGCAGAAGAGGCTGCTGTACAGCATCATCTTATTAAAAGAACATGGAATTCAAAAGGATTTGGTGCTAGGATCCACATATGAGGGAGAACATACATCGTTTGTTTTTCTGAGTCTGTGTTACTTCACTTAGTATAACAGTTTCTAGATCCATCCATTTACCTGTAAATTTCATTATTTCATCTTTTTTTTCACTGCTGAATAGAATTCCTTTGGGTAAATATACCACATTTTTGTTAACCACTCGTCAGTTGAGGGATGCTTAGGTTGCTTCCATCTCTTAGCTATTGTGAAAAGAACAGCAACAAACATGGTTGTACAAGTGTCTCTACAATAGGATGGGTCTTTGGGCATATGCCAAGGAGTGGTATAACCAGGTTGTATGGTAGGTTCATTTTTAGATTTTAAGAGTTCTCCACACTCCTTTCCATAGAGGTTGCACAAGTGTGCAATCCCACCAGCAGTGAATGAGCGTTCCCCTTTCTCCACATTCTCACCAGCATTTGGTATTGTTTGTTCTCTTGATCCTAGCCAGTCTGATTGGGGTAAAGTGATACCTTAGGGTGGTTTTAATTTGCATTTCCCTAATTACTAACGATGTTGAACACTTTTTGAGATGTTTCTTAGTCATCTTTATTTCTTTCTTTGATAACTCTCTGTTTAGATCTTTAGCCCATCTTTTCATTTGGTCATTTGGTTTCTTGCTTCTTTGTTTTTTGAGTTCTTTATATATTCTGGATGTTAAACCTTTGTCTGATGTGCCACTGGTGAAGATTTTTTTTCCCCAGTCTGTGGGTTTTTTCTTCACTTTTTTGATTGTTTCTTTTGCTGTACAGAAGCTTTTTAGTTTAATGAGGTCCCACTTGTTGATTGCTGACCTTAATTCCTTAGCAACTTCTGTTCAATTTAGAAAATCCTTTTCTACAACTATATCTTGAAAGTTACTAGCAATATTTTCTTCTAATAGTTTCACATTGAGGTCTTTGATCCATTTGGAGTTGACTTTTGTTCAAGGTGAAAGATAAAGATATAGTTTCATTCTTCTACAGGTAGAGATCCAGTTTTGACAACACCATTTGTTGAAGATGCTGTCTTTTCTCCATTGTGTGTTCTTGGCACCTTTGTCAAATATTAGGTGGCTGAAATTGCATGTACTTGGGTTTGGATCTTCAATGATATTCCATTGATCTATGTGTCTATTTTTGTGCTAGTACTCTGCTGTTTTTGTGACTATAGCTCTGTAGTATACTTTGAGACCTGGTATAGTAATCTCCCCAGTTTTGCTCTTTGTGTTCGGGGTTGCTTTGGCTATTCGGGGTCTTTTGTGCCTCCATATGAATTTAAGGATGGTTTTTTATAATTCTGTGAAGTATGTCATGGGGATTTTGATTGGGACTGCATTGAATCTATATATTGCTTTTGGTAGGATGGT
>NW_008353009.1:877481-878992 GCF_000622305.1 Nannospalax galili | reverse complement strand
CAAGCACTATGTTGAAAAGGAGTGGAGATAGTGGACATCCTTGTCTAGTTTCTAATTTTAATGAGAATGCTTCCAGTTTTTCTCCATTTAGAAGGATGTTGGCTGTGGGTTTGTTGTATATAGCTTTAATTATGTTGAGGTATGTTCCCTCCAGTCCAGTTCCCTCTAGGAGTTTGAACATAAATACAAGCTGAATTTTGTCAAAATCCTTTTCTTCATCCATTGAGATGACAATGTGGTTTTTGTCATTGAATCCATTTATATGTTTAATGACATTTATTGACTTGCATATATTGAACCAGCCCTGCACCTCTGGGATAAAGCCTCCTGGATCATGGCGAATGATCTTTTTGATGTGTGTCTGTATGTGGTTTTCAAGAATTTTGTTGAGAATTTTTACATCTATGTTCATTAAGGACATGGATCTATTTTGGTTGTGTCTTTACCCAGTTTAGGTATTAAGAGTGATGCTAGCTTCATAGAAGGAATTTAGGAGTTCTCCCTCTGTTTCTATCGTTTTGAATAATTTAAGTAGTATTGTTTGGCAGTCTTCTTTAAATGTCTGGTAGAATTCTCTTGCAAAGCCATCTGGGCCTGGGCTTTTTCTAGTTGGGAGTCTTTGTATTACTGTTTCAATTTCCTTATATGTTATGGGTCTGTTTGAACTGTTGATCTCTTCTTGGTTTAACTTTGGTGGTTCCCATGATTTTAGATATCCACTCATTTCTTTTAGATTTTCAAATTTATTAGTGTATAAGTTTTAAAAATATTCCTGTATAATGGTCTGGATCTTTTGTATGTCTGTTGTGATGTTTCCCCTTTCATCTCTGATTTTGTTGATTTGGATTTGCTCTTTCTTTTTGTTAACTGGGCTAAGGGTTTGTCTATCTTGTTTAGATTTTCAAAGAACTAGCTCTTAGATTCATTGATTCTATGTATTGTTTTCTTTGTTTCTATTTCATTAATTTCTGCTCTAATTTTTGTTATTTCTTTTCTTCTGGGTTTGGGTTTCATTTTTTCTTGTCTTTCCAGTATCTTGAGTTGCAGCGTTAGGTCATTTATTTGGGCTCTTTCTAATTTTTTAATGTAGGCCCTTACAGCTATAAACTTCCCTCTTAGGACTGTTTTTAAAATGTCCCAGAGGTCGTGTTGTGTTGTATTGTCCTTTTCGTAGAATTCCAGGAATTCTTTTCTTTCTTAATTTCTCCTTTGACCCACTCATTCTTTGGAGTGCGTTGTTCAATTGCCATGAGTTTGCGTAGTGACTAGGGCTTTGTCTAGTGTTGATTTTGAGGTTTATTGCATTGTGGTCTGATAGAACACATGGAATTATTTCAATTTTTTTGTATTTGTTGAAGTTTATTTTGTGGCCCAGTATGTGGTCAATTTTTTAAAAAATTCCATTGGGTGCTGGTTAGAAAGTGTATTTTTTGGTATTTGGGTGGAATATTTGAAAGATGTCTGTTAGGTCCATTTGATGTATGGTATCAGTTAATTCAGACATCTCTGTT
>NW_008353009.1:862199-877344 GCF_000622305.1 Nannospalax galili | reverse complement strand
ATGTTAAGGATTGTAATATCGTCTTGGTTAATTGTTCCTTTGATCAGAATGAAGTGACCCTCCTTATCTCTTCTGATTAGTTTTACTTTGAAGTCTATTTTATCAGATATTAGAATTGCAACTCCTGATTGTTTCTTAGTGCCGTTTGTTTGGAATATTCTTTTCCATCCTTTTACCTTAAGGTAGTGCCTGTCCTTGAAGGTGAGATGGGGTTCTTGCAGACAGCAAAGAGATGGATTTTGTTTCTTCATTCATTTAGCCTGTGTCTTTTGACTTGGGAGTCCAGTCCATTGATATTGAAAGGTTATTATTGAAAGATGTGTATTAGTTGCCATCATTTTGGTTGCTGTTTGTGTTCTCTAATTTTGTGTTTCCTTGATTATACCTTTATTTATTTTCTTTTGTTGCCCCTGGGGTATAGTTGTTTCTCTCTCTACTCTCTGTATTGCTTCAAGTATTCTTTGAAGGGCTGGTTTTGTGGGCATGTATTCTTTCAGGCTATTTGTGTCATGGAAGATTTTTCTTTCCCCCTCAACTATAGTAGACATTTTTGCTGGGTAAAGTATTCTGGGCTGGCACCTATTGTCATGTAGATCTAGAAATACCTTGGTCGAGGCTCTTCTGACTTTCACAGTCCTTTGTATGGACTTGTGTTTCTTTTGCTGCTTTCAGTATTCTCTCTTTGTTCTGTACATTTAGTGTTTTGTACTATATGTCATGGGGGAGTTTCTTTTCTGATCCTGTCTATTTGGTGTTCTATGTGCTTCCTGTATTTGTATGGGGATGTTGTGGTTGTTTGAATGAAAATGTCTCCCATAGGCTCCAAATATTTGGACATTTTGTCCCCAGAGGATGGTGCTATTTTGGGAGGTTTTAGAAGGTGTGGCTATTCTGAAGGAAGCATGTCGCTGGGGGTGGGTTTAGAGAGTTCTTAAGCCTTGCCAGATCTCCAGATGCTCTTTTGCTTCCTGTGCCTGTTTGATGATGTGAGAGCTTAGCTTCTGCTGCTCCTACTCCAGCCACCTCCAACCATCATTCCTCCCTGCCAAGATGGACTGTAATTCCTCTGGAATCTTCAGCTCAAATAAACTCTTCCTTCTATAAATTGCTTTGGTCAGTGTTTCTATCACAGCAACAGAAAAGTGACTAATACAGTAATTGGTACCAGGAGTGGGGTTTGAGCCCACAGGGACATATGTCCATTGGATCATCAAGGTTCTCTCAGGTTTAATTTAGAGGGAACTGATGGCTTCAGATCAGCTATTCAGGAGTACCAAAGAAGCCCAATTCAGGCTCCAGTTAGGTACACTCAGGCTTCCTTCACCACGTAAGGGAGGCCAGAACTCGGCACTCTCTGGTGGTCTGCTGAGATCAGAGCTGCTACACTGATGAAGGTTGAAGCCCACCCTTTTGGGCTTTCTGCTAGGATCTCAGCCTTAGCCTACCAAAGCCAGATCTGCCTTGGGGCCTTAGGAGTGGCCTCACGAAATTCCAGGTAGGGGGTGGATATGGCATAATTAGGGGAAGCTCACCACCACATGGAGGCAGGATCAGGGGCTCTCAGGCAGTCCCCTGCATTCTCAGGCCCTCTGCCATAGGGAGGGCAGAGGAAGGCCAGAGGGAGGCCAGAGGGAGGCCAGAATTTGGCTCTCTTTGGTAGTTTGCTGAAATCAGAGGTGCTACACTAATCTCTTTTATAATGTTTTAATGATGCTAAACATGTTAAATGTTAATGTTTTAATAAGATAAATTTGTCAATCTATTTGGCAGCTATTGCATTTTTTTTGCCTTACATTCTTTTAAAAAACTGCTTCTGAATATTAGTTGTATAAATCAATGGATACTATAAAGGCATCTTCGTTCAAGAACATCGTGTACCTTGACCATATTCACTCCCCACTACAATCCTCCTCCCTCTCTCCAGCCCCACTCCTCTCTTCCCAAGTAGTCTGTTCTATTTTCAGTGTATGTGTGTGTGTGTGTGTGTGTGTGTGTGTGTGTGTATCTAGGTTCCACATAAGAGAGAATACATGTAATATTTACTTTGGGGGATTAGGCTTATTTTGCCTACTATGATTATCTCTAATTCCATTTTCCTGAAAATGAGATAATTGCTTCTTTATAGCTGAAGAAAAAACCATTGTGTACATGTATCACATTTCTCTTATCTGTTCATCTGTGGATGGGAATCTAGGTCGGTTTTGTAACTTGGCCTTTGTGAATAGAGCCACACTGAGCCTGGAGGAGCAGTTGTCTCTGTCGTGTGCCACTGTAGATTCCTTTGGCTATCTTTACAGGAGTGGTATAGCTGGATGATGTGGTAGTTCTATTTTCAGTTCTTTTCATAGACTTTCCATACTGATTTCCGTAGTTGCTGTGCTTACTTATACTCCCACCAGCAGTGTATAAGAGCTCCCTTTCCTCTATGTCCTTGCCAGCACTTGTTCTTGTTGTTGATAGTAGCCAATTTGACAAGGGGGAGACAGAATTTGCATTTTCCTGATGACTAGGATGCTGAGCAATTTTTCATATATTTTCACATATCTATTGGCCATCTCTACTTCATCTCTTGAAAAGCATCTTTTCATTTGCCAATTTATTTATGGATATTTTATTTTGGAATGTTTAATTTTTTGAGTTCTTTATATATTCTAAATATTCTGTCAAATGTGTAGCTGAAAAAGATTTTCTCCCATTTATAGGCTGTCTCTTCACTCATTGTTTCCTTTGCTGTGCAGATCCTTTTACTTTCATGCAATCCCATTTGCCAGTTCTTGAAATTATCCTGAGCTACTAGAGTCCTTTTCAGAAAGTCCTTGCCTGTGCCTGCATCTTGAAGTGCTTTCCCCCAGCAGTTTCAGAGTTACGGGTCTTACGTTAAAGTCTATGATTAATTTTGAATTAATTTTTGTACAGATTGAAAGATATAGCTCTAGTTTCATTCTTCTATATATAGCTATTCAGTTTTCCCAGCACTATTTGTTGAAGAGGCCGTCTTTTCTCTGATGTATATTTTTTGACACCTTTGTCAAAAATTAGTTGACTGTAGCTGTGTGAATTGATTGCTGGGTGATTTATTATATTCCAATATATTTCCAATACCATGATGTTTTGTTACTATGGCTTTATATTATAATTTGAAATCATGTATTGTGATGCCTCTAAGATTGTTCTTTGTGCTCATGACAGCTTTGACTGTATGGGGTATTTTTCGCTTCTATGTAAAATTTACATTTTTCCTATTTCTGTGAAGAATGTCATTGATGAGAGTGGGATATTGAAGTCATTCACTGTTTTTGTGTCTTTATCTGTCTTTTTTTTTTGTGTCCGGTAGTTTTGTTTTGTTTTTATTTAAATGAAATTAGGTGTAGCAATATTTGTTGCATATATATTTATAATCATTGTATCTTTCTGGTGGACTGTACTTTTACAGGTGATCTCCTTTATCACTTTTGATTCATTTTAGCGTGAAGTCTGCTTTGTCATATATCAGAATGGCTCTTCAATTTGCTTGGTATACTGTATTCTATCCTTTGACTTTCCATCTGTGTGAGTCTTTGCCAGTGAGAGGTGTCTTTTACAAGCAACAAATGGTTGGACCGTGTGTTTTAATCTAATCAGGTAGTCTGTGTCTTTGAATTGGATGGTTGAATCCATTAACGTTTAGGGTTATTAATGACATATATTTGCCAATTCTTGTATTTTTGTTCACTGTTTTCTTGGTTGGTTTGCACATTATTTCTTTTTGTCTTTGTCCCTTATTCATTTAGGGCCTTGCTGATTTACTGACGTGAACATGTTTGATTCCTTTCGTTCTTATTTATTAATCTATTACTTTTCATGAGATTTATTTTTTCCTGTACATTTGTGTTATAATTATCTTTCTTCCTCCTCTGTGTATAATTCTGCTAAGTGTCTTCTATAATGTTGGATTAGTGGTCATGAACTACTTTTGGTTTCTGAAGAAACCATTAATTTAAAAAGGTATTTGCTGGAGTGACTGGAACAAATGCTCGACAGTTAAGAGTACTTGCTGCTCTTGCAGAAGACCTGGGTTTGGGTTCCAGCTCCCACACAGTAGCTCACAACTATCTATTACTCCAGTTCCAGCATATCTGACGTCCTCTTCTGGCCTATGCAGGCACTAGGCACATCATAGTATACAGATATACATACATACAGCCAAATACTCACACACCTAAATAAAAATAAATAGATCTTTAAAAAAGGATATTTTTTGGATATAATAATCTTGATTAACAATTATTTACTTTCAGGGATTGAAATATACATATATCATGCTTTATTAGCTTTTAGGATTTCTCTTGAGAGGTCTAATGTTCTTTTGATGACTTTGCCTTTGTAACTTTTCCTTTTTCCATAGTTTTAACATTTTAATATAAGACGTCTTGAAGAGGCTCTTTTCTGCTCATGTTTATCTGGGGCTGTAAATGTCTCTTGTACTTGTATGTCCATATCTTTTCCAAGACTTAGGAAATTTAAAAATATTTATTTTTATTTCATGCATATGAATATTTTGCCTGTATGTATATATACCTGGTGTGTGTGTGTGTATGTGTGTGTGTGCACGTGTGCATGCGTGTGTGTGTATGTGTGTGTGGGTGGGTGCCTGTGGAGGCCAAAAGAGGGCAACAGCGCTTCCATGTGGATGCTGGAAATCAAATCCAGCTTCTTTGCAAGAGCTTTCAGTGTCATCTCTCCTGCTCCAGTTGGGAACTTTTTTTTTTCCATAATTTCATTGAGCAGTCTTTCTGCTTTAGTTTTTAGTGTCTTAGTTTCTGTCTCAGCTCCTTCTTCTGCCTTGCGGATTTTTAGTTTTGTTTCTTCATCATGTCACAGAGCTCTTGGAAGTTGTGGTTGTCTCTTTTTTCCTTGCTATCTGACTGTAACAGTTCCTCAACCATGGTTTCCACCCCTAAAATTCTTTCTTCTGCTCAGTGTTATGTGTTGATGATGCTTTATACTGCTTTTTAAATATGATTAGTCAGCTCTTTCATTCCCCACATTCCAGTTCCATTCTTTTTCAGAATCTCAATTTTCATGCTCAGTTTTGTCCTCAGAAGTGTTGAATTTCTCACCCATGTTGCGGAGTCTGTCATCTATATTGCTGACTTGAAATCTAGGTCCTAAACTAATGCCCTTATTTCAGTCATTTGCTTGTTTGAGTCTTCTTTGAAGTTGCTGAACTTTTAAAAAAGTAGTATTTTGAATTGTTTTCTTTTCTTTTAGTTATTTCATTATCTTTGGTCTTGGTTATTGAGGCGTTCTAGGCTTTGGGAGGTGCCATATTGGCTTGCTTTTTCATATTTTTTGTGCTTCTACATTGTGATTTTTCACATAAGTTGGGATGGATGTGTTTTTGCCTTTTTTCTTTTTCCTATTCTTCTTGTTTGCTTGATTTTACGTAGATCTTCTTAGTGACTAGTTGTCACTCGGACTGATCATCTCATTACTTATTAGAGGAAACAACCAGATAGTAGTAACAGGAGCAATGATTTAATAACAGACCTAGTACTAAAATGCAGTAAAAAATCAAGAAGATACTTCAGTTATGTACCCAATAAAATTAGTGGGGTGGTTAATCCTGACTGTCAACTTAATGGAATTTAGAATTACCTTGGAAACAAACCTTTGGGCATAAGCATGAGAATTTTCATTAGGTAAATTGAAGTGGGAAGAATCACCCTAAATGTGGGTGGCACCATCCATGGGTTGCAGTCCTGGGTGGCATAAAAAGGAGAAAGAAAGTTGAGTAATCAGATTTCATCACTCTGCTTTCTGACTGCAGATGCACCATGACCAACTGCCTCACACACTGGCTATCATACCTTCCCTGCCACAAGGGACTGTGTCCTCAGACAGTGAGCCAAAAGAAACCATTCCTTCCTTACATTATTTTGGCAGAAATTTTGTCACAGCAACAAGAAAAGTAATCAATACAGGTAGCAACAAAAGAATTCTGTTAGGTTAACTGAAGTTTAAAGACTATTAAAGCTAAAGAAAGTTATAATTAAGTAATAAAGTGGAATGGGGAAAGGGAAGATGAAGTAAAACTGAGAAAGGGAAAAGTATAGGGACTGAAGGACAGAAACGTACCAATCATAAGCATAAGCTAATAAGAGAAAAATGAGAATAAAACACTTATGAAGTAATAATACAAAAGTGAAGATTGAGAAAATGAAAAGTAAAGTAAAATAAAAATAAAACATATTATAACACCAGTTACTATTTCTTCCTTTCTGGACTGGGTGTGTCAGTTTTTTAATCCCCTGAGTTCACTTTTGGAGTTTACTTTGCTTGTGGGAGAACAAGGCTTCTGTGAGTTTGCAGTCCAAACCAGTTAGTCTAGAATGGTCTGTCTGCAGTGTCTCTTTGGAATTCAAACTGGTTAGATCAGAATGGGCTGTATTCATATTGCCTTCTGTCTGTCTTTCCTGCACAGTTGAATTCCTATGCAGGAATCAGCACTTTATTTTTAGATTAAAAAATTATGGATATATGTATGCAATTGTGTCTGGGTATGAGTGCATGGTCCATGGAGTCTAGGAGATGGCATCAGATCCCCTGGAGCTGCAGTTACAGACAGTGGTAAGCTGTTGGTGCTGGGAACCAAACTTAGGTCTTCTGGAAGAGCAGTACATGCTCTTAAGCACTGAGGCATCACTCTAGTCCCAGAAGTCAGCATGTAAATTTTGGTTTATGATAAGGAATTCTAATCTTTTAATCACCCTCACCACACATATCCTGGAAGACTTCTGTTTATGAAAAGGCCCTGATACGTTCTGGAACCTAATGGCCTAGTGTGGCAGAACCTTTCCTCATCCTGGGTCAACCCTTTTTCCCCTTCCTTTATGTCGATTCTTTTAAACTAGCCAACTGGGAAAGACTATGAGGTTGCCACCCAGCCAATGGGGAAAAGACACAGTACTCTTGCAATAAGAATAAAAACCTTCAAACTTTCAGCTTGGGTGTGCTTGTTCAATCTGAATGATGATACAATATACTCTTTTGCAAAAGTAAAAGCTGCATGGCCAAGTTACTTTCACTTTGTCTAGTATCAATGGGGTCCTTGCAGCACAGATTTTATTTCTAACAAGCATTTCGTTAGGAGTTTCCAGCCCTCACATGAGTTGTCCCCTAAACATAATACCCATCTGGCCAGACACTGCCTTCTCTGTGTGCTGTGTGGTCATGCTTTCTATGTCTGGATTTCAGTGTTCTTGTCTTTGAGCAGTTGCACCTAAGCTATCTTTATCTTTGCAGTTGGATATTCTCCTCTTCCCAGAGCCCAGGCTGCTTTCCCTCAGAGTCCCTCAGTCTTTGCCTGAATATATATCTGTGGACAGTGGCTTTATGTTCAGCTCAGTTTCTTTGAGCTGTTCTTAGTTCTCAGGGTCAGTGCATGCTTACTTAGTGAAAGGGGGGAACTTTGGGGCTGTGCCACATTTTCTGTTCTCCCCAGCAGGACAGGATCATCTCCCCCGCTCCATCCCAGCCTAGTGGTATAGTGACACAGCCAGTACCAGGTCCCTTCTCCAGTGTCTGCCATGAGCAACTTATGTATCTGCTATCTGAAGTTTTGTTTTTATTGTGTTTGCTTATGGATATTTTCTTTCTCTCTTTTGTTTGCAGACCCCAGCTGGGGAGGGAGGATTCTTTCCCTTCTCTGCTACCTCATTCGACTCACTAAGTTGGGGTCTGTTGTTTCATTTGCAAATCTAATGTTACCAGAAACTGTGGGGAGCCCCATGTTGGGTGACACATGTTGCCAGGGAAGTCAAAGTTCCCTCTCTGGGCTCTTAGTCTCATTAGTAAAAGAATTAAAAAAAAAACAAAACTGAAAAGGATGCTTGAAGACAATTTTATTAAAGTTTGAGAGGAAAAAAAAAAAAAGAAAAAAGGAAGGCAAGCTATAAATCTCAGCAGCTGCCCAAAGGAGGAAGATGGAGAAAGGAAGAGAGAAAAGTATGCTGTTTATAAGTGGTCACATGATAGAAGGGTGGGTGACTTCAGAGAAAAAGTGAGACAGCCCAGAGCACCTGGGAAAGCATCGCCCAACTTGGACAAAGATAGGAAAAGTTGTGAGTAGGCTTAGCAGAGCCACATGGAGTGACTGTTAGTAACTGCAGAGGGCAGGGTTTCTGGGGAAGGTAAGTCCATTTTCTCCTAAGGGGATAATTATTCCTCCCAGCTCCTTTTAGCATGGCTTTAGGTGAATCAGCCTTCTCAAGTGGTGATCTCTTGGCTAGGTGATTGACAGGCCCAGCTGACTTAACTTTTAAGGTAGAAAACAGTTGTATGTAATGGCCTACTCTTTGGGGCAGATCAGAATGTCATGTCTCCCCACAAGGCTGGAGGTAGATTCTGTTCTTTTGACCATGAGGAAACAATTTTCCTTTATAGGCCTCAACAAAGCCCTGGTATCTAGCCTTGATGGCCTGTATGACTTTTGAAACACTGATCGTCAGTATTTCTGGATGTTACCTGTCTGCTACTTACTGTTTCCTCCCTTGCCTTTCCATGCTCCTGGCTTCTTTCTGCTAGCATAGATCAGGTGTTTTCTTTCAGATTTGCAGAGTTATAGGAGAATTTCTTGTCTCTGCTCTGCCATTTTCCTCCTTCATGCATGTTCTTTACATTGTATTTTAAATTTTGCTTAAGAGGATCTTTTTGAGAGCTGGAGAGATGGCTCAGTGGTTAAGAGCACTTGCTGTACAAGCGTGAGTACTGGAGTTTGGCTTCTAGAACTCACATAATAAACAGTGTGTAGTTACTTTTCTGTTACTGTGATAAAACACTGTGACCAAGGCAACCTATAGAAGAAAGTTTATTTGGTTTAGGGTTCCAGAGGGATGAGAGTCCATCATGGCAGGGAGTCATGGCAACAGAGGTGGCTTTAGCAGAAAGCTGAGGGTTCACATCTTCAAGCATGTGTGGGAAGGAGAGAGAGAGAGAGAGAGAGAGAGAGACTGCAAATGGGATGAGGCTATGTACTCTCATAGCTGGTCCCCAGTAACTTGCCTCCTCAGCAAGGCCACACCTCCTAAATTTCCACAAACAGTGCCACCAACTGACCAAGTATTCACATACTTGGAATCTATGGGGGACACTTCTTCACCACCCTACTGAGTGTGATTCCATGCATGCCTGTAACCCTAATACCAAGGGAGTAGAGCCCAGAGGATCCATGGAGCTTGATGGCTGCCAGCCTATTTGAAAAAATGAAATCCCTAAGTTCAGCTATAGACCCTGCTTCAAAAGAATAAGACAGAGAATGATAGAGGATACCTGGCACTTTCCTCTAGCCTCTGCACACACTCACTTACATACATGTATGTACATACATCACATACACATATACAAATGAAATAAAATAATTAAAAAGGAAGGTTTTCTCTACCAACAAAACTTCGTTTAGAATTAGTTTTATATATTATGAGTTGTGTCTAATTTTGTTCTTAAATATGTATCTAATTTTCCTAGAGTCATTTGCCTAGTTTTCACCATTGGCTGACATACCCAGTTGACAAAGAGCTGCCAGTTTACCATATGATCTGGGCTGTTGGGACTAACTGACCTATGAAGTCATAAGGCTGCATGTGCATAGTAGAAATCCAGCATCAAACAGAAATAGTATGTATGTGATCAGGCCCCAGAAGGTCCTAAGGGCACAAGCAAGTTACATGAAGAGGCAGGAACCTGAAAGCAGATACTTCTAATTCTTGTCCTTGACCAGAAATGGGAAATATCACTGGTTCTTCCCTGGCCATAGGCCAGGAGTGCCAGAAGGAAACTCTGGTTTCTTATGCTCATCTCCTTAATGAGCACCCCACCCCCTTGGAGACCATACCTGAGGATGCAACTGAAACTGTAGTCCAGACACAAATCATTTCTAGTGAATAGCTTTGGAATCAGATCTCTAGATTTTCGTGGTTTAATAACCATACTTAAAGGCCACTTTCAGCCTATCTCCTAAACAATTTTAGAGTCTCAATTCTTGGGTGGGGGAGATATTAGAGAAGTTGTAGAGGCTGTTGAGGATAGATATCAGGGCTTTGTTGAGGCCCTTAAACAGAAAGTCATTTTCTCCTGGTCAAAAGAATGGAATCTACCTCGAGCCTTGGGCAGAGACATGACATTCTGTTCTGCCCCAAATAGTAGACCATTACATACAGTTGTCTTTTCCCTTAAAAGTTAAGCCAGTTGGGCCTGTCAATCACCTGGCCAAGAGATCACCACTTGAGAAGGCTGATTCACCTAAAGCCATGCTAAGGAGCTGGGAGGAATAATTATCCCCTTATGAGATAATGGACTTACCTTCCCCAGAAACCCTGCCCTCTGCAGTTACTAACAGTCACTCTATGTGGCTCTGCTAAGCCTGCTCACAACTTTTCCTATCTTTGTCCAAGTTGGGCGATGCTTTCCCAGCTTTCTCACTTTTTCTCTGAAGTCACCCACCCTTCTACCATGTGGCGGCCTATAAACAGCTTGCTTTTCTCTCTTCTTTCTCCATCCTTCTCCTTGGGCAGCTGCTGAGGTTTATAGCTTTCCTGCCCTATTGTTTTTTTTTTTTTTTCTCTTCGACTCCCCAAAGTTTCCAGTAACAATTTTATCAGTCTTTCATATTTTTAAAATAATCAGTTCATAGAGAATTTATGTCTTTATAATACTGGTTAAGCATTGCATGTTTTTGTAATTGTTCAGTTCTTTCTTTCTGGCCCCCCAGTAAAACTTTATACTTTGCTCTTTGTAGAGCATATGTATGACTTAACTGACTTATTGTAAAGATATTTTATAATTCTCAGATTATAATTTGCACTTAATTATTTCTTGAATAAAGGCAAGCAGTGCTGAAACTTGATAATTCCAGTACCTTTTTTTCTGGACTTCCTTAGATGCTTTAGAACAGTGTCATACAAACAATGGCAATTCTGTGTCTCTGCTTCTACTTCTTATGACTAAACTCTGATTCTTGTGCTGGCTGGTGACAGCGGTGGTAAGTACCTGTGCATTTTTCTCTCTGCTGGAAAAGCTGCTACTCCTCCATTAGCCCTTAAGTCCTTTGTGTCAATCAACTGAAGCAAGTTTCTTATTCGATGCTGCTAAGAGTTTTTATCAGTATTGTGTGTCTATCTAGTTTTATTTACTATTTTGGAGAGGCCATAGGAGTATTACCCCATTAATTTAACAGAGTAAACAATAGTGATTGATTTTCCAATATTCCATAATTCTTGCTTTCTATCATGTATTCTACTTGGCCATGAGGTTTGTTTTCTTGTGTGTGTAGTTGTGTGTGTGTGTGTGTGTGTGTGTGTAAGGGGGTGTGTATGTGTATGTGTAGGCATGCATACCAGTCTGCATGTTGTATTCTACTTGGCCATGTGGTTTGTTTTCTTGTTTGTGTGTGTCTGTGTGTGTGTGTGTGTAAGACGGTGTGTATGTGTATGTGTAGGCATACATACCAGTGTGCATGTAGAGGCCAGAAGAGGATGTTGGGTGTCTTACTCTATTACTCTCTACCATATTCCCTTGAGACAGGGTCTCTCACTGAAACTGGAGCTAGGCTGGTGGCCAGCAAGCCCCTGGAATCCTCCTGTCTCTGTCCTCCATAGTGCTGAGGTTACAGATAGATTCCACCATGACCAGCCTTTTACATGGGTTCTGGGGATTTGAACTCAGATCCTCATACTTGGGCAGCAAGCACGTTTACCTTCTGAGCTATCTCTCCACCCCGTGGTTTGTTCTCAATTCACTGTTGGATTGGTTTATTAGTCATTCATTTAGAATATTTTTCATAAATGGGATAGGCCTATACTTCCTTTTGGCCTTATGTTTGTAGTATACTGGGCTAGTTTAGGCTTTAAAGTAGAGGTTAAGTTGGAAGGAGTTCCTTCTGTGATTTCACTCTGAACAAATTCTGTAAGGTAAAATAAAACTATACCTTAAGCTTTGATAGCATCAGCCAGGGAAACCAATGGGGCCTTAGAGTTTATCTTAAACATAAGTTTAACTTAAAGTTAGTTTTAAACTAATTGTCTCAAGTTCTATTTCTTGAGTCGATTTTCTCTCTGACTTTTATTCTAAAAAATTATGCATCTCATGTAGATTTTAAATTTAGAGGACATAATATCATACATAGTATGTTTTATCCCCTTATGCTGAAAATATGTCACCTGCGACTATAGTTTTGCTACTTTTTTGTACCAGAAATAAATTAGGACTTCTTTTGCTTTGCTCAGACTTGCTTCATAAATATTTATTTACTTGAGTTCATCTATTTATTTTCATATCAGGCTTTTCAAAGATCCCCATCCTAACTGATAGAAGCTCTTGACTCCAAGTCCGAGAGGCGTCAATGGTTAGCCTGTCTAAAAGCTTCCCATCCCACCGTGCCTCTGCTTTCTATTATGTGTGTTTGTATACACTTGCCAGCAACTGGCATTTGCATATTTATTGGCTTAGTCTTGACTGAGTCTTTATCCTCAATAGAACAAATTCATGTTACATGACTGTGGAAGCTTTGATTTCTTCATTCCTGAGTTGCAAATACTTTTTAGAACTCAGCTTAGTACATAAAAGAAAAATAGTTAAATATCTGTAAAAGTTGTTTTTGAAGTGAACATTCTTTCATTGGGAAATTCTTTTGTCTACTCTATCAATTTAATTTTCTAGGTTTGGCTTGTGGAGCCAGGCATTTCATCCTCACAGTTGCTGCCCCACAATCTTCCTGTTTTTTACCAGAGTCTAGGGAGCTCCACACTTGTTATGGTTGGATCTGAAATGTCTCCCAAAGGCCCACATACTAAAGACTTGGTCCACAGTCTATAATGTTATTCTCTTAGGAGAAATGGTAACATTTAGGTGATGGAACCTAGTGGAAGGAAGTTAGGTTTTTGGATGTGTGCCCTTGAAGGGGATTTGGGAATCCTCTTTCTCTCTCTTTGCTTTCTGAGCTCCATGGAGTGAGCAACCTTGTATCACCACTCTCTCTCATGATGCTCTGCCTTGCCACAGCCCCCTAAACAATCAAGTCAAATGACCATGAACTGAACAAACTTGTTCATCATCAATCCAAACAACTTATTCTCCTTTAAAGTTGATTTATGTTAGGTATTTGCCACAGTGATGGAAAGCTGATTAACACAACACTGTTAGCCCAGTGGTCAATATTTAGGCTATATCTCACTCAACAGAGCCAATCACATCTGGATACACTCTACTTCTTTGGCCCTGGAATGCCATACTCTTTTGATTCTCCATTTTCCTATGTGACTATTCCTTCTCAATCTCCTTTGCAGATTTCCTCTCATCTCCCAAGTTTTAATCCCTGGATGCCCAATACTCAGTTATTAGATTTCCTCTCTTTACTAGCTCCACTTAATTCTCTTGGTATTCTGATTCTGTTTCATAACTTAAATTTTTATTTATTTATTTTAATTTTATGTGTATGAGTGTTTACATGTGTATGTGCACATGTGTGCAATTCCCATGGAGACCAGAAGAGGGCATTAGATCCCCTGGAGTTATGGACAGTTGTTTGCTGCCATATGGGTGCTGGGAACTGAACCTAGGTCCTCTGCAAGAGCAGCCAGCACTCTTAGCCACTGAACCATCTCTCCAGCCCATAGTTTCATAAGTTTAAATATATCCTTCTCTCTACTGGTGGTTTCCAATTTTATATCTCTCCCTTTGAAGTCTTTCTAGAACTCCAGGCAGGTAGATACAACTATTTACTCAATATTTGCTCTTGGATATTTTATGACTAGAACAGGACTCTGGAGATTTCACCCCAAATCTGTGTACCTCTAGTTATTCCCATCTTGTAAATGGGAATTTTGTCCTCCTTCTTCAGGCATCCAAATGGCTTGCTCATTACCTCCTTCAATTCCCTGTTCAGATGTCACCTCCTTACTTTTGATAGGTAAAAAGTTGGCAGAGAATGAGCGAATGGACGATGAGGCACCGAGGCACAGCTAAAACTCCATCAAAATAGGGTTTATTAGCAAAGGAACACATGGGACAGATTCCCTTCCAGGCAGGAAAAATGTCTGCCCGGGTCTTGAGCTGGGGTCTTTTAAAAAGGGAGGCTTCTGCTTCCTGCAGAAGGCGGGAAGATGTATTTTTTTAAAAGTTGCAGGGGGAGTGGGAGAGCAGGACTGTTAAAACCTGTCCTCTTTAGAGAGCAAAGGGGAAGGCTGCTGTGTTGGCCAAACAGTGGAGAAAAGTCCACTTCTCTTGACTTCAAAGACCAAGGTGCTTATCAGCTAGGTTCCCTTTTCTCAGGAGCATGAGAAGTCCTTCGGATCCTGTTGGTGAGGGGGCAGGGCTATCTGAACCTTAACATTCCAGCCTTTTGTGTTATAGGATGGGAGCACCATTGTCGTCTTGCTACTTCCTGCTGGACAGGGTCGCCATTGTCGTCTTGCTACTTCCTGCTGGACAGGGTCGACTTGGGGAGGACTGGATTAGGGGTCGGTCAGACAGCAGGGGTTCCCTCTTCATGCATCTCAACAGGGTCCTTGATGGTTGACAGGTGCTTGTATACATGTGGAGGGAAGGAAAGTAACAACTGATTAAAATTAGTAAGAGTTAGGTTTTGGATTTGGTCCTGAAAATATCTGAAGAGGCAAGGAGAGCAATGGTTAGCACCAAGGTAATAGCATTTTTTATTTATTTTTTCTTCTGCCAGGGCTGAAGGCTATACTCTAGAGTGACGGATTCAGGATTTGCTTTCAGGTATTTTGGTAGTTGTTGGAGTGGTTAGACTCAGTGTCAGTTCCCTCTAAAGGGCTTCTAGATAGGGAGAGAAAACAAATTTAGCCATCATTTTATTTTTTTAGGCTAGAACAATAGTAGGTTGCCTCTCTTAGCTGTAAGTGGGCACTACAGTATTGTAGGCCAAGATTTGAAGTCTTACATCTGAGTAACGTCTTATTAGGAACAAAATCACCAATGAGAGATAATTGTCTAAATTACATAAGAACTTAAGTCTAATATCTGGGTTGTGTGATCCTTTGAACCCTTAAAATATACTGATGATTTTAATTTTGTTTATACTTTTCTTTTGCATGTTTAAGACCATACTGTTGGCCCAAATAAACCAATTTATTTTTACTCTTAAGGT
>NW_008353009.1:857816-862056 GCF_000622305.1 Nannospalax galili | reverse complement strand
TTTCCTCTGTGTTGACCCTCCTCTTTGCAGACTGGACACTGGTTCAAGTCCATCTTTTGGGGTCTCCATGGCCTCCATAAACAAGAGGACAGGTGATTCACCAAAGTTACAGGACATTTCAAGAGATGCACCATAGCCCCTGAAACTTGTTTGGCCTTGGAGGGCCAGGAACAAAAATTTGTCCTTTTAAGTCCCTCTGACCAGATTAATATAGGCCTTAGAGTCTGGCTATTAAACATCCAACAAGGTTAGTTACACCAGCCTGGTACATTAATTACCATGTGCTATGTAGATAGAGCTTGGGCAACATCCTTAAATAAACCTTGACTAGACATCCTTAGACTAGTTAACTAAGCTGCAACCTTAGAAATTTCAAGGTTGTCTACACATTATCCTTGTCTCATCCTTGTTGTACTGTAACAACCCTACACAGACCTTCATTACCTGCCCAGTTTTCTCATTTCTCTGTCAATTCTGGAAATATCCAGCCATCATAATTTTCATACATAAATCCTTCTTTAAAAATATCTCCATTCTCATATTCTTCCAACATCCTCCAATTTTCCATTTTCCTTTTTTTAATAACGAAGAGACACAATAACATTATAACCAAATTTTTTATCTGTTGTGAGACTTCTTTTCCTGGGGATACTAAGCAATGTTTTTCCCTTTTTTAGGTTGTAGTATGAAACCAGTGTTTGATTACATTAAAGTTTTTCTGGGGAACCAGTGAATTTACTGAACTTATAGAGATGACTGAGGGGTTGCTGAAGTATATGAGTGACCTGAGAATATTTATATTGGAAAGCCTTAACCCAGCATGGATCAAGCCTTCTCTTTCTAGCCTTTTTCAGATAATATACTTTAGTCTTCCCCAAGTCCAGGAGATCATGTGATTAGGGTCAAATTACATACAGCTGGCTGGGAAGAGGAGCTGGATACTCAGGTGAGGGTCCAATGACCCTGTTTACCCCTCCTCTTTTAATTAAAGCCCTCCTCCTTTAATTAAATACTTAAGTCAACAAGTCCAATTGTGATTTTTTTTGTTAGTGGACACAGCTGAAGTCATGAAGATGGTAGTTGTTTGACTCAGAAGTGTGTAGCATCATCTTATTAAAAGAACATGGAATCTAAATTATATACATAAGATAATGTAATAAGTTAATATTACCTGTGTACATATTGTGTTTTATAAGTTTCCAGGTAAATCTTTTACCTTATGTAGTTTAATGAGTGGTCTACCAAAACCTTGCTTTAGGTGGAAAAAAGCAATTGGTACATAGTTAAACATTATTGAATTGATGTTTACAACCTCCAGCATAATCAGTTAGGGAAAACTGTGCTATAACCCTGTTCAGACTTTATAACTGTTAGAGTGGAAGAGATGGGAGGGGTGTCCTGTTCATGAGGGGACAGAGGGGCAGGGGTATTGGAGGCAGGGGTCTGGAATCAAAGTAGAAGTTAGATACAGGAGGGATAAATGGGTTATTTGAGCTAGAAGCCAGAATAGGGGAGACTAGGGAATATTTGACAAGGAGGTGCTTAAGGTTTTGGATTTCCTCAAATAGAGAAGAGTTAGTGGAAGGAGAGTGGGTGATGGACTTAGAGCGGTGCTGGGGAGAGGGAAGATCATGGTATGGAGAGGGAGTTCGAGTTGGAGAAAGGAGGAGAGATGGGTTGGGCCCTGGAATGGGAGGCAAGGGAGAGTATAGCAAGGGGAGAGCATGGAGAGGACTTGGCTGTGCCTCAGGCTTGGGAGCAGGAGGAGGTTGGGGATGGGTCCTAATCAGAGGCAGTTCATTGCCTATGGTAGGATCAAAAGCTGAGGTGGAGGGGGAGGGGTGAGGGGAGGGGCAGAGGCCCCTGGTGGGTTGGGATCCCATGAAACTGTCTTACCAGAAGAACCTGATGGGAAGAACATGGAACCCGAGGGAAGGATTAGCACGGATATCAAAGGAAGCTTGGCTGTATGGTAATTCAGACTGTTTGCCTTTACAATGGCAGAAATTTTCTAAATCTCTCGAAATATTGAAGTCAGGTTCCAGTGTCTGGCCAAACAGAGTTATTTTCTAACTCATACTGAAGCCAGGCAATAGGCCAGGCAGTGGTGCACAGGAACTTCAGGCATTTTGGTCTGATTGTATCTGAAAGTCCTAGTTATTTTAAGGATTTAAGAAAACAAGCGAGAGGTGTGAGACCCTGAGACTTTGAGTGGATGTTTCCCATAGTGACAGATTAAGTACAGAGTGAAGAGGAGATAGAGAAAGAACCCAGCAAGCTGGTAGGAGGTAGAGACAGAACCAAGCAGATGGGAGACAAAGAAAATCCTCTCTCCATAGGGAGTGGAAGCAGGATCATGAGTCCGGGCAGGAAAGCACAGCAGATGAGGAAGAGAGAGAGATGGGGCAGGAGTAGGAGGAAAAGGGGTTTGGCATTGGTCACGCAAAACGAGAGCGAGGAGAACCAGGCATCAAAACGAAGCATCCTTTTTTTGTTGCTCGGGTTCTAGTTATAATTTTCGAGTTACTTCCAAGTCCCAGAAGGTGGCATCCCGCAATTAGATCATCAGGGAAAGGAAAGGCAAGATCCTGTCCTGGACAGGAAGTAGTGCGTGTTCCTATCTCTGGAAATAGCATCCCATATCCAGAGAAAGGAAAGGGTTTCCGACACACATGTGATTTCGAGGCAAGCGAGAGGAGTGGAAAACCCTTCAATGAGAGCGTGGCGTGACCAGCCAGTAGATGGAGACAAAGTACAAGGAATGGGATGGGAGAAAAGTGGAAAAAACGCAGTGAGCCAGAAGGGAGGGAAGTTTGTGGAACAAGTTGATCCTGAGGTTTATTTAGTAGAGGCTGAGGGAAGATAAGCCCCAGAAGGGTGGTGGTTTAGTAGAGGTTTGGTAGAGCCCCAGAAGGGCAGTGGTGTTAAGGGAGAGAGAGGAGGGGAGGGAGAGAGAGAGAGAGAGAGAGAGGGAGAGAGAGAGAGAGAGAGAGAGAGAGAGAGGGAGAGAGGTGCTTAAAATTAATTTACATATTTTAGTACCAGGAACCATGTTGTAGATTAAAGAGAGAATATTTTGGCTGAAAAAAACATTTTGGTGTTAATTTAGCATTTTTAGTTTGTATCAGTTTTTACTTTAAAAATTAGTATGATACCAAGTAAATTAATTTTAAGAAGCATAAATTTATGTTGACTGTATATACATATTTAGTTATATAGTCTTTGTTGAGAATGTGGTTGGTTTATCATTTTTAAACTAAAACACCTTTGAAGTAGACAAACAAAATGAATACATCTTAAAACACCATGAAAGTAAACTAAAAACAAAAATGGTATTTAACAAATAGGATTTTACCCAACCAGTTTAGATGTCATTTTGTATAGGTAATTAGTGGCCTAAAGAAAGAGTTAAGTTTCCATATAGATTTGAGGTATCATCTTTTTCCTTTTTAAGAGCTAAATAACTGAAGGAGGTTAATAAAACCTTGTCAATCTAAGAACATAAATCAGAGGAGATAAGAAGGATAAAAGGAAACATTAACAGATTAGGTTAATAAATAAAATGTAAATAGTATTGAAAATAATTCCATTAGCTAGTTTTATTATAGTCAGTAATACCCTCTGTTGAGATTAATTTACACCTTAGCGGTTCTCAACTGCATAGTGCCTTTACTCTTAGGCTGTTTTGTTGTTCTCCTCCTTGTCACAGGGTCAAGGGGCCAATTTGAACCTGGAAAAGTCTTGGAGAACACATTTTGAGATAGTAGGCTTGAGCCTGAAGTGGGAAGGCCAATCCCATCTTTAGAGTCAGCGTCTCAAACAGCACATGACAATTTACCAACATAATTAATATTACTCTGACATTATAACTAGAAAGCGCTCAGGGAATGATGGGGCAGAAACATAAGCCAACATAGAGCATCTGAGTATCAGAGAGGGAAATAACTCTATTTTAGAGATAAACAGGCTTAGAATCACAATGTAGAAAGGGGAGGAGTTAAGACCAGTAGAGATGGTATCTCAAGCCTCTCATTCAAGTAGACTATTACTTTTTACCTCTCCTTGTGGTAACTATGTGTTTGTAGTAGCTTGTCTCTTGTAAGGTTTTGGCCCTGGAGAACAGCAAATTTTCATCTGCTTCACAGGTCTAGTCATCACAAAGTGTCAGCTCCCTTTGTACCTTCAAGGCAAATGGCTAGAAAAACTTTAAGTTCCTTTTAGAAACTAGCAAATATACTAA
>NW_008353009.1:807599-857529 GCF_000622305.1 Nannospalax galili | reverse complement strand
ATTGTGTAGATCTGTCATTGTTACCTTAGTTTGAACTAGAAATGCATTGTTTATTCTATGACATCATTAAGAAATGAAAACAAAAATAAATTGTAAGAGAATCCTAGGCACTCCTGGTACTAGTAGATTAGGCTTGATATTAAAGAAGAAAGTACCCTCAGATATATATGTATATGTGACCCAAATAGAAAAGCAAATTAAAGAAATCCATGTTTCTCACCAACCATTGTAGCTGTGAATGTAAAATCAAGTTCTCAGGAGCTCTTAGTTTGTAGACAGAAGCTATGCTGGAAAGGAAACTCATGAGGGCAGCAGAAAGAACAGGGCATATAAATCAGCGATTGTTGGTCTGAAAGCATGGGGCTCGCCTGAGCAGTGCCTGTGACCTTTTATGTATAGTGAAATTTAAAATGGTTAGGTCTGGTAAGAAAAGTAGGCGCCTGAGTACCAGTTGCTTGATGCCCAAGAGGGTCTAAGATCAAAGTTTGAGCCCCTTTGAGAAAAAGTTTAGGAGAAAAAAGGATTTTAAAATGTTTTTTTCTTTGTCAATGGGGCAAGCCCCCTGAAATTCTTTAAATGTTCAGCAACATTACCCAGTTGGTTTAGGCTAGTTGGGTCGAAATGGGGAGAAAGGGTCCCCTAAAGGGTTTTTAGCCAAATTTATAAGAGAATTTAAGAATGGGCCCAGCTGGAAACTTATCATTTCATTAGAATGTTAAAGAAAAAATTCCCAGGGCAGGTGAGCTGGCAATCTTGGCTCTTGGCAGCTGCCTAGAGGAGGTGAATAGTGGGAAGGGAAAAACAGCCTTGGGGTCATGCAGGTTTAAAGCATGCATGGGAGGTCAGACACCTCCCATGGCGGGTTGGCAGGCAGGCACTTGGCTGGGAGTAGAAAGCTTTAGTATGGGAGGGGGAGAGAGAGGAGAAGGATACAGAGCATTTGGATGTGTTGGATTGAACAGTATCAGAAATCATCCCGAGTAACGTGAGGAAGAAAAGCAGTGGAAGAGGATAAAGACAGGAAAAAGGATGGAAGACAGCAGAGCTTGCAGGCCCATGGCAAAGGAGGGGGGAGGGGTGAGATGCCAGTGGTGAGCCGAGATAGGGAATGGATGAAGCAGGTCCATCATGGAGACCACAGTGCTGTCTGGGAGTGGTGAAAATCAATGGGAAAGGAGATCAAAAGAAGCAGGCAAGGCAGAGTGTTTACATTGAGGAGAGCCAGAAAGAGGGGAGAGCAAAGCAGAGGGCTGGGGAAAGGAGGAGAGAGAAAAGAAGTGTACCTGAGAGCCAAGTTAGTGGCATTGGAGAAGTCCAGGTGGGTCCCTTGAAGTAAGAACCGGGTTTTGGCACCATCTGATAGGTAAAAAGTTGGCGGAGAATGAGCGAATGGAGGATGAGGCATCAAGGCACAGCTAAAACTCCATTAAAATAGGGTTTATTAGCAAAGGAACACATGGGACAGATTCCCTTACGGGCAGGGGAAATGTCTGCCCGGGTCTTGAGCTGGGGTCTTTTAAAAAGGGAGGCTTCTGCTTGAAGATGTATTTTTTTAAAGTTGGAGGGGGAGTGGGAGAGTGGGACTGTTAAAGCCTGTCCGTTTTAGAGATCAAAGGGGAAGCCTGCTGTGTTGGCCAAACAGTGGAGAAAAGTGCTTCTCTTGACTTCAAAGACCAGGGCCGTTATCAGCTCAGTTCCCTTTTCTCAGGAGCATGAGAAGTCCTTGGGATCCTGTTGGTGATGGGCAGGGCTATCTGAACCTTAACAAGTATGGTCTTCTCTGGGCATCTTGTCTGAAATTACCACCTTCCCTAGTCACTCCAGTTCCCCTCAATGCTTAATTTTTCTCTGTAGCACTTATCACCACCTAACTTAATCTAGCTTTTACTTGTTTACCTTATTTACTTAAAACTTCTTTTTTGAGATAAGGTCTTGCTATGTCAGACAGGCTGGTCTTGAACTCCTGGGCTCAAGCAAATCTGGCTCAGCCTCCTAAGTGCACAGTTTATGCTATCAAGCTTAGCATAAACTTATAATTGATATATTTATGGGGTATGGATGATAATTCAACATATGTACACAGTGTACATGATAAAGTCAGAGTGATTAGCATTTCCATTTTTTAAACATATCATTACTCTATGTTGGGGGCCTTCAAACTCTTCCCTTCTGGTTTTTAAATAAAGTGTTTATTAAATTATTGTGAACCATAGTTTTCCTTCTATGGTACAACATTAGAACTTATTCACCTATGTAATTGTATTTTGGTACCCTTTGTCCAGTCTCCTTCTGTTCCTCCTTAAGCTCTAGTGACCACTGTTTGTTCTTCTTAGTTCCTGTTTTCCTCATTTGAATATAAACTCCACAAGAACAGGGATCTTTTCTTTTTTAAAAAAAATATTATTTTTATTTTATGTGTATGAGTGTATTGCCTGCATGTATGTGAGTGCACCCGTGTCATGCAATACTGCAGAGGTCAGATGGGGGCTTTGGATTCCCCTGGAACTGGAGTTAAGGACGGTTTGTAGCCACAATGTGTGTGCTGGGATTCAAACCCGGGTCCTCTGCAAGAGCAGTCAGGGCTCTTAACCACTGAGCCATCTCTCCAGCCTGGATCTTTTTTTTTTAACATGTCTCTACTCCCAAGGCCCACAAAAATGTTAGCGCATAATTAGTTGTCAATAGGTAGTTGAATAAACAACCGAATTAGACTTCAAATTGTTGTTGGAAATACTCTGAGGGTGTTGATATGAGACCTGCAGGGCAGCAGCTATCTGTGAACATGGTACCAAGCCACATACTGAAGATGACAGAGTGAAGAGTGGGAATGAACATGGGTCCTGTTGGCTACACCACACCAGCTCTGTGAACTACCCTCCTCTAGACTTCATATTATCATAGAGAAGTAAAGCTTATCTGAGTAAGCCATTGTTGTCGGGTGTCTGTTGTGAGCATCTGAACACAGCTCTGGTTGATACCAGTTAGTGACTGCTGAAGGTCAAGAATAGTCTGATCTCTGAACAGAAAAAAAAAGGGAGGGCTTTATATAGATCACTCAGGAATCTTAGTAATTCAAAAACATAAGAGTGGGAGCTGATCCCTTGAAGAGGCTGATAGGGAGAAAGAAATGGGAGAAAATATAGAAACAAGTAGAATCATGGAGCTGAGAGGTGCTGCAAGAAAGGAACAGCAATCAATAAACTCAACTGTTGATGAGATGTTCCCAGGAAATGAGATGGGATATCAACACAGAAGGCAGGAATGTAACGGGGTGATTTTTGATAACTCTTTATTTTCTCTTAAGTAGCAGGCATGGTCATCTGTGGTAATTCTGTGTATTACATTGTCTAGGTAGATGCTGCTGTGAAGGTATATTGTGGATATGATTAGTATTAATAATCACTGACTTTAAGTAAATCAGCTTGTCCTCCATAATGGCTGGCATCATCCAATTGGCTAAAAGTCTTAACAGAAAATATTTTTTTCTGGAGAAGGAATTTACCTCAGACTAAAACACAGAATCCTGCCATAGCAGCCTGCTGGCCTGCCCTAAGCATTCCCAATATAAATTCTTACCTGAATTGTTAGCTTACCAGCCTCCTCTATAAATTTTAAACATATAAGCCCTTTAATCACATGAGCCAAACTCTTAAAGTAAAAGTAATTCTCTGACTCTCTCTATGTCTCTGTCTTTCTTTGTCTCTCTCTTAGCATATCCCCCCGTGTCTAATTCACCACCCATTGACAATATCAATCGACAGTTTATAAATTTACCCAATTATATCTTTTAGCTAAATTCTTGGAAGTTTAAGTACTAGGTCAAAGTTTATGAGCTATTAAAGAACCATGATGCTATTGCTGATTTGATTTACTTTTTAGAAATGCTATGTGAAGGCATACTTGAGGGAGTTATGTGTAAGATTTCTAGACTCCTGGACTCATATCTTGAGGTAGGTGCTTATGATCTCTTCTGTCAGTCTGCTTGTTGGGAGGTCTCTACTCTTCATTTTGTATTTGCAACATTTGATGAATTCTGAGTGTGAACATTTTTCATGAATTTGGACAGTATGCCTTCGTTAAACATTAATATTTCATGTAGATCTCTAAAGACATTGCTTACATTTGAAACTTAAGCCTCTTGATAAGGCTAGTTTTCTTTCCATTTGAAGAGGTCACAGATGGTTAGACTCTAACATAAACTTCTGAACTGCTTGTCTTTTGTCCACTTTTCTATTGAATGTCTTTTTCTCAACTTGTAATTAAAAAATTTTTTATTATTTTTATTTTATGTGTATGAGTGTATTGCCTGGACGTATATAAGTGCACCCTTGTCGTGCAATGCCTGCAGAGGCCAGAAAAGGGCGTTGTATTCCCCTGGAACTGGAATTACCAATGGTTGTTCACCACCATGTGGGTTGAACCCAGGTCCTCTGTAAGAGCAGCCAGTGTTCTTAACTGCTAAGCCATCTCTCCAGCCCCATTAATTTGTAATTTTTAAAACATCTATCTATCGCCGGGTGTGGTGGCTTACGCCTTTAATCCCAGCACTTGGGAGGCAGAGGCAGGTGGCTCTCTGTGAGTTCAAGGCCAGCCTGGTCTACATAGTGAGTTCCAGGACAGCCGGGGCTACAGGGAGACCCTGTCTCAAAAAGACCAAAAAAAAAAAAAAGTATCATCTATCTATCATCTATCATCATCCATCTATCATCTATCTATCTATCATCTATCTATCTCTCATCTATTAACGCCTGATTATTCCTTGGGTTATGTTGAATAAAATATAAGATTGAGTCAAATATAAGAGAAAATTATGTAATCTGCTTATCTGCTTACTGGCTCACAGTGAGTACACTCACTTTTTCATTTTGAGACAGGATCTCACTCTGCTTCCCTGGCTGGCCTTGACCTTGTAGTTCTCCTCCTTCACTCTCCAGAGTGCTAGGATTACAAGCATGTGCCACCATGCCTGGCTAAACTGTCATTCAACTTTTTTCAGTGCTGGGGTTGAAACTCACAGCCTTGTGCATGCCAGGCAAGAATTCTACCACTTAGCTCTATCTTGAACCCATTTTTTTTTTTCAGTACAGATGCAGTTTTATTTCCTGAATTTTTTTTTTTTTTTGTCTTTTTGAGACAGGGTCTCCCTGTAGCCCCAGCTGTCCTGAAACTCATTATGTAGAGCAGGCTGGCCTTGAACCCACAGAGATCCACCTGCCTCTGCCTCCAGAGTGCTGGGATTAAAGGTGTGTGCCACCTTCCCAGCTTGAATATTTTTAATAATATCTTTATTTATTCTTTGAAAATTTCATACATTTATACAATGTGTCTTGATCATATCTATCCACTACCCCCTCCCTCCAACTCTTCCTAGTGCCCTCGCCTGTCCATTTTTTTTTTTTTTTTTTGTTATTTTTGGACAGGGTCTTCCTGTAGCCCCAGCTGTCCTGGAACTCACTATGTAGACCAGGGTGGCCTGCTGGGATTAAAGGCGTGCACCACCTCGCCCAGCTCCAAATTATTTTTTTATAAGAGTATACTCTAAATTTAAAATAAGAAGGGGCCGGCGAGATGGCTTGGCGTTAAGAGCACTGGTTGTTCTTGCAGAGGACCTGAGTTTGGTGGCTGTCCTAGTTTTTTTCTTCATTGCTGTGACAAAATATTCTGAACAATACTAACTTGGGGAGGAAAAGGTTTATTTGGCTTACATCTCCCAGGTCACAGTTCATCAGGGAATCCAAGGTAGGAACTCAGGGCAGGAACGTGGAGGCAGGAGCTGGAGCACAGGCCATGGAGGAACACTGCTTACTGGCTTGCTCCCTGGCCCCTGCTCAGCCTGCCTTCTTATGCAACACAGGCCCACCTGCCCAGGGATGGCACCACCCACAGTGGGCTGGGCCCTCCCACATGTCACTCAACAATCAAGAAGGTGCTGCATGGACATGGCCACAGGCCAGTCCAATGAAGGCAATTCCCCAATTGAGGCTCTCTCAACCCAGGTGTATCAAGTTGACACTAAAGCTATCCAGCACAGTGGCTAACAATAGTTCATAACACCAGTTCCAGGGGATCCAATGCTCTTTTTCTGGTCTTCCTGGGTATTTCATGACATGGGTGTGGTTACATACATTCAGATAAAATACTATACACATAAAATAATAATAAAAAGTAGAATGCAGTTATGTTATCCAGCTTTTCATTGATGACAAAATACCCAGTAATGAATGTATAGTGAGGAAATACTTGTTTTGTCTTACAGTTTTGGAGGTTTCTATCCATGGTCAGTTGGCCCATTGGGCCCATGGTAAGGCCACATATTATGGTGGAAGCACACAGCAGAGGAAACTGCTCACCTCATGGTGACTAGGAAGCAAAGGAAGAGAAAGTGGAGGGTCTAGGGTTCCTCTTGGAGGGCATACCCTCAATGACCTAATTTTCTTTTACTAAGCTTCACTGCTTAATGACTCTGTCGCTGTCCAGTAACATGGCCTAAAGCATAATGCCTTTAACACTTGGGCCTTTGTGGACACTCAGCATCTAAACTATAGCAATAGTAAATACATAAGCTAGTATACAGTCATTCATTATTGTGAGCAAATATTATATTCTTTATGTAATTGTGTGTGCTATATACTTTTATACAGTGGCAGAGCTAGAGGTATGTTTACACCAGCATCACCACAGACACATAAGTAATGTATTGCTATAAGCATGAAGACAGCTATGATGTCACTAGGTGATGGGACTTTCCCAGCTCTGTCATAATCTCCTGATATTGTCATGTACACGGTCCATTGTTTTGCACTGTATGGCATTACGGAGAGGAATTTCAGTTCATTCAATTAACTGAAAACAATGCAGGACTCCTGTATCTCTTCAGCACTTACCTCCACACACTGAGGAGGGCTGATTCTTCAGCACCGCCTGCCCATGAATGTTCTATCTGTGGAAGCACCCTCCATCAGTGACAGACAGGGAACGTTCTCTGTATCAATATTCAGCACCCATTGCAGGTTCTCTCTGCTGTGTGTTCCTCTCTGTCTGTCTCCTGAAGCCCAGTAGAGCTCCAGCTGCCCACAGTGGCATTGTAACCACAGTGTCATATTGACTCTCTTCCCTTTCGGACCTCACTTCCATATTTCTCTCCCAGTGCCCTGGGATCCTGTCCCAAATACACGACCTGTATTTGCATTCTTGCCTCAAGGTTTACTTCTGAGGGACTCCAAACTAAGGCCAATGTTTAATATAGTTAGGCCACTTGGAAAAAGCAGTGTCTATTAAGCTGATGTCTATTAAGTACTTGCCATGTGTCAGAGACCATTCTAAGTACATCATGTAACCCTCACAGCAACTCTCCTGGACACTACTATCACTTCCAGTTTACAGAGGAGGCACACAGGCTTAGAGAGGTTAAGTGTCTAAGGTCATGTAGCTAATGGGTCATGAAGGATTTAAACCTAGAGGATTTAACTCAAGTGCCCATGGTTTTAATCACCATATGCCCTTTGACATAACATATCAAATTACTTTAAATATCTTCACTGGTACATATTTAATAGGCTTCTGAGAGCATTTTGCTAATGGATTTTACTGATAGATGATCTTATAGATTTTTAAAATAATCTAGCAGCAACAATGCTTCATATCTTGAATGGCCTGCACTCAACACATTGAAGCTGGGGTCACATGCAAGAAGCTTGTATTTTTCTAACCATATCAAGAAGTTCAGCTATGTTTGCTTTTCCCTTGGGGCCCTTCTAAAATACAAGCCTAATTTTGCAGACTAGACTGGTCAGTTAGCTCAGCTGGTAAGAGTTCAGGGCTGATATTTTTGCTGACTTATGACTTATGCTCTTGCTGCTTTTGTCAAAACTAGTTGCCTGGCTTAAAATTTATTATATAGTAAGTAAAGGTCACTATTTATGCTCCAGCAATCAGTTGAAAGGATGCAAGATTTTGGCTGGTTTTGATGTCGGGTGCAGCATGTTCATTTCTGATTTAAAAGACAGCATTTCATGGGCCCTGAATGACCCTTATCTGAACTGGAATATTTTTCTAGCTGCTGACCTTGTCAAGGTTTTTCATTGTCACCAGGCAAAATATTATGCTGTCCTCTTACCTCCTCTATTGGTCTGAAGAAGAGTAAAACAAATGTTTTGTGGTTCCTAGTAAATGTTATAAAATTGTTTCCCAAGTTAGGTCATTGCAGTTGCAAAATTTTTGTTTTGATAGAAGACTTGGCCAAAAACAACAAAGCTGGCGGTCAGTTATTATTTCAGGGAGCACAATCTTGAGACTAGCCATGGGTCCTGTCTCCCTTTGCGGTAAGAGACAGACGGACTTCTTCCAGCTGTGCCTAAACTATTTTTGAGACAAATATCTTCTCTCTTTATAGAGATATGCTTAGCTTGCTGGCTGAGTTCCCTGGGTTTTGAAACTACCCATAAAATATTGGAAGGCATTTTAACTTTATAAGGCAATTTATCATAAATTACTTTTCACAAACTTTTTTTTTGAGCCAACTTAAAATAAAAACAAACCACACTCTCAGGCCACAGACTCTAATTTTAGTCTAAGCTTTAAAAGATATTTTTGTTTATTATTAGCATGTGCATGTGATGTGATGTGTGTATGTGTGTGTGTGTGTGTGTCTGTGTGTCTGTGTGTCTGTGTGCATGCACAGGAGTGCCACAGAGTGTATGTGGAGGTCAGAGGACAACTTTCAAGAGTTGGCTCTCTCCTTCCACCTTACTGAGGCTGAGTCTTTCTTGTTTCTTCTGCACTGCATACTCCAGGCTGGCTGGCTAGCAAGCTTTCAGGAGACTCTCCTGTCTCCACCTCCCATCTTACACTAGGAGTGGTGGGATTACAGATGTGTGCCATTGTGTCTGTTTTTTTTTTTTTTTTCAAGTGTGTTCTGAGCTCAAACTCCGACAGCAAGATTTGCATGGCAAGAGCCTTTCCCTACTGAACCATCTCATGACCCCCTAGTCTAAATTTTAAAACTGGGCTTTTAAATTTTGAAGCATCACTTAAAATAATATGCTCAGGAAGATTGAGTTTCTTCTTTGATCTTGCAGAGACTGGACGAAGGGTGCCAGCAGTTTCAGTGTCAGGAGTTGGCATTGTTCATAAGTAATATGAAATCAGCAAATAGTTAACAGCTGATTTGCCAGGAGGGAACTGTCCTAATCTGCAGGGTCTGTCAGTTCCTGTGCTATAAATACTCCTCCCCCTGGTTAATTTCAAGCTGTTCATGAGGGATCAGCCAGATGGTAAAATTCCTGAAAGTTTAATAATTGGCTTTCCTGAGCTCCTAAGAGGCAGCTCTAGACAGCATTGCAGATAACTTACTCAAATTGTGCCTCCAAAGTAGACTTGGGCTCCTTGGTTTGTTATCGCCATAATATCCTGGAACTGATAGTAGAAGTTACTAGGACAGCACACAGCAAACCCTGATAGAGTGGCACTTTTACATCTAGTGTGTGCTACCTTCTGTCTTAGTTTTTCTGTTGATATAACAGAATACCTGAAAATGGATAATTTATAAAGAATAGAGTTAAATGAACAGAGATATGTTTGGGCTTTCAGTTGTGGGTATGTATTTGCTTTGACTCTAAGCACTGAAACAGGGCCTTTTGCATGCTAAGCATGGGATCTACCTTTGAGCTATAACTGCAGCCTCTAGCTTACAGGGTTTTTTTTTTTTTTTTTTTTTTTTTGAATAACAGCTCAGTTTATTTTCTGGAGTAAGAAACATTAGCAAACAAAACTAGTAGGCCTTGCAACCTAAAGACACATAGAAACAACATTAGGTCCTCACAGCAGGAACAAGCACCCCAGGAACCAAGTAACTACTTCCAAGAAGGAACTCAAGGGTAAGTAGAGCACCCTTTTACTATGTTGAGGCTTAGGGGGAAATGAGGTCACAAAAGATATCAGGAAAAGCCAGTCAAAGCAGGAGGGAATGGAAGTTTAGAGCTGGCCAGAATGTACAGCAGTTCATCCTCTGGGGCTCTAGCTACAGCACATCATCCTCAAGACCTTGCCCAGCATATGTGTGTGTGTGTGTGTGTGTGTGTGTGTGTGTGTGTGTGTTTGTTTGTGTGCATGTGTGTGTGTGACCAATTACAGCACCTGCCTCTTCTGTGGTGCTGGGCCTCCAGGACTGCTGGGACTAATGGGATTACCAGAGTCCTTATGGTCTCCAGGACCTGCAAGATCTGGCCTGATGTGGTTGACACTACCAACGACTGTAATATCTGGGACACCCTCACCTTCTTCCTTAGCTTACATGGCTTCTAGTTCATTAACCTGGGGTCACATATTTTTTAAAAATATTTTATTTATTATTTTTATTTCATGTGTGCATGCGTGTATTGCCTGCATGTTTCTAAGTGCATCCGTGTCTTTCAATGCTCTCAGCGATCAGAAGAGGACGTCAAATCCCCTGGAACCAGAGTTAAGGATGGTTGTTAGCTGCCATGTGGGTGCTGGGAACTGAGCCCCTGGGACCACATCTTAAATGTTCCTACCTTCTCCACTGGAGGTGGTAGAGTCTACTTTTCCTCCTTGGCTTGCAGTTCTTGAGACTGGGAAGTTCAAGGTCATGGTGCTGGCATCAGCTCAGATTCTGGTGAAGACCTCTTGTTGCTTAACACACAGAGGAAAGCTGAGAAACAAGAGGGCACGTGTAGAAGATGGAAAAGTGGTACCAAACTCCAGTGATAGCTAACTCATCCTGGGAGAAAGGCATCATTCTATCATGAGGACCCCATCCTGTGACACATACACCTGCTGATAAACTCCACTTTCCAGCACTGCCATGTGGAGAAATTAAGATGCCAGTCCATGGTTGATGAGGTAGCTCTGTGTTAGAGCACATGCCTTGCATGCACTCCTAGGTATCATCCCAGTACTGCCAAAAAGCAAAACAAAAAACAGCACAAAACCCGCAAAGATTCCAATACGGGAACTTTGGAGATCACATCCTTTTTAATTATCCTCTCCAAGTCACATAGTTAGGGTCACTGAGGATAGTCCAAGGGCATTTTAGACACAAGGGCCACTTAGGGCTCTGTGGTTGAGGTGAAGACTGCTGTGTTCAGCAAAGGCTGACCACAGAACAAGAAAAGCAACTAGAGCTGGCTTGGATGCCTCTCTTTGCAATGGATTTTGTTTTAGGCTTACATCTGAAAAGTCAGAGCCTTTAAGAAGCCTGGGAAATGTCTTCCTTATCCATCACAGATCTCTCTCTCTCTCTCTCTCTCTCTCTCTCTCTCTCTCTCTCTCTTAGAAAGAGCTTTTCCAAGGAATTAATTTTTCCTTCTCGTGTGTCTTGTAAACTACAGTCATTCTGCTGACTGGCATATTTTCTTTCTTAACACATGTATTGGTGTTCTGTCCCTATGTATTTCCTCTAAAGGTGAAGGGTGACATAAACCTAGCCATCAGAGTGGCGAGAAGCAGAGCGCAAACTCCATTTCAATTTGAGGCTGCTACTAAATTTGACTCTGCCCTTTGAAACAGTCCACTCAGCGAATGTGGAGTGGGAGGCCAGGCCTTCCGTAGTGCTGCTGCTAAGAGCCTTTGCAAGGCTTTATCTTTGTTCACATGGTATCCAGCTTCCCAGTGAAATTCAGGATGACCCTCCCAATATCCAACAATTTCATCTTTCATCTTGAGCTTTTAAGTTTCATTCACTCTTTCATTCTTTTTAAAAAAAATTAAACATTTCATTTAAAATTTTTATTTATATGCATGTATTATTTGCATGTTAAGTGTTCCCATGTGTGCAATGCTCTTGGAGGACAGACGAGGGCAATGGATGCCCTGGAAATGGAGTTACAGACAGTTGTCAGCTTCCATGTGAGTGCTGGGGTTCAAACCCAAGTCTTCTGCAAGAACAGCCAGTGCTCTTAACTGTTGACCCGTCTCTCCAGTCCTTCTTTTATTTATTTTTTAACAGGCTCTTAGTTCGTATCAGGATGAGATATTGGAGTGCCCAAGTTCCTATATACCTGATGGAAAATAAGTAACATAAAAACAGGGAATAAGTGAAGAGAGTTTAAGGAAGAGACAGTGTCTAGAGCAGTAGGCAGTGCTAAAGGAATCAACAAAGCAGGGGAAAGTACCCAGAAAACAGCGCTAGCAGGAAGCCCTTGCTATCTATCCTTAAGTCTAAAAGTGCAAGAGAGAAATTCAGGAAGGATTATGGGCTTGGACAGAAGGAAGCAGGAGAGTCTTCTTGGACTGTCAATGACTACCACATGGCAAACCATACAGGAAGACAGATGGATGGCAAGAGAGTCAGGTGATGTAACTTGGAGGGCCAGGCTTTTAGGGCTCAAAGATTTTATTTTTAATTATGTGTAGATGTGTGTGTCTGTGTGTCAGTTTGTGGACATGAGTGCAGTGCCCACAGATGCCAGAAGAGAGAGTCGGGGTTGGAGTTACAGCAGGTTGTGAGCTTCCTGCTATGGGTGCTGGGAACTGAACTCTGGTCTGCTGCAAGAACAGCATGAACCTTATTCATGGAACCACCTCTCCAGCCCCACTTTTAAGGTTTTAAGTATCATGGAGAAGAATCTCTGAGGATCCACAGATGGAGGATGGCTACTGGGGAGTGGCCAGCATTAGTGCCAGTCCTGCTTTCAAAGAGCTATAGTCTAGAGAGAGCAACCCAATATGCAGCTACTGGGATGTCAGAGAGGAAAAGCCTAAGTCAAAAGTGTATCTTGGTCTTATGGGAACCTGAGTGTATTGAACTGGAAATATCTTGACATCTATTTGTATACATTAATATCTATGATGGTTTAGGTGAAGGTTCAAAGAATAAAAAAGATGTGGGAATACAAACTGATGGTGATTAGCAAATAAAGAAAAGGATGGAATCTATAGGATGGTGGGGGGCATCCAGAAGTCACAGATTTTATTTTCTAGTATTTTAAAATTTTGTATTGAATTTTTGTGTATCTCAGGCACATCATCTTAATCATCTTTATACTCCCTTCCCCACCAGCACCCTCCTATAGCCTCCCACTGGATTTCATGCATTCTGCCACTTATGTTGAGGCTTATCAATTCAAGTTAGTGTTCCCTGATGACCTTCAGTGCATGTTCATCCACTGGGCTCTAGTCTGCCTATCTAGAGTCACTTCTTTAAATAAGATCAGTTTTTCCTTACCCAGCAGTAGTCAGCTGCCCAATAGTTTTTCAGCTAAGATTGGGACCTGCTGCCCATTTCCACAGTTCTGTGCTGGGTTTTTGTTTGCTTGTGTTTGCATGGACCTTGCGCATGCTGTCACCATTGCTGTTAGTTCATGTGTGCAAGGTACCAGGAACCTGTAAGACTCTGTATCCATGTGAAGACACAGATTTTAAACAAGTGAAGGGATCAGAAGCAGTTATCTGCTAGAAGATGGACTGGCAGGATAATAATACCATTTACAGCCCCTTTCCAACTGACTTAGCAAGTCAGGTGGTTAGAACAGGCAGTTCTTCAAATTTTGCTTCAGTCCTGCCAAGCAACGGTGATTTTCTACAAACCACTTATTATTGGAAATTTCACTACAAAAGTTTGGGCTAGCGAGGTAATTCAGTGGGCAAAGGTGTTTGGGATTTGGGTGTGTAACTTTTTCTTTTGTTATAATATCAAACATACAGAAAAGTTGAACAAAGAGCTAAGAGAGCTCTCCTGTACTCTTTACCTAAATTCACCAATTATTTACATTTTGTTTCAATTGCTTTATTAGTCTATGACTTTATGTGTGTAGAAGTTATATAAAAGTATCCAATACTGATTCTAAACCATGGTAAGTTGGACAGTGCACCCTTTTGTTCCTAATGCTTCCTAAGAACATTTTTTTCACATGTCCTAACTATCAAGACCAGATACTTTAGGGGCTGGAGAGATGTTAAAAACACTGGCTTCTCTTACAGAGGACCTGGGTTGGGTTCTTAGCATCCACGTTACTGCTAACAAGCATCCAAAATTCCAGTTCCAGGGGATCTGATGCCTTCTTCTGACCTCCATGGACATTGCATGACCCAGGTGCACTTAAACACATGCAGGCAATATACTCATACACATAAAATAAAAATAAGGTATTTAAAAAGACAAGATACTTTAATTCCTTTCACATTCCGTTCAAATTTCAGCAATGATTGTAGTAATATTCCTTTACAGTTTTTCTTGTTTCTAGCTCAGAGTCCAGTTCAGGCTCATGCATTGCTTTTAATAATCTTTTTTTTTTTTTTTTTTTTTTTTTTGGTACTTTTCAGTCAAAGAATCAAGGTGCTGAGTGTCTTTATATAAATTTGATTCTTCAGTTCTGCACTTGATCCAATGGAAAACAGGTTGGATGCTTAACACTCCCTTGCCTTTCTAGTCCTGCCTGCCCCCTCTGCTCTTTACAGTCACCTTCAGAACCCTACTGCAGGGTGTTCAATTTTAGTGCAGCGTGGCCCTCTGGTGGCAGACATCTTTATGTTGTGGGAAACTGATAAGAGCTGTATATCACCTGAATTGGTTTAGACCAGATGATTTAAACAACAGAAGTTTGTTTTTCAAGGTCTGGAGGCTAGAGGCCTGAGATAAAGGTGTCAGCAGGGCCTCTCTCCTTAATTTGCAGATGGCAGGCTTTGCTCTGTCTCCACATAGTTATCCCTTTGTGTCTTTTAATCCCTCTTCTTATAGGACACCAGTCATATTGGGTCACACCCTAATAACATCATTTTTCTTTAATTGCTTTTACTTTTAAAGGTCTTATCTCCAAGATAAGTCACATTTTGAAAGGATTAGCTCTTAAACTTATGAGGCTTGCTGGTTTGTGTAGGGGGGTGGGGCACAGGTTAGCACACAACAAGCAGGAAGGCCACCTTAGGATTCTTTAGGTCAAACCCATCATTAAAAAAAAAAAAAAAAAAAAATGGTCACTAGGGGCTGGAGAGGTGACTCAGTGGTTAAGAGACCTGGATGCTCTTGCAGAGGACCTGGATTAGGTTCCCAGCACCCACATGGAAGTTAACAACTGTCTGTAACTCCAGTTCCAGGGGATCCGACACCCTTTTCTGACTTCTGTGGGCATATAACATGGGTGCACTTACATACATGCAGGTATACACTCATACACATAAATAATATTTTTCAAATATTTAAAAAGGCTAATAAGGCAAATCGCTAATAAACACTTTTAAAAAGTGTTCAACATCATTAGCTATCAGAGAAATACAAATTAAAACTACTTTGAGATTCCATTTCACTGCAGTCAGAATGGCTATCATTAAAAAGTCAAATGACAACAGGTGCTGGTAAAGACATGGGGAAAGAGAAATGCTTGTTAATCATTGCTGGGAGTGCAAATTGGAGCAACCACTGTAGAAATCAATGTAGAGATTCCTCTAAAAGCCAGAAACAGAATTAGCAGATGACCCAGCTATTCCGCTCCTAGGTATATACCCAAAGTACTACATATCTGACTACAGAGATACTTGCTCATTGTGTTCATTGCTGTTCTGTTTGCAATAGCCAGGAAATGGAATTAACCCTAATGTCCATCACCTGGTGGATAGATAATGAAAATGTGGTACATACACAATAGAATTTTATTCATCTATAAAGATAGTGAAATTATGAAGTTTGTAGATAAATGGATGGAACTGGAAAAAACTATGAGCGAAGTGACACAGGGACAGAAAAACAAACATGCACATTCTCCCTCATATGTGGAACCTAATTTTGTGTGTTCAATATGGAATACTTATAGAAGCCAGGAAGCTAGAAAGAGGTCATTGGGTGAAGGTTCCTTAAGGGAGGGGGGAAGGAATAGTGGAATTTAAATGATATGAAACCAGAGAGGGGTAATACTGGGGTGGAAAAGTTTAAGCAGGGTGGGGGTGAGGGAGGGCTAACCAAAATGAAGAATCAAAAAGCCATATGGTAACTTAATGTTGTAACCAAATTTTAAAACATAATAATAAAAAAGTTTGACGCTCAGCTGGGAAAAGCTACTCCTGGAAGCTGTGGATCATTAAACAAAAACCTCAGTGCCAAGGGCCAGGTATCTTTTGAGTTGCTTGTCAGGGACAAGGGCTCCCAAAACAATACAGGCTTTTGCCATTCTTCTTGGTGTCCCACCAGAACTAGATGATAAGACCCTACTGCTGAAGACACTTTGGCTGTACAATTTGGAGAAATCAAGCTGGAATTGAGCTGGGAGCTTCCTCCATGCTGGCTAACTTTCAGAGTCCTAGAAGATTCTATGTAGACTGCAGGGCTGTTGGGTATCAACTGTCTTCCCCAGCTGTGAGTCCTATGAATGATGAAACCAACCTGCCATACAAGATGTGCATGCTTGTGCAATAGTGGCACTACTGTTATGGGGGTAGCCAACTGCTTTCTGATTGGGTTTGAGGATCTCTCCTCTCCTCTGTAGGGAATCCATGCCTGGTACTAGAAATCTGGCCAAAAATCCATGGTAGGGGAGATCATAAGTTTTAGAGAGGAACTGAATACTGTTTTTAGCTAACTTGACATAGTGTCAAATTGCTTTCTGAATATTTATGCATATACCTTAGACAAATTCTACTCTCAGACTTAACCAGAGACGCCTCTCTTTCCAGTGACTGGTGGTGAATATAGAGACTCATAGCTATACAAGGTGCTGAGAAAAAGCTGACAGATGAGTGCTCTGTCCTAAATAAGATTTATTTTACCTCCCCTAAAGCTCAGGGAACAGTGCAGAAGAGGGGAAGAAATAATGTAAGAGCTGGAAGACAAGAGAAGGGCTACAAGCTGCTGTGTTCTGGGCATTTAGGTGCTGTTTCTGTGGTCTCCATTAATCTGAACATTTCCATAACTTCTCTTTATCTTTTATGGGTATTTACAAATGTTAAAACACTTTGTTTGGGGATCTGCAGTTAAGTGCACTGGCAGCTGTTGCAGAGGACTTGGGTTTAGTTCCCAGCACCCACATGATTGCTAATAACCATCCTTAACTCCAGTTCTATGGGATCCAATGCCCTAGTCTAGCCTCTGTGGGCATTGAATGCACATAGTGCACTTACATACCTATACAGCAGTAAGTGCTCATAGCCACTGAGCCATCTTTCCACCTTCTTTTTTTCCTTTAAAATTTTTTATTATTATTACTACTACTACTATTATTATTATTTGGTTGTTTTTATGACAGGGTCTTACTATGTAGCCCCAGCTGGCATGGCCCTCTCTATGTAGAACATCCCAGTCAGGCCTCTATCTCACAGCAGTCCTTTGCCTCATGAGTGCTGGGGTAAAGGTGTGCACCACCACACCCAGTAGCCTGGGTGCTTCCCCAGTTGCCTGGGGGTGTTGGAATGAGGAGTGCATAGAGCAAAGTCACAGAAAACTTTGGATGTGACTCACAGCAATAAACAAACTTTGTAGTTTTCAGCCCCTAACACTGGGGCTTTGTTCCCACAGCATAAACTAGCCTATGCGAGTTGATTCACTATCTTCTGTTTTGTGTTTAATTTTAATATCATTGCCAAAGAAATGTATCTTTTCAAATAATACTTCAGAGTAAGCAGGTGCTTTACCCACTGAGCCATCTTGCTGGCTCCCTATATTAGGATTTAAAAATATTTTTATTGATTCTTTTTTAATTATAAAGAAAACATATTTCTTACACAGGACAATTCAGACTGATGCAATATATTTATTCCAAGTTAGTTATTTTATGTAGTAGTTTTCCCCCTCAACAGACTTGTGATAACCACCTTTTAAAACTGTAAATAGTTATCAAAATATTTTTTTGGCATTCTAATAAAGTTTATAAGGTCTAATTTACCTATTTCCATATAATAAAATCAAACATTTAAAAGTGATAATTTGATAAATTGTGACTAAGCTTGCATTCACATGACTACTATGAAAACCAGGATTTAGAACATTCCTGTCACCCTAAGAAATTCCCACATGCTTCAATGTCATTAATCTCCTCAGCTCTTAGACTGTGAAAACCACTGATGTGTTTTAATAACATTTTATTTGTATTGTGTATATTTAAAGTATGTAACATGATCTTTTGATATTTGCATACATCATAAAATTACTACTATGATCAAGCCAATTCACCTTTTCATCGTCTCATGTAATCGCTTTACTTTTCTACAGGGGTTGTGGTGAAAGAACACTAAAAAAATCTACAATTGGCCAATTTCTAGTATATAACACAATTAACATTCTGTGACTAACAAAATGTGTTAACTTAACAAAAGAAACAGTCCCCACCAATCAAAAGGCTAAAAATGCCATCAGATAGCATCCGAGGCCTGCAGCTGAGATCTTTCACTGTATCTGCTTACTTACTGTCTCCACCAATGTATTTGAAAAGTGTATTGATTTATGACTTTTCTGTGTTCTGTTACTATAAAACAGTGAAACAGTTATCATATTGGAATATGGAATCTGGGGTAACTTGAATCTGTGTTCACGGGTCATGGTCACTCATATTTGGCTCCAGAATAAACTCTTACCCCTTTTAAAAGAGAGAGAGAGGTGGCTCAGGGGTTAAGAGCACTGGCTGCTCTTGCAGAGGACTGGGTTTGATTCCCAGCACCCACATGGTGGCTAACAACTGTCTGTAACTCCAGTTCCAGGGGATCTGACATCTTCTTCTGTCCTCCGTGGGCACTGCATGACACAGGTGCATTTACACACATGCAGGCATAACACTCGCACACATGAAATAAAAATAAATAAGTTATCAAAATAATCTTAATCTTTGAATCTCACAAAAAGTATATTTTACAATTCCACCCAGCATATCAAGGCTGCAAGAATAACATTTGTTTCTTTGTTTCTTAGTTTTTTCTTTCTCCCCCTCCCCTTTCTTTCTTTTGGATTTTTTTTTTTTGAGACAGGGTCTCCCTATAGCCCCTGTTGACCTGGAACTTGGTGTGTAGACCTGGCTGGCCTCCATCTGACAGAGATCTACCTGCTTCTGCTTCCTGAGGTCTAGGATTAAAGGTATATGCCACCATGCCTGGCTAGGAATATCATTTTTTTATCCAAATATTTTACAACTGGACTCCCCCCAAAGAAAAATAAACAAAGAAATAAATAAAAAGACCACATATGCTTGAATTAAGGGCTAATTTACCCAAACAACCAGAAATAAAATAAAATATCCAAATTATTAGCATCAGTATAATACAATTGTAACTTGAAGAGTCAGTTTGCCATCAACAATGGTTGCTTGAGCACAGGGTGACTGCCCAAGAGCTGGCAGCGGAAGCTGTTGAGCAGATCTGTGTCTCCCCCTCTGTATCTCTGCACTGCCAGCTCCCACTTGTGCATTGCTCCACATGCACTGTGTCTGCATTTTTAAAAAACCCACACAAACTTCTATTAAGCAGATAATGGGGAAGAAGAACAAAAGCTAAAGACAATGCTCTTGCTTTTGGATATGATCATTTCCCTTATACATGAAGTATTCAACAACATAACGAAAAAACGAATTTTTATATTCTCTAAACCCAAAGCTGAACTCATTGAGTCAGGTCACTGTGGGCGTTTAGATGCTACTTCCTGGTATCGTCATCTGTTGTCTCACTGCTGCTTATCCCAGTCCTCAGACTCAGCTTTCCAAGTGCTTCTGCAAGGGGAGCAGGCTGAACTGTGGCTCTGCAAGGAGCCATTCTTTCCAAAGTCATTTCTTTGTAGCTGTTCTGTTTTTGTCCCCCATAAGCAGGAGGCAACTCTCATTTGCAGGATACCTGCTGTTCCATTGCTTTAAATTACCTGTGCTCTGTTTCCAGAGAGTGTGAGAGGACCTCCCCTTCTTCCACGATGGCTGCAGAAAGACTGTGCTGATGACAACCTTACTCTCCAGCTTCCTTTGCTTCCCTTGTGGTGGTGTCTTTCAAATCTTCCAGCTTGTCACAGTCTCTATTCTCAGAGAAATCTCCATTGTAGTCATCCCTCAGAGTCTTTAGGAACTCACTCTTCTTGTCAGTCGGTGGTGGGTCAATTTGGTCAGGCAAGAGAATTTGATCTCAATCTGAAGGTAGTACTGGAGGGGCTCTCTTTGTGAGAACTTAGAAGTATGCCAGCAGCTGGTACCACTGGCTTCATAACAGAAACTGGATTGGTAAAAGCAGTCTCCTGGCTGGAGGAGTGGATCCTGATTTGTGCTCTGTTCTGTTTATTTTCCATGCATTGGGCTTAGAAGGAGGAGGTGCAGACTTGGGAACCAAGTTGTTATAGACACTTGGGGCCATGGTTGACACTCTTCCCATTTGCATGGTGGGATCCTGGTGAGGTCAATGTAGCAGCGTCAGGGGCAGCAGCAGCATCCTCTTTGGAGACTTTTTTGATGAACAGCATCTTAGAGGGTTGCTTGGCACTACGTTGATTTTCCCACACTCCCACTGGGTCTACATAGTTGATTCTGCTTACCAGCTCCTGGACTCAAAGAAGGAAAGTCTTCCTCTTCAAACTGCAACTTTTCTACTTTTTCTTTTTTCCCTAATCTCTGTTGGCAGCTTTTCTTGAAAGACACAACCTTTCCAGGAGTGGGAGCTGCCATTCCAGTGTGGATGGTTCCCTGTGCTGCCTCCATTACGTTGGCTCATGCCATCGTGACCTTAGGAAGGACCGTGCAACCAGATAGGTTCTCCATGATTTCAGCATATGTTCCCTTGGAGACATCAGAGTCCATAGAATCATGGCAGAAAAGGAGCGTTGGTACCAGGAATCTCCTATGGTCCATCGTTAAAAATGTCATCAGATGGATTATGCCAATGGCTGCTTATTCCAAACCTACCTTCTCCATGAGATGGGTGCTCTCTGTGTTCTTCAAAGGTGTCTGTAGGTGACTTAGCTGACCACGGCACTGAGAAATTTAGTCAAGCAGGAACAAAGTCATGCTGTGTCACTTAGGTCCAGTGTCTCTTTTCAGCAAGGAGAGGCATCCAACTTCATGACTAGGATCCCAGAGTGTCACCTCTGTGGTCCTGTTTTCTGAGTCTGATAGCTGGATCATCCATGAGGTTTTCTTGTTCAACAGTGCTTAAGTAGCCTGGCTAGCAGCAAGGAATGAGGATGAACTGGTATATCTGTGGTAGGATATAGTCTTTTGCCCAAAAGTATATACCCAAGAGTAGTATAGCTGGATCATATGGTAGATCTATTTCTAGCTGTTCGAGGAACCTCCACACCAATTTCTATACCACTTTGCACTCCCACCAGCAGTGAGTAAGTGTTCCCTTTCCCCACATCTTGCTAACACTTGCCATCATTTCTTTTTTGGATTGTATCCATCCTGACTGGGGTAAGATGAAATCTCAAAAGCTGCTCAGAACATAATGCTTATGTCCACTGGTGATATCAAGGTTGAGGGCAAGGTCCTCTCAGAGTTGAATGGAAAGCTCCCTGGTATTCCGTGTTCCTACCCCCAATGTGTCCATTGTAGTTCTGACCTGTGCCTGAAGAAAGCTGCCAAACATGATGACATCAAGAAGATGGTGAAGCAGGCCTTGGAGGGCCCCCTAAGGGGCACCCTGGGCTATACTGAGGACCAGGTCATCTGCAACTTGAACACTGACACTCACTCTTCTACCTTTGATGCTGAGGCTCACATTGCCCTCAATGGCCACGTTGTCAAGCTCATTTCCTGATATGAGAATGAATTTGGCTACAATGACAGAGTGGTGAACATTGTGGTCCATGGCCTCCAAGGGGTAAGAAACCCTGGACCACTCACTCCAGCAAGAACACCCCAGCAAGAGGAAGAGAGAGGTCCTTGTCTGGGGAGTCCCTGCCTCAACTCAGCCCCAATACACTGAGTAACTGAGTATCTTCATTCAAAGTTTCCATCCCAGACCCCCAGAAGAAGGAGAGGGGCTTAGGGAGCCTCACTCTCTGGAATGCCATCAATAAAGTTCACTGCACCCGCCCCAAATTTGTGGTATGTGTATGTGTGTGTGTGTGTGTGTGCATGTGTGTGTACACATATAGAAGCCAGAGCTCAACTTCAGGTTATCTTCCTTTATTGCTCTATTCTTTATTTTATGTAAATATAATAAATTTATTAATTCTTTAAGAATTTATCTACCTTATTATTTTTGAGACAGGGTCCTCACTGAACCTGGAGCTGGCTGGCCAGGGAGCCCCTGATATTTATCTATCTCTCCTCTACTCCCTTAGCACTGGAGTGATAGGCCTGCACTACCACATTCTACCTTTACATGGGCACTGGGTATAAGAACTCAGGCCCTCATACTTACCACACAAGCACTTTACTTACTGAACAATTTCCCAATATCCTCACCTTACTCTTGATTCTGGCTGTGACCCTGCAATTTGACTGAACAATGGGATGTTCACGGACTTGCTGCAAAGGCAGTCCTGGCCAGGCTTCTGGCACTGCTAATTCAGAAAGACCAGAGGTGTTTGGAATAGAGCCGCCTCAGCTGATCAGATTTGCAGCTGACCTGGGAACCTGGAGAAGAGTGATAAATACTTGCCATTATGTTTCACTTAAGTTTGGGGGCAGTTTGTTCTGTACCAATTAACACATAATGTCAAAGGGCATGGATGATTCATAGTTCTCATTACATGTTGGTTCTGCTCTCTGGGAAGCCTGAAATCAATCTACTATGCTAACAGCATAGTGCATGTACACCTAAAAATTGTACTCATGTGCCCTCCTCTACTTGCCATGAAATTTTGAGAGAGAGAAAGAGAAAGGAGAGAGGAGAGAGGAGAGAGGAGAGAGAGAGAGAGAGAGAGAGAGAGAGAGAGAGAGAGAGAGAGAGATACAACCAGCATGATTTGGGACCTTACATAGCTTTATTCCACACTGAATTATTTTTATACAAGCTTTTGGTATAATAATAAACTCAACAGAGGTCTAAGTAATTTTCTCTATCTCTGATAACTGTGACTTTAATTTATGGTATAATTGTGAGCAATCCATATAGTTTTGTGGTTATATGGTATGCTAATCCTTATTTTTAAGAGAGTAGCCTTCCCTTTTTTTGCAGGGTCTGTATTGCTAGGTAGACCAGGCCTGACTCTGCCTCTGTCTTCTTTCCCTGTCTGCCTTAATGCCTTGCAACAGGGTCTCTCACTCAACTGGAAACTTGATGTTTCAGGATCAGCTCACTTCTAATGCTGGATATGCTGGATTTACAGGCACGAACAGCCATGCCCAGCTTGTTACATGGGGTCTAAGGATTCAAACTCAGGTCCTTATGATTGCACAGCAAGAACTCTCACTTGCTGAGCCATCTCCCCAGCCCCTGATAATGATTTTTAAAATTGTAGATATAACATAATAGTTATAGTCAATAATATTTTCATCAAACGGAGCTATATTTTTTCAACATCACATTTTACTTTTGGATTGTCAAAACCTAGCTATCAAATTATACAAATGTATATATTTTAAGGCTTGTTATCAAATCCAACTGCTATTTCCACAATAAAAATTAAAATGAAACACAGTGGCATTGAAAGCATTTGAAAGCTGGGCATTTTATTCAACCCTCAGGATGTAAAGATTTCTGTTCAGCTCAAAGCACCTATTAACAACTCCTTGGTCAAGGTGCTACTTCTTTCTTCCAGTTAAAAAAAGGATGTCAAGGACTGGAGAGATGGCTCAGCAGTTAAGAGAACTGACTGCTCTTGCAGAGGACTTGGGATCTGTTCTCAGCAACTACAAGACGGGTAACAACCACCTATAATTCTAGTTCCAGGGGATCTCACACCCTCTTCTGCAGGCATTGAATGCACAGGTGCACTTAGAGAACACCAAACACTCATACACATAACAAAAATAAAAATAAAGAAATAAATAAAAAAATGTAATATAAAGGATGTTAGAATCCAGGAGAACAAAGGTGGCATTTTAATCATCACCAATCATATTTGCTAAATTATTGCATGAGTTGTTGATTCTTCACAAATACGCAGAAGTATTAGCAAGAAGGCAGGGTGTGGTGACACAAACCTTTAATCCTAGCATTTGGGAAGCAGAGGTAGGTGCATCTCTGTGAGTTCGAGGCCAGCCTGGTCTGTACAGTGAGTTCCAGGTAAGATGGGGCTACAATGAGACCCTGACTCAAAACGACCAAAAACCAAGTGTTTAGTAAGAAGAGGGTTGGAGGGAACCTGGGTTCAGTTCCCAGCACCCTCATGTCAGTTAACAACTGTCTATAACTCCAGTAACTGGGGATCTGATCCCACCTGACGCTGTCTTCCTGCCTCCCTGGGCATGGCATGACATTGGTGCACTACATACATGCAGGCAAAACACTCATACACATAAAATAAATTAATAATACTTTTTAAAAGAAAGTAAATTTCTGGAAACACACCACTGTTTACTGTGCTATGCTATTTTATCTGCATGGACAGTCAGGAACCCCCACTGGAGAGAGGCTCAACATCATGTTAGAATTACGGAAAGGAACTGCTTAAATAATCTGAAAATAAGCAGTGTTAAATTACATTATGAGGGTTGGAAGAGAGAAGACAAAGTGCTGGGCCCTCAGCTGTAGTGTTCGGTCAAGTTTAACCAGCTGGCTTTGGATTGCCTACATAGGGGACCAGTGGAACCAGTCAAAAGAACATCATGTTTCCTTTGTCCCCTGATCCTCCATCCAGTCGCAGAGCAACAGGCCTTCACAATTGGAAACAAAGAGGTCACTGCCCATGTCCCTTTCATCCTAGGGCTGGAGGACTGCTAATCCCGGGCACAAAGCGGGCCGCAGCTCCCCATTATTCTGCGCCTGGCGCTGGGCACATCTGCTGACCGACTCTGGAAGGTCCCACTTGGGCCGCCTGAGGGTTATTTAGCCGGCGCGGGCCGGGCCACGGCCTCCCGGGAGCCATGTACCGGCGCTGCTACGTCTTCCAGGCCAGCCAGGAGCGCTACGAGTGCGCAGAGCCTGAGGGTCCGGCCGAGCCCCGAGTGGCTGCGCCGGGCTTGGAGGCGCTTCGTGCGTTGGGTGAGCACGTGGCAGGCCACATCCAGCGGGCCCCCGCCCTCCAGCAGCGCCACGCCGGCCTGCGGCGGCAGCTCGACGCCTTCCAGCGCCTGGGCGAGCTGGCCGGGCCCGAGGACGCCCTCGCCCGCCACATCGGGGCCAACCTGCAGCGTGTCCGGGATCTGTAGGCCGAGCGCACGCAGCTGGAGAGCCAGGCGGCCGTGGCGCAGCGCGCGCTTGACAGTTCCGCAGCAAGTAAGCGGCGCCAGGGGGGGAAATGAGGCCCGCACGGGAGGCCCGCGCGCGGGATGGGGAGCGCGGTGCAGTCCAGGGGCGGAGGGCGGGCGACAGAGGACCTCTTCCTGCCGAGGGACCTGCAGGTGCAGTGTTCTAAAGGCAGCCCGACTTCCAGTTTGATGGCACCTCCCGCTTTACAGGAAATTTCGTGTGTTAGAATTTAAGCATAATGTACAGTAAAACACACAGATTTTAAGTGCATAGTTCAAGTTTTGACGACTGTGCTTACTCTGAGCCCAAACCAAAATAAGCGAGATTGGTTTCACAGCCCCAGAGTTGCTTCCTCTGTGTTCCCAATCCATCCTCTTCCTCAAACCAGAGGCGCCCAGTTGTGATTGCTGCCACCAGGTTTTACTTTTGTCTGTTCTAGAATTTCAGAATATGTACTTCTTATAGGACTGGTTTCTTTCACTCAGCATTATCTTTCCAACTTACCTTTCATACAGATAAATATTGTATGTTGACCATATTCCTCCCTGAACCCCTATATCTCCCTTTCTTCATCCCCCCCATTTGTCTCCTTTCCCCCTAGACAATTTTACCTCTACTTTCATTTTATAAATACATATATGATTTTATGTGACTATATAAAAATCTAGGAACCACAAATGAGACAAAACATATAATTGCTTTCTGAAACTGGTTTAATTGGCTTAATATGCTTATTTCTAGCTGCATCCATTTTTCTACAAACGGTATTCTTTATGGTTGAAAAAATTCATGTGTATGCATAACATTTTCTTTATCCATTTCTCTGTTGTTGGATCCTTAGGTTGGTGTCCAACAAAAAGCTGCCCGACCTTTTGTGAATAGAGTTGCAGTAAACATTGACACAGTGCCATGTTTTTGAGATGTCCAAATGGGAGGTAATTTTCATAGCCTTATCCCTACTACATCATTTTCCAGAGAGACTATCATAATGTGAACACATTTGGGGTAAGGCCACTCAGCTAGTGAATGTTGTGCTGGACATGGAGTTCAGGTCCTCACATGCAAAGTCTGACGTCATGGTGTAATGGGTGACATCTAGGAATTAAGTTTCAATGTGTTATCTCTAAGGTCTCGATACTCAAAGTGTAGTCTGTGGCCCCGCTGCACCATCATCATCATCATCATCATCATCATCACCATCACTACCATCACCATCATCACCACCACTACCACCACCATCATTAACAGGGAACTTTGCTGGAATGTAGCCTCCTGGGCCTCTTACAGCTCCTGTGTCAGAACCTGTGTTTTAGTAGAGATCCCCGGTGATAACTGTTTAAGAAGTTTAAGAGGTTTTCCCTGGATCTGGGCATGTTGGCACACACTGTTAATCCCAGCAGTCAGGAGACAGAGGCAGGTAGATCTCTGTGAGTTCAAGGCCAGCCTGGCCTACATAGTAAGCTCTAGGCCAGCTAGGGCTACAGGGAGATCCTGTCTCAGAAAAATAAATAAATAAATAAAGTCCTCCCCTCCCCTATTTTGGTGATGGTGGTAAAATGCATATAATGTGAAAACACTGTCTTAACCATTTGAAGTACACAGTGTAATGCAGCTCAGATACCCAGGGAGGCTTGATAGACTGTCAGGATGTCCTGGATCCCCAGACGGCTGTAATTGTGCATCTGGTTGTTATGTACCATTACTTGGATGGACAGGCATCACTTCCATGACCATTCACTGAGGAACACCATGTTTAGTTTTCCTGGTCTTTTCCTGATTTCACTTGGTTTTGAGTTGGATGGTCATCATGGAGAAGTTCTTCAAGTTCTGTTTGATTTAAAAATCTTACTAACTCATTCTCCACCATTTCCCTCATGAAGTTTTTGATATTTTGCCTGAAATAGTGGAATTTGAAAAGTCATTATAGCACATCCTCATTCATGGGTGCACACACACACACACACACACACACACACACACATCCAAAGATTGTTTTTACATTCCTGAGGTGAGCTGGTGACTAGCCAAAGCCTGGTGAGAGTCGTGCAGGAAGGGGAGCGTGAGCAGTGTGGCTCACACCATGTTAGGCATATTCTCCACCTGGAACTTGGATAATTTCAGTCAAGTCTTTTTAGCATATCAAAGACTAAGTAAAACAGCAAGTAAAAAAAAGAACCATAAAAACAAATAAAAGCACCCAAATTCAGTGATGAATACAATAAATTATCCAAATTGCTGAAAACAAAAATAATCTCTATAAGCAATCAGATAATGGGAACCAAAGTATGTTTTAACTTTATGAACTCACTTATATGAATATGTGAATTCTTATCATTAATTCTGTAAAATGAAATCACTTCTTTTTAAATATATCTATGTGGGTCTTTATAGCATGAAAATTACCCATGAGATTTTGCTATTGTGTTCATTATCAAACATGCTGTAAAGCTGCAGAAACTCTTAGATGTTTCTAGCAGGAAAAAAACAGTGAGAAAATGAGATTTTGTTAATTTATTTTCAATGATAATTACCCATTTAAAACATAATTTTTGGCTCCACTAGAGCCACACAAAAAGAAATGACTACATGTGCCATCTTGGTGTGAAATGTAAAACTTGTTGAGAGATGTTTAACTTTCAGCTGAGCTGCTCAGACTACCTTGGAACTGGCTTGTGTGCATACAGGCGTGTCAGTTGCCCTTACCTGTGATCAGACCTTCTAATTCTGAGAATACAGCCCTTTTATGGCTGTAAGTACTTGACTTGAACTTGTGGGTATGCATAGGACACAGAAAGTTCTGTTTTATGGAAAGAGCTCAATGTTAATTAGGATTGTTTTCTGTGGCAAGTGACATAAACACCATAGTGACATTAGCTTACTTCATACCCACTGGGATTGCTAGCAGCATAAAGGCAAAGGACAACAATGTTTGCAAGGATGTGGAGAAACTGGAATCCTGTACACTACTGGGCTCCACTGATAGAAGTGTGAAGTGGTACTCTGGGGAACAGTGTGGCAGTTTCTCAAAAAGCTAAAAAGCAAGGTGCAGCAATTCCACTTCCATTCAGAATACTCAAAGGCTGACTCTGGAAAAGACAGAGCAGCAGCATTATCCATAATAGCTAAAATGTGTAAGTATTTGAGTGTCTATGGACAGATGTATGACTAAGCAAAATGTGGCATATTCATAGACTAGATTCCAGCCTTAAAAAAGGAAGGAAATTCAGATACATGCTATAACATGGACGGACCTTGAGGATACCATTCTTGAGTTAAATAAGCCAGGCACAAGAAAGAAAATAATGTCTAATTCTACTTACATGAGGTAATTAGAATAGTCAGATTCATAGGGACAAAGTAGAATGCTAGTTCTTAAGGGCTGGGGAGAGGGCAGATGTGGAGTTAGTATTTAATGGGTATAGAGTTTCATTTTTGCAAGATGAAAGAGTTCTAGAGATGGATGGTAGGGATTGATGTACAACACTGAACTGTGCCCTTAAATCTAGGGCTGGAGAGATGGTTTAGAGCTTACAAGTGTGGTTAACAGGGTACCGCTCTTGCAGAGGGACCCAAGTTGCATTCTCAGGACCCATGTTGGGCACTTCACAACTGATTGTAACTCTAGCTCCCACGGAATCTGACACTCTCTTCTGGCCTCCACAAGCACTGCACTTATGTGCACAACCTTCGCCCCCCCCACACCTGCTTTTACACACAAACATAAAAATAAAATCCTTTAAAAAATGGTAAACCCTATGTATGTGTATTTTACCATCTAAACCATGTAACATTGGCCTATCCAAGATGGTCATTTTTCTCTCCTGAATAAAGTCTAGGTGTGCAGTTTTATGGGCGGGTCCCACGCACCACGTTGCTGCTTGGGTCCCTGGCTCTCCGCAGCTACCAGATGCTGGCGACTCAGCGGTTGCTGCGCTTCCAGGCGAGTTGCGTTCCAAGCTACCGGGCACTCCCTCTAGGTTCGCGATCCGCCGGCCGCCGGATCACGAGGGGAGGTGCAAGAACGGCGAAAGCAGGATCTCCGTGAGTGAATGTTTACGAAGGGACAGCCCCCTCCGGGGAGATTGAATAAGAGACTGGTACAGCTCAGCTCCTGATACAGCTCCTTTATTCAGTGATTCAGCTCAGCTCCAGATCTTAGTGATTTAGCTCCAATTTATTAGGGGGAAACCAGGATATTTATAGTAGCAAAAGCCTTAGTTGATAGGTGCTTTGTAGGATGCCCCATTTACATGTGGTGGTGGGCTTCTGCCAGGCTGTCAGACAGTGCCTGATTATCACACAGGAAAACCTGGCAGTTTCTGAGCCAGAGGACATGTATATGTGACGGCTACTTCAAAGGTGAGTCAGGAAGAGAGTAGGAGGCACCCTGCTGAGAAAAGGAGACTGCTACCTTAGACAGCAGGGGTCCCCAACACAGTTTAGTGCAGCACTCTACAGCACTTGAAATTGTGAAGGTTCTGCATGGACTTCGAGTTGGCAACATCCCCATTCCAGGCTGTAGGAAGATGATGGATGTTGACTTACCATTGCTTACCTATCTTACTTGGAAGCCCCCTCTGACCTATGCTTTCATCCTACTGGTCAGGACTCAGTCACATGACCATATCTGGGTACAAGGGAGGCTGGGAAGTGTAGTTTCCTTTCTAGGCAGTGTGGTGCCCTTCAAATGTAAAAGGCTGGAACTTCTGAAAGTAGGTAAGAATGCATATTGACTCTGAAGAGATTACCCAAATTGCCAATGGGGAATAGGGATGCAGACTGCTCTGGCTTCTTCCATGCTGAACAGGGACGCAGGGTGAGGCAATTGGAGTACCCCTTCAGTGGGTCTATCTAAAAGACTCCCAAATTGTATAACTCTTGTCTCTAAGGGGAAAAGAAAGTCCTTGAATTGTGAATAGGAGATGTGAAGGAGAAGTAAAGGCAAGAGTAATTCGCATTACAAGTTCTAGCCAGAGAATTATAAAAAAAAGTCAGAACAGGGCAATTTTCAAATGTTCATATGAATCCATTGGAATTTCTTGACAAGGGCGTCCAAAAGCATCCCTCTGTTGCCTATAGTTGTTAAATTACATGGCAGAGCAATTTTACACCACAATGTTCTTTAAATGTCAAATAAGCATGAGAGAAAATTCCTAGAAATGTAAAATCCAAGTGTTGTTAATGTTTTATATGAGTTCACTTCAGTTAGGGAAAACTCACTCTCAAACCTCTAAGAATATAAACAACAGGAAAGGATCAAGCTGTCCCAGTTCCCAAAAGCAACAGTGTTTGTGAGCTTTTTCCTGGGGAGACCTGAGCAAATGTCTACTCATCCGAGACAGGAAACTAATGACGCAAAATAGTAATTCTACCAAAGTCCAATTAAGTGAGCCAAGGATTTTACAGAGGTTAATTCCACAAGTATGGACAAGCACAGATAGCTGCATCACCAAAAATCCCATCCAGTCTAAGTGATGACTCAGGGAAGCTGCAATCTGAGATCTCTGCCTAACTTGCAGGCAGCTTGGTTACTTGGGGAGTTTCTTCTTTTCACAATTGTTTACTGCTCCTATAACCTTATGGAGTGGCCTTTGGAATCTTGTAAATTTGAACATTCCAGAACTTGTGTTTGCTTCTTGAGTCTCCTGCCACCCTTTCAGAGGGACTGTGTCAATTCCTCAGCAGTACTCCACTCCTTCCTCTGACTCTTACATTTTCTCGTAATGCTTTTAGATCCTTGTGGGCAAACGGTGTAGATACAAATGTCCTCTATGGCTAACATTAGGCCACTGTGCCAGAGCAATACTCACGTTTTCTCAGAATCTTCATCATTGGTTCTGAGTATTTTTGTATACTATCCATTGTGAAAGGAAGTTTCCTTCCATGAAGAATCGCAGCTGACAATAGAAGTGAGATGTTAGACATGAACTGAAAGGTGAAGAAGGGAATTGGAGAAGCACATCACATCCACCTAACAAACAATAGCAGTTTCTTCCCCACTGCGGCCTATGACCTCTCCATCCACAAGTTTTGTTCCTGTCTTATAATACCAGACACAAATTTTCTCTTGTGGACTGGACTCTGAATCCAACCTGAAACCTGTTTGTTGGACTCAAACAGTAGTTGTGCCACTGTTGAACCAGGGGGCATATGCTGCCTGTCTGTTGGCACCGGCCACATAGGGTTTATGGCTGAGCAGGACTGTTGGTGACAATTCTCCCTCAGCAGTCTGCATTGCACCTGGCACCATGCAAGCCACCTAGTATGGAGGAAGCTTCCACCTTATTCCAGCATCAGTTCTCCATGTCCTGCAACCCAAACATGTGATGTCTTTAGCAATAGTGGCTTACTATCTAGTTTTGTATGAACCCAATGGTAGTGGCAATAGCCTTCATGGTTTGTGGGACAGATACTGATCCAAGTACTGGTGTTAAATGCCTGTGCCAACACACCTGGGTAGTAATAACCCATTAAAACAACCTACCCCTAATAGGTTTCTGAGGTAGGACTGATTGCAACTGATTGCCTTTAGTCGAGGTCTGTGCATCAGTGTGTGTGAAATGAGTAGCCTTGTCATGGTCAATTACGTAATACTGAGTTGGGTAAAAGCCTTGTTGGTGGCTTTGCCTATTCCTCGCTTGCCTGGAAATGCTTGTAAGAGGCCTGTGACAGTGTCCACACTTAAGAGGGTATATTTGCACCTGTCACTGATTGGCATAAATAATGTATGGTGTGTTTGCTGGTACTTAAGGGACAAATTTGCTTACATATGTGTCCTGTCAAAACATAGAGTCAGGCTTTGATTGTGAACTGGCAAAACATGTGTTTGGCACCTAAATAAAAATGTCTGAAGAAAAATAAAGAATGCATATTGATGGCTGGTTACAGGGAGTGAGGGAGGGCGCCATTGGCAAGGGCCCTTCTCTCTTCAGGTTCCCTCCCTCTATCATGATAACTTCTGGGCTGTCTGCCGTCTGGATGACTATCATTTTATACAAGTTTGGAAAGAAATTGAGGTTGGAGAGAAAAATAACCTGCTCCCAGTGTCAGGTAGGTGAAATATTAATTGTGGGTGTTTTGAACTGGGGCTTCCTTGCTCTGTCTAGGTGATGTGATCACCAAAGCACAGGTGTTGATGTCACACTCCATTCTGAATCTTGACTTCCCCTTCTCTTAGTTTAGAAGCCAAGCAAGTAGCTTATTTGGGAGGGACCACAGGGAGCACTGTCAGGGAGTAAGAAGGGTGACAGGAGGAGAACTCAGCCAGCACCAAGTGTATTATCAAGCAAGTTAAAATCACAGCAGCTGGGGCCCAGCCTGCTGGGTGTAGCATAGCCTCACTATCTTAGGATATTTGTCTGCCAAATGGCCTTTGTAAGAGAATGAGGGCTGCTCCCAGGGGAGCTGAGTCTCTGGCTCACTCAGCCTGATCCATCCTCTAGTCTGGAGGAGGACTTTGCAAGGCAAGATGGATGCTACAAAAATAGGGATATGGTATTGCAACTGCTGGTGAAGGAACTGGGCAAGTTTCTTTCTTTCTTTTTTTTAGAAACTGCTTTTCTAATTCTTTGTGTGTGAGTGTGTATGTGTCTGTGTAGGTGGGTAGGTGATGTATGTTTATTTGATGTAAGCAGACACGTGTGAGGGTGCATCCCTGTGCATGTGCACAAATGTCAGAGGAGGTCAGCAGGTGTCACTCTCCTACTTACTCCTTTGAGGCAGGGTCTCTCCCTGAACCCAGAGCTCACCTTTTTGGGCCAGGCTGATAGCCAGCAAGATCCAATGATTCTCCTGTCTCTGCCCTCCACAGTGTTAGGGCTTTATGCATGCACAAACCATGCTTGATCTGTCATGTGGGTGCAGGGACCTGAACCCAGGTCCTAGTGGCTGTGCAGCGAGTGCTCTTAATCATTGAGCCATTTCCTCAGCTCCTCGGAAAGTTTCTTAACTTTACTTTCCTCATCTTCCCTCCAGAGGCAGTAATGACCGTTCTCTTTGGTTGTGAGGATGAATGACAATCCAGAAATGATGACATGTTGGAAATGTGAATGAATACAGTAGTATAGGAAATCCACACAGGGTCAGATAATGGCATTTGTTCTAGACTGAGTAGGGCAGCCTTCCTATCTCTATGCTGTGGTTGTCCTTAGGTTACAGCTAAGCCAAGATACAATTCCTCATCCTCAGGGTGCTGGGTGGGAGGCAGCTTAGGTGGTTGGAGGCCCCAGGGTGAAGGACTTTTGCTCCCTTTACCTTTTCTGGTTACCCACACCTTCCTCATGCTCCATGGTGTGAGAAGGATTGACAAGCAGTGGCAAGGAAATGCAGAACGAGCCATTACTTTAAAATTAAAACCAACTTCTTTTTTATATTTTTTTATTTTCATTTTATGTGTATGAATGCATTGCCTGCATGTAAGTAGGTGCATCTGTGTTGTGCAATGTTTGCGGAGGTCAGAAGAGGGCATTGAATCCCCTGGAACTGGAGTTACAGATGGTAGTTAGCTGCCATGTGGGTGCTGAGAATTGAACCCGGGTTCTTTGCAAGAGCAGTCAGAGCTCTTAACCACTGAGCCATCTCTCCAGTCCTAAAGTCAACTTCTTAATGAAGAGGGTGCAGCATTATCTGACACTGAACCTCATTCACGTTGGTGGAGTGATCTCATGTGAATTATAGAATCTGCCTAACTTTTGTCTATGTGTTGCATTTGCAGATATGAAAATGAGTGTGAATGTCAACTGGTGTTAAAAGAGATGCTTGAACGTCTTAACAGGGTGAGTGAAATACATTCTTGGGTTTAAGTATCTTTCTTATAGTATTGAGCTAAAATGCCAGGAGCAATTATTCCCTGTAACTTGTTTTCCCATTATTTTAACTCATCTGTTTCTTACTGCCATTCTCCTCCTTGACTTCTTAATCTTAACCAAGTCTTTGTAAATGAACTGACATATAAATGTACCTTATACCACATGATATGTGGTCTCAATGAAAGAAACATAGACAATGAAGTTCATCTATTATGCTATGTATATTAGTCTGATTTCCATTAATGTAATGAAATACTTGAGACTGGGTAACATGTTAAGAAAAGTAGGTTATTGACCTTACAGTTTTGGAGCTAGCAAGTCCAAACATCATGGCACTGGATCTGGTGAAGAGAGCCCCTGGCTCAGTTACCTTATGGTGAAGTGCATCACTGTGGGAGCATGTGAGGTAGAAAGCCATAGTTGGGGGAGGGGCCGGTAAGGACTTTCCATTATACCCTACACTTTGAAGGGTAAAAATTTTTTTATGTGTCAGTATATGTTGCCTGCATGTATGTAAGTACACCCATGTTGTACAGTGCCCATGGAGGCCAGAAGAGGGCATTGGATCCCCTGGAACTGGAGTTACAGACGATCATGTGAGTGCTGAACTCAGGCCCTCTGGAAAAGTAGCCAGTACTCTTAACCGCTGGGTCATCTCTCCAGCCCCATGTTACCTCTTAACATCTCTGCACTGGGGACTAAGCTCCCACTACATAAACTATAATGCTAGGCTCTTGGAATGTGCCAGCATTACAGTTACTGCTACTCTTTTATTATCTAGATAGACTGATCACAAATAACTTCCTGAAGCAACTTGCTTAAACTGGTGGTTATTAGTGCAAGCTGAGACTTCTGTTCTGTTGGCTAAGAGTTCTTCAAGAAGAGACTCAGAGACAGGAAGAAGAAATGTTCATTTCCCGTGAAGCTCCCTTTTCTTAGAGCATGAAGAAGAGCCTCATGGGAGGTGCCAGGGAACCGTCCTGTGGGGGCTGTATGGAGCGATTCCTTGCAAAGGGGCAGTTTCCATCTTCTGATCCTTCATCATCAGTTTTTTTCTGCCATAGCCAGGAGAGCTCTGCTCCAAGTAGCAGAATAATTCTGGACAAAAAGAGTTGGACAGAAGCAGGGTGGTAAATACTTTGAGCATTGTCTCTGCTCATGCCTGAGCTCAAATGTTGGGATGGAAGGAGTCATCAAGATGATGTAGTTGAAGGGTGGCTGTTTAGGGCACGTGGGCTGCCAGCACCTCAAATCTCCCATGCATATAACCTTATCCTAGTTGCTGATAATACACTAGACTCTTCCCTGCTGAGCTCAGATAGACTTTAGAATTCTCCTCCTCATATAATCGGCAAGCATTTCAGACTTTCCGGGTTACTCAAGGTATTTTCCATTTCCTACCTTTGCCAATCTCTGTTGTCAAGGTGTTGATAAAATCAGGGCTAAAACCTTGAGACGCTGTCAATATTACCTGCCTCTGGTGCCCCCTCTCTGTGTGAGCATCTAATGTGTTGTCTAAACTGTGACATGGGGAAATGGTGCCATTGATAATTATGCAGGTCAGTGGTTAGAATCCAGTTCTTTCCCAGGTCAAAGGGATCACATGTGAGCCTGTTATTCATAAACAGAAAGATGGCAGTGAGGGCATGCTTCAGGAGAGCCTCTAGGATACAGGCTCTGGGTTGGCCAGAATAGTGAAGGCCCTATGCCTTTGTAGTAGAGCTTCGAGTTTCTTTCTATTAACATCCAAGAGCACCCAGCTGTTCTGCTAACACCTTTAACTCATCCCATTTTTGGTTTTGGTTGCAATTCAAGTTTTCCAAGTGAGGCCAAGGCTTTCAAGGATACAGACACTTAGCACCGGCTTTCACTTAGGAGGATAGAAATGGCATGGACCCTCTGGAGCTGGAGGTACAGGTGATTGTAAACCCTCGATATATGTCCTAGAAACTGAACTTGAATCCTCTGAAAGAACAGCAAGTGCTCTTAACTGGTGAGCCATCTGTCCAGCCCCCATAGTTATGACCTTTTCTGATTACTTTTTATTTATAACATATGACATATAAAAAGATCATTTCAAGTAAGCCTAAGCAAAAGTGGGTCAATCTAAAGGAAAACTCAGGGTGAATATTAATAGTACAGGTGGTAGAACTTGGAAGGAAGTCATGAACCCAACATGCAAACATGGGACTTGGGAGGTCCTTGAACCAGCTGTGGGAGCCCCAAAACAGTCTTTGGTTATTGATGCAGCAGGTTTTGCTCCCAGAAACAACCCAGTCTAGGCCCTTCTTTCTGCCAGTGAAAACTCACTGAACCCTACATCCCACTCATGGTAGGTGTAGACTGGAATGTGTATTCATGACTCATTCTATACTTCCTAAGGCCAGTCAGTCAGAGAAATGGAGTCTCTCAAAAGCCATACACAAAGCCAGAGTGCTATAAATTAAAGATGGCCTCTCAGCTCGATAGTGGACTCTTACCTACATTTCCTGGGACACTCCAGCTGTCAGTAGGCATGCAGGATACACTGAAGTCCTCTGGCATTCTTGCTGTGGGAATGAGCATGACTCACATGAGGCACAGACCAAAAGCCCTAGGCATGTACACCCCAGGAAGTGAACCTTAGCTACCGAAGGTCAGGAGTGAGTGGGTAAGTCTCAGAGTAGAGAGGTGTACAAGTCACCAGGGTCCCCAACAGGACTGAACGGAGCCTCAGTGTTCATAATGGCCCTGTCTGCTCATATGGCCCTGCTCCCTTCTCTGGATCCCTTCCCCTTCTCTGTTCCCATCCAGACAAACACCCAGTCTTTGTCTTGGTGTCTAGCTCTGGAGACCTCAAACTGAGATCGTCCCTTGTGGAGCTGGCTAGTGAGCATTTGTTGTTCTCTGTCTGTGGACACCATCAGCTGAGAAGGAAGGTGCTGGAAGAGTGGAATTATCTTTTTGATTGGTCGCATAAGTGATTAATTTTTTTTCATTACATTCATTTATTTATTTGGTGTGTATGTACATTTGTGTGATCACACAGGTGCCACCGTGCATGGTCAGAGCACAACTTGTGGGAGTCAGTTCTCTCCTTCTACCATGTGGGTCCTGGGGTTTGAACTCATGTCATCAGTCTTGGCAGCAAGTACTTTAACCTGATGAGCCATCTTGCTGACCCAGATCACCGATTTGGTCCACAAATCTGTGGATGTCTGCTTCGTTGGCACTTAATCTCAGGGCCATTTCCTGTGGAGTCACCTACAGGAGGGATTCACCCTTCGGTGTGGCTATGGGAACCCTTGGCTCAGTCTTTGATGCTGCTCTCACACACCCACCATGCATATTCTTACTCCTTAGGTGATGAGACTTCCAGAATAGAACTTCCTGGTTGTAACAGCAGATAAGCCAAAGCTACCCGTTATGCTACCCATTATGATGTGAAATAAAATCCTCACCATAACAATTGATATGGCCAGAGATGTTCACATCCTCAGCCTTTTGATGGCACAAGAACCTCAGATGGCTTTTAGACAGCCAGGTTTGTCCAACTCTAGAATCCATTGTCACCACAGTTGTACACTGTAGATGACTGGCCGCCAGTAATGCCCACGTCTGCTTATCAGCTAAGGCGGCTGAAAGGATTGGATTCTAAGGCTTCCTCTCCTTTTTAAGAGTTTTAAAGTGATGTGGCTTTTAGCCGCATGGTTCATTTAAAAACAATTTAAAATATTTAAAGACTGACCAACATGCACGCAATTTGTGTGTCTCTGAAGTAGTCTGTGGAAAAGCCAAGAGGTCCTGAGGTTTGAGGCAGAAAAGATGGAAGGAAAATCCCCCACCTCAGGGCTACCAGCCTCTATAAGCCCAAGAATTCGTTAGAGGCTGGAAAGGAACTCCAGAGAAGAGGAGCCTGGGAAGGGAGATTTGCGAGGAGGCTGCGACTGAAAGGCAGAGGAAGAGCAAGGAGAATGCAGAGGGAGGCTGCGGAGTTGGGGGACAAAGCAGAGGAGAGGGGAGGACCTCAGACTGACCCAGAGCCTCCTCCAGGCAGGTGGAAAGAGCTACATGCAACAGTTAAACATTTACTTTGTTTCTATTTTTAAAATATGCATGTCTTGCCTGCATGTATGTAAGTGCACCCATGCGTGCAATGCCTAGGGAGGCCATAAGGGGGCATTAGATCTCCTATAGCTGGGGCTATGGACAGTTGTTAGCTGCCATGTGGGTGCTGAGAACTGAACCCAGATCCTCTGCAAGAGCAGCCAGTGCTGCTTAACCACCGAGCTACCTCTCCAGTCCCTACATGCAACATTTTTCAAAATTATTTTTATATTCAGGACTGAAAGAAAAGTGTTTTTAAGTCAAATCCTAGCTAACCAGTAGTTTTTTTGAACTCGAATCCCTATTCTTTAGCAGCTGGGTTTTGATTGCATTTCTATGAACAAGTTGTCAAGAATGATTGCCAAGGGTGCATTTAGCTCTAATTATCTCTCTGGCTCTTTTCTAAAAAGTGGCTGTAAAGGCTGGGATGAAACTTAGAGTAGTAAGATGGTTTCCTAGCATGTGCAAAATCCTGAGTATCAGCCTCAGCACAGTGGGGTGGGCCTGTAAATATCCTAAACTATGTGGACTAGTGGTTCTGGAACTTGGGTGTACATCCTCATCACCTGGAAGGGGTGTTAGTATCACAGGGAATATTAGCATTTCTAGCTAGTTCTCAGGTCGTGAGGGCTGTTTATAAACTGCTGTTCTAATCTAGAGCACACACACTATCAGGGTTGCATTATTTTATCAAATTAGAATGTTCACAGAGACTGTCAATTCAAACAAGACTAGATGCTTCTGTTGCTGCGGCTTTGGGAAATTCAGCTGACAGCATCCCAGGCATAATGAAAACACAACTGTCTACACATTTCTGAGTTCTAGCACAAACAAAAGAAAACACTTCCAAAACAAAGTTTCATTGTATCAGCAACTGCACAGTCCCACAGCACCCACTCACCTTTGAGGGTATCCAGGACAGTTTATCAGGTGATCATCTTACAAACAAGATGTGTGCTAGCAGAAGCATCTGGTTGGCCCATTTTAAAGACAAATATTGTCTTTTTATTATCTCCGTAGGTGGGTTTAAGTAAAGTTTTGGTTGATGTGTGGAAGGATAGCAGGTGTCTTGTAGGATGGTCTCTCATCTCGCCATCCAAGAAGAGCCCATGGCAGCCTCCGCTCCTGCTATCATCCATTAGTTTCCACTAGTAGATCAACCTGGCGATCAGCCTGGACTGAGACCCCTGCAAAGGTACACTTTAGACTTTGAACTGCGCTTGGCAGAACCTGAAGTTCCATGGAGTTAGTTGAAGGGCCCCTGGGGGAAGACAGTGCCTGACAGATGGGCTATCTATGGCTCTCTATGCTCTGCAAGAACAGGATCTCAGGCATCTTATGGGGAGAGTGTATGTTTAGCATATATAAGGCCCTAGATTCCATTCCCATGCCCATCCCAAGGCGTAAAAACAAACTAAGCTTCCCTGCTTTGATCCTGTACATGGTGTGCTTTGCTTGAAATAAGGTACCAGTGGGTTAAATGTTAGAGGGCCAGTGACCCTCAATATCCCTTCCATTTATGAAATTCTGAATGTTTGATCTCTTTCTTAACAATAACACAGGGATGTTTGGTATCCTATTTGAGTTCTTCACCGCCAATAACTGTGTATCCATCATAGATTTGCTTTTGGTAAACATGAAGATGATTGAGAATTCTCCACCCACCCCATCTTTACAGGCTTAAGAGGGACATAGGAAGGTAGAAAACATCTGAGAAATTGATTCCATGTCTTTATCTGACACTCCTTCATATCTGTTCCAGATTTAGCCATGCCTCTGTGAGGGGATGTTCTCAGTTACAGGGTAGTGAGCCACTCCACAGCAAACCATGACTCCTGATGGAGGTGGGGATGCATGCAGAGTAGCTCACGAGCTTTCCAGTGTTGCAGGTACGCAGGCTGGGAAGCCCACTAGAGGCAGATCCTACCACAGACTCAGAATTTCCATATTCTGTGGTCAGCATCGTACAATCAGGAATCTTCCTACATCCATGGACTTTTAATTTTATTTATTTATCTTAATTATATATATATAATTAACACTCATTATAAATATAATATATATAATATATGCATTATATATGTATATATATGTTTTGCTTGCATGTGTATAATTGTACTTGTGCATGCCAGAAGAGGCAGTCAGATTCCCTGGAACTGGACAACTGTTAGTTACCATGTGGGTGTTGGGAACTGAACCCAGGTTCTCTGCAAGAGCAGCCATTGCTTAGAATATACTCCAAAGACTTTACTGGAATCTAAGCACTACCAGACCAGTAGGGAGAGTCTCAACATATCCTGGCCATCCATTTATCCTGGCTAATTTAACTCTCTTCCCCCAAGTGTGGACAGTGTCTCTTCAGTACTTTAGCCAAACCACAAACCCACCATTACCACTGAGAAGCAGTTGCTAGCATTCATCATGCCTTTTCGCAAGTTGTTAAGAAGTCTGTATAAATCCATTTAGCTATGCTTCAGGTATTGACAGGTGCACCTGGCAGAGGTGTCTTGGGGAGTGCTGATGTCTAATGAACCCCAGTAATGCTTGCCTGAAATAGCACACTGAGCGTGATGAGGTATTGAAGCCAATTCCAGACATCACAGCATAATCTTTAAAAATGATATATATATATACATATATATTTATTATATGTGTATGGTGCGGGGTAGGACTGGGGGGGAATGCATGCCATGGTACACGTGTGGAAGTCAGAGAACAACTTTGTGGAGTTAGTTCTTTCCTTCCACCTTTGTGCAGGTTTTGGCCTTGAAACTGAAGTTACTGATGGAAAGATATAGAACAAATATGTTATTTAAAAATTTAAGATTAGTTGGTACGTAAATATGCACCAACTCTTGGCTTTTTCTAGATCAAATTTTTCAACCTCAGCACTGTGTATATTTTAGACTCTAATATTCTTTGCTGTGTGAGTGTGTGGTAAGGAGGGGAGGGGATGCTGTTTGCATATTGTAGGATACTGAGCAGCCTCTCCGGCCTTTATCATGCAAGTATTGACAGTTATAAAGTGTTCCTAGACATTGTCAAATGTCTTCTGGGGTGCAGAATCACTGCCTGATGAGAACTATTGTTCTAGACCAGAACCAATAAGCACCCTAACGCTTTGTAGCATCTAGGGTGGCGAGCTGGCTCTGTGGGTAGAAGCTGTGCATGCCTGATGACCTGAGCTGGACCCCCAGAAACCCCAGTGGAAGTAGAGAATATTCCTGAAAGTCATCCTGTGACCTCCACATACACCACTGTATACACCCACCTGCATTCATACACAACACACACACACACACACATACACACACACACACTCACACATACACACGAAAATAAAAAAGAATGCAGCATTTCAGACCACCCCCAGACCTGTTGAATAAGAATCTTTGTTTTAGTAAGGCCCCAGGTGGTCTCCATGTCCACACACTGGTCAACATTACAATGAAGTGCTCATGTGACCCTGCTGTGGCTTTTGTCATTGCAGGAAGCTGATGAAGCCTTATTGCATAATCTGCACCTTCAGTTGGAAGTTCAGTTTCTGCAGGCCTACATCAGTGTGGCCAAGGACAGGTACAAAAAGGTAACCATGACATGTGTGAAGCCCTTTCCTATAGAAAACCCAGTTTGGGTTTGGCCAGACAAGAGACAGCTAGAGTGAGCCATGTGTGGTTGTATTCCCTGTACCATGTCAGGCTGGGCCAGGCACTGGACAACACCTACCCAGCCTGAGGTGATTAGAGGGGTAGAGCATGTGAGGATACCTTGGCGATAGTGATGCTGGCGTCTAGTGTCTGTTCTGTACAGTGACATTTATACCATGGTTTAGACAGAATGCCAGGGGCAGTTTCAAAGCAGCTCAAAGCACTGGAAGGCTATTTAGAACAATAATGAGAAGAATATCTTGGAATGGGCTGCTTCCAATCATTATCTGTTGGATCCCAACAACTGCCTGATGGGGTAGCTCTCAGGTCAGTCCCTATGAGAGGAGCCAGAAATGTGTCACTGTGATGTTAGTGGAGGGGTGGGGATAGAGAGAGGGAGGGGAGCATCCCTCCACAGCGTTGGTCTCACTTGGAGGCCAGAGGCTGGTCTTTTGCAGTCCTGTGATAGGCAGGCATAGACCTGGGGGCCATGTAGCTTTCTGACAAGGTGACCATCGGTTGGTCAAGGCAATTGTTCCCTGTAGAGTTCTCTGTAGAGTGTTATCAGTCATTGCTCATAGCTGGGGATAGGTGCACTGAGTGGTAATGATCACCAGGCCTCTTTAATAAAAGGATTCCAATTTTTAAAAAGATATTTATTTATTACTTTTATTTTACGTGTATGAGTGTATTGCCTGTGTGTTTGTAAGTGCATTCATGTTGTGCAATGCCTGTTGGAGGTCAGAAGAGGGCGTCAGATCCCCTGGAACTGGAGTTATGGACAGTTGTTAGCCACTGTATGGGTGCTGGGAATTGAACCCAGGTCCTCTGCAAGAGCAGTCCGTGCTCTTAACTGCTGAGCCATCTCTCCAGCTCCAAAGGCTTCCCATTTTAGGAGACTTCAGAAGTTTGCCTGAGACCACACAAGTGTATTCAGTAAGTGATTAGGCCAGAAGTGACTGACCAAAGCCACCCTTTCTCAGAAACTCTGCCCTGTGCTGTCAGAGTCCTTTGTGACATCCAGGCCTCATTTCTTCCTTTTTCCTCCCATGCTTCTGTCATCCAGGGCTCTATGAAGCCAGTGGCAATGTGTGAAGGTGACCACAGAGAAATGGCAGGATAAACCGAGCCTCAGTTTACTCATCTGCTCTGTTCTCATGAAGATTAAATGAGGTGTGGAGTGCTTGCTCTGTGGTGGCCCATCACTGGCCATGCTCCTCTTTCCACCCCCATTGTCACAACTGTGAGACAATGTGTCATAATGCTCATTCCTTACCTAGGATGCAAGGGAAGGATTCAGGCTGCTCAACCTATAATGACAATGCTGTTCCTTCACAACAGAATCATCTGGAAATTCAGACCTACATCAGTATCCTGCAGCAGATCATTCAGACTGCCCCTCAAGTGCCTATAGTTCCCGGTGGGATGAGGGAGGTAAGAATCGAAGCTGTGGCTGCAGGAAAAGCAAACCAGTCCTGGGGTAGGCCATACTTCGAGCCATGCTCACTGCCTGTGGACCTAGTTGGTGTTACCAGAGGCCCAGGGACAAGCACTGGGTCAGATTTCTGGAGCCATAGTAAACTCTTCTGAGCTGTGTGCACATTTGAGGTTTGTTCTTAAGCTCTTTGTTCAAACTGTAAATGCTGATATGCAGATTTCAGAGCACATAAACTGTGCTCCTATCATGTCAGGTATTTTCTCTTAGGAACTATGGGCTAGTCTCTCTTGTATACTTTATAAGCAACTGGAAAACTGGATTTCAAAACTATGTGCTGTGTCAGTCTCTTTTCTGTTAATAACACAATATAAGAATGGACAGGTTATAAAGAAGAGAGGATTATTTTGACTCATGGTTCTTGAGGTCCAGGGTCAAGAGTCTACATTTGCATCTAGTGAATTCTGCTCTTGCTGGAAGTGTCCTGAAGTGGTGCAGGGTACCACAAGGTGAGGGACAGGCAGTGTGTGTGTGTGTGTGTGTGTGTGTGCGTGCACACCATTTGATTTCTTCACATAGAACTGGCAGTATTCAGTCAAGGAAGCTGGACCCTGATGGCCTTATTTTATCCTGATCACTTCCTAATGGTCCATATAGTCTGACTAAACCTCCCACTTTTTTTTTTTTTTTTTTTAAAAGACAGAGCCTTGCTCTCTATCCCAGGCTGGTCTAGAACTTGTAATCTTTCTGCCCCAGCCTCCTGAGAGCTGGGATTATAAGAACGAACCTGTTACCTTCTATCTTCTTAATCTTTCACAAAAGGCACTGTTAAAGTCCAGCATGGATGCTCAGAGGGGACATGCCCTGTTCCAGCAGTACTTGGCCCTTGCTGCATTCCTCCAGTCACGAATAAGTGCTGGCTTTACATTTTTGCCAACACTTGCTAGCTCAACCTTTGATTTTGTTTTTGCTTCTCTGCTAGGTATGTTGTGAATCTGGTTGTGGTTTTAATTTGTATCTCCCTGTGACTAATGAAGTTAAACATTGTATGTGCTTATTTACCACCTATAGAGCTTTTATATATATATATATGCATATATATCTGTATAATGTTCCCCTTGTTGCCCATTCTTAAAGTTGGCTTGTGTCTAAGCCTGTTTGTGTTGCTATAATACAATACCATAGACTAATTTATAAAGAACAGAAATTAATTTCTCACAGTCTGGAATCCTGGAAGTCCAAGATCAACGCACTAGCTTTTGATAAGGGCCATTTCATAAGCCGGACATCTTACATGATAGAAAGTGGAAAGGGAATGAGAGGGTCAAAGAAGCTCCTTGTCCTCACATGTCAGAAGAGCAGAAGAGGGAGAAGCCACTCCCAAGACCTCTTTCATAGAGCTGCGAGTCCATTCATGAGGCCAAAACTAGGTCCCAGCTCCCAGCTCTGCTGTGTTAGGCATTGATTTGGGAGAACACATCCAAACTTAGCAGCCTGTTTGTTTTCTTATCCTCCTTAGAAATTTGGTCATAAAATTGCACTGAGAGACTCTAAAGACACTTAGTGGATACATTTGCAAGGCCCAGCTCTGCTTATGATGAGAGAGAGAGAGAGAGAGAGAGAGAGAGAGAGAGAGAGAAATTGTTGAAGCCATATTGTAAAACCTGGAGATTCAGATGTGAAACCCTGTTCCCATTCTAAAGCTCCCATTTCCTTTTTCAGTTAGCTCTGCATCTGCTTGGCAGGTTAGTGGCATTTTTGTTTTCTAATGTGGTTCATGGAATTTTATGTTGTATAATATGATACATATAAACATAGACAAAGGATGCAAATTAAAATTAAAATATTGGCCGGGTGTGCAGTGGTTGAGTGTGTGCTTTGCATGTTCAAAGCCCTGGTACCAAAAAAAAAAAAAAAATATCACCATGTCCCTTCTCCGGTGGTTAGAGTAGGCCGGCATAGAGTTTGGTGGATTGGTAAGAGTCTGGTGGGAGTTTTTGTTTGCTTGTCTGTTTTGTTTTTAAAGGATGACCCAAGACAGTGATTCTCAACCCTGGTGACACTTGGAATTTCCTAAAAATGTGCTTAAACCATGTCCCAAGGCAGTGGATGGATTTCCTTAGAGTAAGACCCTTCTTGGGGACAGGCAGAATCAAGGGGGCTGCAGAGCCAGTGGGATGGGGCTGCTGGTTGCTTGAGGGTTTTCATTTTAACAATTAAAAAAAAATCAAGGTTAAAAGAATCTTACCTTCCCTCACTCCCATGACATGACCAGTATACTCATAAACTCACAACAGCTTCAAGGTTACCTGTATAGGCCCTGCACGAGACTGGACCCTTTAATAGTCAGTCATGGATAGCAGAGGGGCTCATGGTATGTGTGTGTATGTGTGTGTGTGTGTGTGTGTGTGTGTTTCCGTGTCCCTGGTCTCTCCAGCCAGAGCTATTGGAAGTTGATGGCTGCTGGGGGAGGGGAGTTACTGTTTTCAGTGGTATAGCCACTGGTGAATCGCCCTTGCTCCAGTGGATGGCTCCACACCCGTGCTTATGCTAGGTAGCCTGGACAGACTCAGGTCACAAAACTAAAACAAAAATGAAACAAAACCGAAAAGGTAAGAAAGTGGAAGGAGACTTGCTGGGAGGAGGAGAAATTTGGGAGAGATGAGAGGATGTGGGGGTGAGTGTGACCAGAAAGTATTATATGCATGTATCAAATCATTGTAGAATAAATTAATTTTAAAATACTTTATTGTTATTTTTATTGTATGTGTATGAGTGTTTGTGTATCAGGGCATGTGATGGTTTGAATGAAAATGTCCCCCCTAGGCTCCAAGTATTTAGACATTTTGTCCCCAGATGATGGCGCTGTTTTGGGAGGTTTTAGAAGGTGTGGCTATCCTGGAGGAAGCACGTCACTGGGGGTGGGCTTAGTGAGTTTTTAAGCCTTGCAGGATCTCCAGCCACTCTCTTGTTTCCTGTGCCTGCTGGAAGATGTAGAACTTAGCTTCCAAAGCTCCTCTTCCCCAGCCACCTCTGCCACCATGCCTCCCTGCCAAGACAGAATGTAATTCCCCTGGAACCATAATCTCAAATAAATTCTTCCTTCTTTAAATTGCTTGAGTCAGTGTTTCTATCACAGCAACAGAACTAATACAGTGCACCTGTGTCATGCAGTGCCCTCAGAGGTCAGCAGACGGTGTTGGATTCCCCTGGAACTGGAGTTACAGACAGTTGTTAGCTGTCATGTACCCACTCGAGTGATTTTTAAAATGCCTCTGAACACATTTTTAAACTCTGCTGAGAGTATCAAGAGACGAGAAAGCTACTTTTTTGGGCTTTTGTGTGGATAGTCTTACCCAAATTACCTACCAATTGCCATTTTAGGCTCCTGCTCTCCTTAATTGTTGCCATCCAGGCTGCCCAAAGTCCTGAAATAACTTTTCTAGAACCTTAATTTTGTCTGTCAGAGATTCCTTTGCCGTGATCTTATTTTTATTTTTCGAACATACCTTTCCCCTCTAATTCAAGGTGTCTTAACAATGTGAGCACACTTTTCCATCATATCTGTATCTTTGTAACACAATCCTGAGTTCTAAGAATAAGTGGTTGATCAGACTTATTTTGACACCTTTGGATGGGCAATCACTTGGAAGCTTGGAGAAACGCAGAAACATCCGGCCTGACTTCAGACCCATTGACCAGTCATCTGTATTTTAGTAAGACCCCCTGGGGTCTCGTGCACATGAAATATGGAGAGATATGGATTCAGAACACATCCTATTCATCCTGAATCTTAGCTTAACAATTCCACAAACTGGTTAGTCATTCACTTTCAGGTTTGTTTCATTGACTCTTGCTCTTGTCCTAGAAACTGCGGAGGTCACCTTTGTACAAATGGGTGTTTGAATGTGAAATGACCCTTATGGGTTTATATGTTTGAACACATGGTCTCCAGTTGGTGGCTTTATTTTGGGAGGTTAAGGAACCTTTTGGAGATGAGACCTAGCAGGAGGAGTGGGTCACAGGAGGGAGGCCTCTATGGGTTTGTCTGTGGTCATTTGACTGGGTTGTGTTGGGCCTCTGGTAGTGCAGTATATCATGGCAGGAGTGTGTGGAGGAGGAGGCCTCCTTACTTTGTAGCATCTGCAAGTAAAAGGAGAGGAAGGAGCCTGGGCCCCAGTATCTCCTTCAAGGGTGCAATGCCAGCCACCTAACTTCTTCCCACTAGGGCTACTTCCTAAATGTTCCACCACTTTCTATAGCCCCATTGGCTGGTGGCCAAGCACTCAACACATGAGCCTTGGGAACGCTTGAGATCCATGCTATATATAGCAGCTCCTTGTGAGGTATTTGTGAGCAGGGGCTGCTTTCCACATGTGGCTTGAACATGAGGAGCAACTGATGTAGACTTGGGTTTTGACTTCATATGACGTTGAGGCAGTGCAATCTGTGTTGAAGGCAGGGCTCCTGAGACTTTGTGAATCAGTGTGGGCATCTTTTTGAATAGAAGGTAGACAGGTGGGTCAGGAGAGGGGTGCCTGCTTGGCTGAACATGGACAGGTTGGAAGCGGGTTTCCTTCTGGACTATCCCATTGTTCGTCCATAGGACAGTATAGTAGCCTTACCAGGGTCCTGATTCCTGTTCACCTTTTGGGTGACGACTCTTGTCTGGTGCTGTACATAGCTGATGACTCAGAGCTCAAACTGATTTTCATCTTCAGATGCAGAATCCACAGCCAAATGAGCATCTGCATTCTGGTTTTCTTTTCACAGGAGGGAAAATGGAGGCTTTGAAAGTCAAATGCCTCGCTAGCCAATCTGTGACATAAACAGGTGTATGTTTGGGACTCCCGATCCTTAGCATCTGAACTTTACTCTTGAGTGGTTGATGGTTCAGATAATGACTACTACGGGCCTGTCTGAGACAGCTCGGGCTGCTGTAGAACAAGGTTCTGGAGACTCACAGTTTATTGCTCACTGTTCTGGAGACTGAAGGTCCAAGATCAAGGTGTCAGCAGAGTTGGCATCTGCTGCCAACTCTGACAGGCAGCCATCTTCTCACTGTGTGCCCATGTTGTGGTGGTGGATACGTAGATGAGCTCCCTGGTGGTGCTTCCTTTTATCACAGGGGCACTCATTCCTAATGGCCCCACTTTCATGACCTCTTCTGACCCTAATCACCTCCCAAAGGTCCCTACCCTCTAATATCGTGGGGGGAGTAGGGCTTCAGCACATGAATTTGAGGGGTACAAAGGAGGAATCCCACCCTCTCCCTGTTCCTTTCCTCTTTGTGTGAGTCTGAGTCTGTCCTTCTGCAGGAGAAGCTGGTGATAGAACGAGAAGTTGCTGCCCTGCAGTCAGCTGGAGGAGGGCCAGGAGATGCTCAACCACCTGCAGGCACAGAAAGCTGAACTGCAGGCCCAGGTATGTGCTGTACCAGTGTCAGGATCTTCCACATGTTTTATTGAAATGGCACATACATGCACAGGTATCCACTTCTGTGAACTGTCAGAGACTCAACACACCTGTGTGCCCAGCAGAATAGTGTTCTGAGCAGGAGACCAAGTGCCTTGCTTTGGCCTGGTCTGAGGTTTGCCAGGATGTATGACTTTTAGTGCGTAGCTTAGAAGAGTCATGGCCAAATGGAGACTGATACATGCCAACACTCAGCCTAATGGTGGTTCTCCTACCTCCATCCAGGTATACCCTCCCCCACCAAGGGCAATAGCCCCATTTCTTAACCGATTCGCTTTGCACAGATTCCAGGTTCTCATTCCACGCACACCCAGATCTGGGCTTCCTCTTCCTCCTGTCATGACGGCCTGTCTTCGGAACTGGTGATGATCCTGGAAGTAGTGGTCGTGCCAGTGTTTGTTCTAGTTAGCTATCTGTTACTGTCAGGCTTACATCTCTGCTTCCGTTTTAGCTGTGGCCTGCGTGGCTCATCCCCTCAATTCCTTTGTGCATGTGTTCTTGTTTCCATGCAGATGGGGAATGTGGGGTTTAAATGCCATACTCACTACAGCTGTGTAGCCACATTTCCCAAACCAAAACATCAATTGACATTCAGTAGGCAAGTATGCCTTAGGAACAAGAGCAAAACAATCTACAATTCAGACCCTAGAACAGGACAGCTGGAGGTGAGCCTTTCCTCTGCTAGAACCCACGGCATCAGAAAAAACGTAAAGCCTTGCCTAGGTGCCCATTGCATGAGTATTCAGTGCCCTCCATATCTGTCCAGGGTCTCAGACCTCCTTCCCACCCCTGCCGCACACCTCACAAAGCCTTCACTATGCAGCAGCCCAGGGCAGTGGTTGTCCCCTAGCTGAGAGCACAGTGGGAAGTTGAGTCTTGTCCTCAGCCCTCATCTTCTCAGGACACAGCCATGGCTCGGGGACTAGTGTCTTCAGCTTTGTGACTGTGGTTGCTTCAGGACCTGAAAGGATAGAAGGAGAGAGACAGAGAAACAGGGAGAGAGAGGGAAGGAGAAAGAAAAAGAGGGAGAAATGTATAAATGCGTAGGGGACGTGTGTGGTGTGTGTGTATATGTGGAATATGTATATGGTATGTGTGGTGTATGTAGTGTACATAGTGTTTGGTGTGGGTAATAGATGTGTTGTGTATGTGAGGGATGTGTTTGGTCTGTAGCATGTATAGTCTATATATACATGGCGTTTGTGTGCATAATGGTATATAATGTGAGGAGTATGTGTGGTATGTTTATGTAGCCTGGGTATGAAGTCTGTGAGATTATA
>NW_008353009.1:780219-807554 GCF_000622305.1 Nannospalax galili | reverse complement strand
ATATATATATATATATATGTGAGATGTGTGTGTGTGTAGTGTCAGGGGTATGTGTGCTGTGTGACTGTGGTATGTATATGAAGTGCATGATGTGTATACCGAGGGTATATGTGCATGCATGTAGGATGTGTGTATTGTGTGTGTGTGTTGGGGGAACCTGTGACTGAGGAATTGAGTACAGGTTCAGTCATGGTCCTAGGGACCTGTGATTTTTAAACTGTGTCATAGCTCACTGGGTATAAAATAAATTCACTAGAATTGATTGGTATAAAATAAGAAGAAAGCAACAACATAGAACTAAGAGTAAAAAGGAACAGAACGTGTGGCAGGTAAAAAGGCTTCTTTTGGGAAACCTTTGTTTTAAATATATATGTATATTTTAGTTCAGACACACAAACATTATGGCACATGTGGTTTATGGTTTGAAATATGTCTTTTCCTGTGGTTGGGGTGACGAAGTTGAAAACCACTGTCCTAGATACTTAGAAAGATGAAACAGCTCAGCCTGATATGGAAAATTCCAGTTCTAGGGCAAAAACAATGTTTTTCTCTCCACATGTACTTATATGTATTTGCTGGATGTAAAACTAAGAAATACTGTCTAGGATTTGCCCAGTTGCAGAGAACCTGTTGGACTGGCCCTATTCTCACCTTCCATTGCTATAGAAACTTTACCAGTTTATCTCCATGTCTAAAACAGGGTCTGACTGCTCTTCTGGGTTCCCCCTCTTTGCCTTTGGTAATCTAGTGAAGTTTGTGGACTTCTTATTAGAAAATGTTGGTAAAGGCAAAAAATAATTAAAAGCTTGTATTGAGACAGTTAACAAAAATATTATCATACTATTCCACATTTAGTGATACACAGATACTCCTGGACGTAAATAGGGCCTGGTTCTGACAAACCCATAGTAAATTGAGATAGCCTGAGGTGAAAGTGCGTTTTTTACTGCCAGCCTTATCTACCATCACCCTGACTCAGTCACACAGCACCCATGGAGTGTTGGCCATTTCCTGTCATGATCTCATGGCTGACTCAGCTGTGGCTTGCTGTCGTCACCCTGCTCTGCAGGAGGACTGTACTGAACATTGTTTTTGCTAGCCTGGGAAAAGAGCAGTGTGCAAAATAAGCAGCATGGTCTCTACAGAATGCACACTGTTTTCACATCACAGTGAAGTGGAAAAGTCTTAGTTGAATCAATAAAAGTCTGAGACTATCAGTATGTGCTTGTACCAGTCAGCCGTCAGTATCTGCGGAGATTAGTTCTCAGATCCCCACGGACACCTAACTCATGCAAGCTCTAGTCTCTGAAGTGTTTTAGTGTTTGCCTGTAACCGATTCAACTATCCCAGATGCTTTCACTCATCTTTAGATGACTTTCAACACCCAATACTGTGAGTGGGTTAGAAACAGTTTGATCTTTTATTCTACAGGGAATAATGACAAAAAAAGTCTGTACATACTCAGTATAGTCACAATTAAAAAATATTTTCAATCCCCAATTGGTTAAATCTGTAAATGCAGCCCCCTGGGGTACAGAGGGCTGACTGTATTCAGTAACAAAGTCCAGCTGTGGCTCTAATGAAGCCCAGGTTCGCTGCCTTCATGAACTGCCTCAAGCCAGGGACGTGAAGTGGCTCCTGTACATTTTCTCACAGTTTTGTAAGATAGCTGGGCAAGCACCGTTGGTCTCTGCTCTAAGTCCTACAGGCCAAAGTAAAGGTGTAGGCTAGCCTGGGCTCCTGTCTGGAGGATCTTGGGGGAGAATTTGCTTCCGGTATCATTCAAGTTGTTAATAGAATTCAATTCTACATGCCTGTTGGCTGTGGTCACAGAGACTGTGTGTGAATTCCTTGGCCTAAAGTGCCCCCCAGCCAGCACCTGTGCCTGAAATCCTCCAGTCTAATCTTCATACATCTACTTCACTTCTCCGGCTTCTTCCTTTTCTGTGGGTTCATGTGATCAGGATTAATTTCAATAACTTACTTTTTAAAAGGTTAATTAAGAACCGTAACGTTTACCGAGTCCTTTGTGCCATGTAACATGTTCTTAGGTTTAACATGGGGGACAAAGTTCATGGAGACCAAGATCTTGCCTAATTATCTCTAATTGAAGCATCAAGGTGGCTCAGCCCACCCAGTAGCTTCTGTCTCAGTGGGCCTATGTGGAGCCCTGGAACGTGAATTTACAAGTTCCCAGGCGACATTGATGGCACTGGTTCAGAAAGCACAGGTGTAGGCTGGTTCACAGGTGGATCAGAATGCTCCTGGCTTGATCATTGTGCTCTCTGCAGTGCCATTCAAAATGATCTGGTTAGAATTTTCTAATTTAAAACGTTTTGTACTTCCACAGGGGGTAGCTGAGCTGAGAGCTCTAAGGGATATTTGTTTTTGCAGCCTTTCAGCCAGGGCCAAAGCTAGGATTGTGGGTAAGGGGGAGGGTCAGGGAAGAGGACATCTGGTAGGGCTGTATCAGTTGGTTCTACCTCTGGTTAGGGCCTTTGATGCTTCTAGAGCCTTCCATGATAGGGGCTTTGGGGTGAGGTTCCTGGCCAGGATGTATCAGGAGCATCCTGGAATTTGTCAGAAACGCAAAGTCATAGGCACATTTAGGCCAACTGTGGCTGCAGCTCTGGTCTGGTGATCCCTGTTGTAACAAGCTGTCCGGGCGTTTCCACAGGCCTGAGTTTGAGTGACACTGGGCTGCAGGATAGAACAGAGCCTGAGCTTAGAACTGGGGGCCCCTCCTTCAAGTATGTTGAACACAAATGACCAAGTCCTCTGGAGATGCCAGTTCTTATAGGTGGAGGAGGAATGGCAGGCAGGATTTCTGCTAGAGCAACTGAAAAGTCTTATTTGCAAAGTGGGAAACTCCCAGGTCATTTTTCTGATTAAAGGCTCTTATCACCATCTAGTGGTGAGATTTGGAAGTCAGTGCATAACCTGTAAAGGACGCATTTCTCCTCTTCCCTATAAATTTTTAAAAAATTGCATTTATTTACCGTTTTTTTTGCAGTTCTTTTTTTTTGTGTGTGTGTATATATATGGTGTGTGTGTGTGTGTGTGTGTGTGTGTGTGTGTGTGTGTGTATACATGTGTGGAGATCAGAGTCCAATTTTCAGGAATGGATTATCTTCTTTTACCATGTGAGTGCCAGGGATCAAACCTAGGTTGTCAGGCTTGGGAGCAAGTATCTACCAACTAAGTCATTTTGCCTGTGACAAGCCCCTCCCCCCCAAACTTTTTGAAAAAGATCTTGTTCCCAAAGGCCTCCTGTTCCTAAGAGGATGGAGGCAGGAGTTGTCCACACAGATGGGGATCGCTCATTGTCAGGCTTCTGCGCAGGCTGCTGCCCTCTGCTGCTCATGGCTCAGCGAGGAGACAGAGACCAGACCAAGCAGAAACAGCAGCCACCTCATCCATAATGTAAAGTGCCAACTGCCATGTGGCCCACGTCCTCCACCTACCTCTTTCTCTAGGATTTGACTGTTCCCCTCCAGATGACCCTGGCTGGCCCCTCTTCTCCCCTAACTCTTCCTGTGGTACCTGCAACTTTATGTATCACTTCTTTCTGGAACTCTCTCATCTTCAGTGCCAAGACCCAACCTCTTGTCAGCCTTCTCCACATGTTTGAGATACAGCTGGTCATCCCTGTGACTGAATCATCTACCTGGCTCTGTGTCTCATTCTCTAATAGCCAGGCTGGTGCGGGCTGGTACCTGACACAGTGCAGAGGCTATTCCTGGGCTTAGACACACCTGACCCCATGAGAGTGGAACTCATTGTTATTCCTGAATATTCTTTTCTGTTGCATGGTTTAAATTATTGAGATGCATGGTTTAAATTATTGAGTTATGAGGTCACACTGGTACAAGCAGAAATCTAATTTCATTTTAAAAATTATTTTATGTGTATGAGTGTATTGTCTGCATGTGTGTTAGTGCACCCATGTCTTACAGTGCCCACAGAGGACAGAAGAGGGTGTCAGATCCCCTGGAACTGGAGTTATGGATAGTTGTTAACTGCCATGTGGGTGCTGGGATTCAAACCTGGGTCTTCTGCAAGAATAGCCATTGCTCTTAACTGCTGAACTATCTCTCCAGCCCCAAGAAGTCTAGTTTCATAAACCCAGTCGCCACATCTTTAGACACAGAGGAAGCTGGATGAAGTCTGGCAGAATTGTGTGGTGCACCAGCTGACTGTTAGGGATTGGAAGGTGCCTTAAAGATGTGGCATAGAACCTCCTTCCTGGGGAAGGAATCTCCCCACAGGACTCTATCTGAGGATGCCAGTGTTTAGAATATGCATCCTTCTTCAAACAAACAAACAAACAACCAGCAAGCCACCCACCACCAAAACAAAAATAGCACACTGTCAAATCCTAAGTTATAAAAAGAAAATCATACTTGCTCTGTAAGGTAGAAAGACATGAACAACTTTCCTAGTCTCGAACTTCTGTCATGTGACCTTGTTATCCTACTTATAATTTAGAAGTCTGCTAAATGAAAACACTCAAGGAAAGGTCTGTATATGGGTCACATTGAATCTCACATGTATTCTGTGAGGACAGCTGGCGTGCTTGCCTGATAACAGGTGGCAATGCAGTTTGCCAAGGTCCTCGAGTATGTGCAAGTGCTCGTGTGTGTGTGTGTGTGTGTGTGTGTGTGTGTGTGTGTGTACATATGCGTGCATGCGTGCATCTGCCTGTCCACTGTTCACCTGCACCCTGGAAGAGGTTTGGGGGGGTATAGTTTCAGGAAGTGTCTCAGACTCTGTACAGGTAAGTTTGAATCTTGCTGTGGTGCTTATGGGCAAATGGCTTCACTTATATACCCCATATGTGACAGGGATTAAAGCAGTTTCTCCCTGATGAGGTTGTTATGAGCTTGGTGAGTTGATCCATCAATAAAGTAACAACTTTTCCTACAAACTAAGACTTCTATTCTAGATGAGGAAGTCACACCCAAAGTGGGCACAGATTCTCTTCATAGCTAATTTTATCTTCTACTTTTTATCAAGGAACACTTCGAACACTGAAAAGTGAAAGTACACTCTGTCAAGTCTCAGTTCCTGTCCCTTGACACATGGCTCCACATGTTCCCCTGGTGTCACCGTGAAGCAGTTCTGCAATTCAGGCCTTAGAAGGGTCTTACAGTCCTCTTGGAGTCTCTTGGAGATACTTCCTGGTGTGTGTGACCGCTGTAGTACAAGCAAGAGCAGGTGGCTGCCCTAGTAGCTGGTGGGTGTGACTTGGCATTTGATCTTACAGGTGGCTATCAGATGGAGACTTACTTTGGAGGAACAGAAATCTGATGAAACTGGCCTAAATGGAAGGACGCTATTCTATTTTGAAATATTTAGATTACCACAAAGTAGCAAAAATGGCAGGGCTATCTTTTGTCCAGCGCCCCCAAATATCCTTTGTCCAACACCCCCAAACATCAGCATCTCATAACCAGGCAGGACAGTGATGAAAACCAGGAAATTCATGGGGATACCACAGTGTTGATGGCTGCTAACATTTCACCATTGATGTTCTGCTCCCATCTACATCCTGCCCATGTTGAGGTGCAATGCCTCCCAACCCTCTTCCATTGAGACGGCTCCTCAGACTTTCTGACCCTGATGATTTGAAGAGTTCTGTGAACTAGCCGTTCATTTGGGTCTCCCTGATGTCTTCTCAGGATCAGATTGCAGGTCCACATTTTGGGGAAGAACCTCTTAGAAGTGACATTTCTATTGATAGTGTTAACTTTGATGACTTGGTTAAAGTGGTATCTGCTGGGTTCTCCATTGGGGAGATTTTTTTAAGGAGCCAGTTGTAACAGGCAGCTTATGAAATTTGAGAGCAGGGATGAAATATGGACCAGGAACCAGGACCTGAAGCATCTGCTCACCCTGTCTTCCTCCCTTCCTCTTCGTCTCATGGCTCAGACTCCTTCATCTCTGTTTGTCTTTCCCCTTTGGTGTCATTTCTCTGTTTGAAGACTGGCCTTTCTCGCCTTCTCCATACACATGACAAAAGATGGCTGCTTCAGAATGGCAGCCTTAGAGCCCCACTTATGCGTCCTCATAGTCTAGAGCTTGCATCCAGTTCATTCATACCTTTGAGATCCCTTTTCAAATTCCCAGAAGAGAAGGCATGTGCTGGGTCCTTCTAAGTTGGATCCAACTCTGGTTTCAAGCTCTGGACAGGAGGGTGGAGTTAGGAAAATCTCAAGAGTTTGCTACTCAACCAACCTTGGTTCAGTGAGAGACCTTGTCTTAAGGTAATATGGTAGAGAGTGATGGAGGAAGATACTAGACATCCTACTTTGGCCTCCTAATGTGCACACTCAGGGCAGGCAACATACACAAACACACACACACACAATCATGCCCCAACACACCATACACACATACCACACATACACACACATATATGACACACACAATGCACACACATACAATACATACACACACCATACATACACCACAAATCACATATCACATACCACACATACACCACATACCATACACACCATATACACATATACCACCCACACCACCCACCAGACATACACATACGCACACCACACACACACATATGCCACACATACACACCACACATACCCACATACCACATACACATATACACCACACACACACCACACGTACACATCATATATACATAACACACATGCATACACATACACACCCCCCCCACATAGCACATACACATATACACCACACCATACATACACACATCATATGTATATAACACACATGCATACACACCCATACCACACACACCCACATATCACATATACACCACACATACCACACCATACACACATCATATATACATAATACACATACACACACACACATACACACACAGAGTAGTTCAGTCTGTGTGCCTCCCCTCATCATCTAGTCTTTTGATGTAATGGATATTTTCCTGAATACCTTTACAAACTAAATTTCCAAATGTTACCACTGAGAGAAGGATTGGGTTGTCATAGGAGTGATTATCCGCCAGGGTTCCAGTATGCATACTTAGGCTTGGATGTAGGAAACACCTTGAAGTACTCAGGCATTGAGTTGGGTATAGATGTCTGTCTAGCCCGTCATGAATATGGCCAATGGACCAGTATCATCAGCTTCCTACTGGAGCTGGTTAGAGATGCACTTTTCCAACTTTACCCACAGAATCAGAATTCTGACCCATGGAGTCAGAATCCTTATCTTCCCCTCCCTGGGTGACTCTAATACAACAGAGTAGTTGGAAGAGTATTGCTCTAGGTAGAAGCAGTGTTTTTTGTTCTTGAGGACCATACATGCTAGATCCTTTCCTACTTGAGATGGGATTAAAAAAAAACCTTATTTTTAAATTATTTTAAGAATATGAATGCATTGCTTGCCTGTATGTAAGTGTACCCATGCCATGCAATGCTTGTGGAGGCCAAAAGAGGGCGTTGGATCCTCTGGAACTGGAGTTACAGATGGTTGTTAACTGCCATGTGGGTCCTCTGCAAGAGCAGCCAGTGTTCTTGACTGCTGAGCCATCTCTCCAGAACCTTGAGATGACATTTTAAGAGTCATCACTGCATATAGTGAGCTTGTAAATAAGTCCATGTATGGACCTTTCACATTGTCGGAAGCTCTAGAAAGTGATGTAAAATGATATCCTTCTCTTATCATAACTTTAAAAATTTAATTTAAATTTGTGTGTGTGTTGGTGTGATGTATGTGCACATGTGTGCAAGTTCATGTGCCTGTTGTCATGCACAGAGAAGCCAGAGGAAGATGTCAGGTGTCTTCCTCAACCACTCTCCACCTATTTCTTTTGAGACAGGGTCTCACTGAACCTAAAGTTCACTGTCTCATCTAGTCTGGCTGTTTCCACCCCCCAATACTGGGGTTACAGGCACATGGGGCCATGCCCAGATTTTATATCGATGCTGGGGATTTGAACTCAGGTCTTGCTTCCTTAGCAAGCGCTCTTGCTCACTGAGCCAACCCCTACCTTAACTTTTGCTTGACTTACATTAGCATGTAGTGTCTCTCTCACATTCTTCTTTTTCTTCTTCCTTTTTGCAATGCTGTTGGTGGAGCCCAGGGCTTTATGCATGGTAGGCATAACACACATTGCTAGACAAACATAAATGTAACCTTACTGATGAAATTCAGGAGAATACAAGGCTTCCTAGTGGCTGACCAAGAATGAAGAAACTTTCTTTTCTCCCTTAGTAATTTCAGTAGAAATAACATGGTGTCATCTTCACATGTGCTTTCCTTTTTCTGTGTTTCAACTTCCAGATTTATGCTCTCCTTAAAGTATGAAGAATATGCTTCATTTGAATTATGCACATTTGTCATGGATACCAGGTTTGTTTTTATTTCTTGAGATTGGCATCTTTGGACTGCCTTAGAGCTAATCCCAGAGGCTGCTGACATTTGTGTTGTATAGAGAAAGGCTCTCAGTTTTGGCTTTCCTCTTTGGCTTAAGAAATTCCATAATAAGCCACTGCTGAGCTGTAATGGACAGAGAAACAAACAAAGCAAGACACCAAGATCAGCTTCTCACAGTGAAGCCCATGTCTTGGTGTGGCCCGAATCCTCTCTGGGTCTCCTGCACAATCAGACAAACCATATAATATATTTTATGTGAGATTATTAACTTACAAAGGAATGAGTACCCAGTGCCTAGCCACGTGCCGCAATGACTCAGAGCCCACCTTATCAGACCGTGCCATGCCCATAGCCCTGTTAACATTTGCTCATGCCTTCAAGGCCAGCGATCTTGCCCCAGGTCCACAGGGAGTCAGTCCATTCTGTCTTTGAGTTGCTGCGCTGGCTGCTAGTTTCCTACACCATCCCACTCTACTGGTGGCTCCTGGCTTCCATCCCAAGATGGCCCCCAGCTTCCCTTCCTACTTCCCATTCATGTCAGGCCCTGCCCATTGGGGGAACCAACCAATTGGGAGACACTCCACCCCTTTCTTCCGCTCTTACAATCTTTCTGCCAATCTTCTACTAAAGTCCCTGAGCCTTGGAGGGGGTGATAGATGTAGGGTGACCTCTCTTGTATCATGGTGAGATAGTGGCTTCTTGGGCTTCCCCATTAATCATATATTCATTAAACAGTATACTTGTGATGGCTTCCCCACTAGGGCCTGTAGCCTTTCCTCACACAAGGCATTGGCCTGGTCTACAGCACCAGATGTGTTTTCCATCTCTAGGAGCGGGCCTTATCCAATTAGAAATTTGTCAGTTGTACATATGTGATCGAGCCATTATTGCACTTGCAGGTATTGCTTGGCATGTCTGTAGTGTGCAGCACGTGAAGTCCACATTGAGTAGACTTATAGGGGATCCTTTCTTCCCCAACCATCTGTTGAGAACCTTCTGGCAATATGAATGTCATCCATCCAGTGGCACAGAGTTTTTTTGGCTTAGTCTCAGTTCCATCTCTTCTTCTCCTGTGCTCACAACATGCAGTGTCCTCAGCAACATGGCCTTACCGACCTTTCTAGTGTACAACTGACATTAATGGCAATAGCCTTGGTGAATTGGAGGACCTCGAGGGTCTCTCTCTGACCAACAACCCGTGGCGGGCAACCCACTCCTGGTACTGTAGATTTTCTTAGCAGTTGTCTGTAGCTGACCTTTGCTTCTTCAGGTATCTTTCAAATGGGTTTCACATCTGTAAAACATTAAAAGGAACATTAACATTAAATATTAAATCACTCATAGGCAAGGTCTCATAAAGCTTGGAAAGGTTTTGTCCATTTGTATTAACTGTTTTCTCCATAGATCCTTGTTAGGTACCATAGCATGGGTATGAGGCATTAATTTGGTTAGCTCATTACCATTTTTAGTTATCCCTTTGGATTCCTTTATTCTTGATACAGGTGTTGGCTCCAGTTGCCTGACCCTGCACTGGGCTAAGGAGGCAGGAGGCTTCTCCTGTTCCCGCTGCACTTGTTGGTTCCCTGAGTCAGACAGGCTCTGGGTCTGCCTCCTGACCATAGCCGCATCTGTCATCTTCCCATTGACTATACCAGGTTGCTGGGGGAGAACTTGGTGGGAAAACCTGCTTCCACCCCTAGCATAGCCTTTATCAGAGAAATGCATCTTATTTAATCGTTGGGGATTCTTAACCACACCTCGTACAGTTGTTAGTTGTTATCCTTCGAATGTCTTTTCTAAATTGTTCTTCTGGTTTTAAAGCCTTCCAGAAATGCCTTAGTACTGAATTTGGTTTTCTATCAATTTTTTTCTCTGGGGATTTTGGGCTTGACATAAGTCTTGGCACATCTGTCTTTGAGTAACCCAAGCGGACCATTTCCTCTGCCTGGTCTTTCTTATATCTCTTATAGGGTGTTCTGTTATTTCACAGACACGTTTTACATGCTGGTCAGAATCATTTAGATTTGCCAAAGCCTCTCTCACTTTACAAAGATCCTGTCCCATCAAAGGATTTAGTAAAGCCATTAAAGCCCCGTACCGTTCTCGAGGTCCCAGTTGAATTAAGCTTTCTTTCATCTCTCTGGTGAACACAGTCTCATCTGGCCCAGTGAACTGGACATCATATATTGCTTTTCCCATACCTAGTTCTCTCAGTAATGTCTGCCCCTCCTTTATAGTCCTCCAGCCCCTGCTAATTATGTTAGTCTCCCTTGGTGACAACTATGTATCTTTAATGCCTTCAACCAGTCACCCCATTAAGGACATTTCCCCATTGCATTGGCCTAGGTTGAACAGCCTATATTGCAAGGATGGATGGGTGGTTATATAACTCAGCTGTGAAGCTTCTGAAGGACTTAGACTGACGTCATTTGCTCCCATTTCCCATACTCTCACAAGCCACGTGGCCAGGGGCTCTCTGCTTGCTTGCTTGTAAGTTTTTCCTAGCTTTCACACTTCCAGCATGGAATATTTCCTAGCTATAGTACAGTCAGCTTTTTTTCCCCTTTTTACTATTATCTGTCTTTTTCTCTGAGTCCTTGGACTTTACACAAGTCAAAGTGTCCCGCCTTTTTTCTCTGTCCAGCTCTGTAACTGGGTCTTCCAGTGCAGCCTTTTCAGCTTCTCTTGTCTGGGGCGTAGCTTTTATGATGCAAAGTGGCCGCTCTCTTTCTCCAGGTACCTCCTTTGAGTTTAGAGAAGGTAAAAGATTTTCTAACTTTTGCATAACTTTTAACAAATCTTCACATACCCTCAACATATCCCCACATTTACAACATAGCTGTTGCCCCTGCTTTTGCGTGGCTGGCCTCATTTTAGTAACCTATTGCAAAAACCACATTGGTGCTGCCATTAGCACGCTTCTAAAACTCATTCTTAGTTTTGTTATATCCTGCTGACTATGCCAATTCTGTGGCCTGAATCCTCTCTGGGTCTCCTGCGTGATCAGACAAACCATATAATATATTTTATGTGTTTATTAACTTACAAAAGGAATGAGTACCCAGTGCCTAGCTGCGCACTGCGGCGACTCAGAGCCCGCCTTATCAGATGCCCATAGCCCCGCTAGCATTCGCTCATGCCTCCGGGGCCAGCGATCTTGCCCCAGGTCCACAGGGAGTCAGTCCATTCTGTCTTTGAGTTGCTGCAATGGCTGCTAGTTTCCTACACGTCACAGTCTACTGGTGGCTCCTGGCTTCCATTCCAAGAAGGCTCCCAGCTTCCCTTCCTACTTCCTGCTCATGTCAGGCCCCACCCATTGGGGGAACCAGCCAATCAGGAGACATTTGGGGAGAGGTGGGATGGACTTCCTTACAGTGTGTGTTTGCCCACAGACAACAGCCCTGGAACAAGCTATTAGAAATGCTCATGAGTGTTAGGATGATGAGATACAGCTTTACAATGAGCAGATCGAAAGCCTGAAGAAGGAGATAGAGGAAGCCAAGTGATCTCTGGAGAAGTCATCTTATGACTGCTGGCAGCTGGCTGTGGCTCAGCAGACCCTGAGGAATGAGCTGGACCGGTATCATTGGATCATCGAGATCGAAGGCAACAGGTGTGGTCATGCACCTGTATGCCTGGCTCCCTGGCCTGTCCATGTCCTTATTCCACAAATCCTTGTTGAGTGCCTACTATGTGTCATGCATGGTTGGAGGGACTGAGGATGTGGTAGTCAAGGAAATTAAAATATTCTTAACTTCATGCTTGAATGCTAGATTGGGGGGGCTATAAGATGAGTAACTTTGTGGCAGAGGGAGTCTGATAGGCCTCTGGAGGAGATCTGTTCAGAGAGGATGGGAGGTTGGTGTGGATGGTTTAGGGTACACTTGATATTTTAAGTAAGGTGACCAGAAACAGCCTCTGGAGGAGGCAGCTTTGTGTCCCTGGGGACAGATGGTAGAGCAGGTGGCATGATGATGGGAAGCAGTCATGTGGTGCTGAGGGGCCTCCCACACTGTATGGCACTGAGGAGTGTTCAGAGTTAATGCTGTTACTGCTGCCACCCTCGTGGTTACTACTGTCTGGGAGCATCAGTGATGTGGCTGCCTGGTCTCCTGTATAACAGAGCTGTGATTAGTCACTTACTTTGACTGCTGGGAAATTTCCTTTCTCTCCAACTACAGCTATGTTAATAACCATATCTATAACTGAACTTGACAGAACAGGTTAGGCATTGAGTTGAGACTCTTTAATTTCAGTCCTTCTAGTTTTCTGGATTTAGATTGAATGAAAAGGGAAGGCCTCCTTCTCTAAGCACCTCACAAGTAGCAGTTCCTCCTGCTCAGGGTGCTCTAGTTTTGCAGCCTGTGCCTGGCTTATGCATAGTAGGAAAATCAAGCTTTACTTTTTTCTCTCTAGTTAGAGCCAGCATGTCTTGGATAACTCCATGCTCTGTTTATGTTGCTGTGAAAGCTTTCTGTGTGCCTGTGAAAATAAGTCTTGAACTGCATTTACATGTCCTTTTGGAAATCTTTGGGTCAGGAGAAGGGCATCACAGAAAGTTAATGATATACTCCTTTGGTAGGCTTGATAATAATTAATTTTAATGCAGTTCAAATACATAAAAATGTCACAGACTGGAAAAAGAAACTCCTGAGCACTCTTTATTCGGATTCAGTAATTTTTTACATCTTTCCTCAGTTTCTCTAAACATTTTTCTATTTTTATATGACATATTATTTAAACAGTATTATATCCAGATTGCCTTAAATATTATTTTGTCCTGTATTCTATGTATCATATCCCACATATTATATTCCATTGTATATATTATATATCCTATATAATATCCTAAATGTGACATATATTCTGTATATTCTATATATTGCATTCTGTTGGCCCTAAACATTCGAAGCCTGGGTTTACTATTCTTTAATTAAGAAACAGAAATCCTGTAGACCCCATCTGATTGAAAAATGATGCTTCAGATTTTAATTAGTCACTGTACATTGTGATTATGGCCATTTCACAATTTATGACTTGCGCTCAAAGAAACGATGACTTCTTTCATGTCCTCACTCAGTGCATAAACACACATGCGGTTAACAGTTTATAATGATACTTAGTTCATATGTGCTTTAATCTAGAGAAAGCTTTTTTTAAAAAAAAATTTGCTCAAGATCAGAGTTACTTCTGCCCCTCACCCCATTTGCCTTGATGAATTAAATATAGCTCCACATTCTTTCTGATTCTTTCTGCCAGGCTGAGCTCTGCTTTCACTGAGACTCCCATCTCCTTGTTCACACCAAGCTATGGGGCCTCTCTCAGCCTTAGATCCAGTGGGAAAGGTAACACTCCCAAACCTGGCCTCTCCTTTTCAATCCTGGCCTCGGTTCTCCAACCCTGGCCTCTGTTCTCCAACCTGGCCTCTCTCATTTCCAACCTGGCATCTCCTTTCCAACCCTGGCCTCTGTTTTCCAGCCCTGGCCTCTGTTCTCCAACCCTGGCCTCTGTTCTCCAACCCTGGCCTCTCTTTTCCAACCCTGGCCTCTGTTCTCCAACCCTGGCCTCTGTTCTTCAACCCTGGCCTCTGTTCTCCAACCCTGGCATCTCCTTTCCAACCCTGGCCTCTGTTCTTCAACCCTGTCCTCTCCTTTCCAACCTGTCCTCTCTTTTCCAACCTGTCCTCTCCTTTCCAACCCTGGCCTCTGTTCTCCAACCCTGGACTCTGTTCTCCAACCCTAGCCTCTGTTCTCCAACCCTGGCCTCTGTTCTCCAACCCTGGACTCTGTTCTCCAACTCTGGCATCTCCTTTCCAACCCTGGCCTCTGTTCTTCAACCCTGTCCTCTCCTTTCCAACCTGTCCTCTCTTTCCCTGGCCTCTGTTCTCCAATTCTGGCCTCTGTTCTCCAACCCTGGCCCCTGTTCTCCAACCTTGGCCCCTGTTCTCCATCCCTGGCCTCTGTTCTCCAACCCTGGCCTCTGTTCTTCAACCCTGTCCTCTCCTTTCCAACCTGTCCTCTCCTTTCCAACCCTGGCCTCTGTTCTCCAACCCTGGCCTCTGTTCTCCAACCCTGGCCTCTGTTCTCCAACCCTGGCCTCTCCTTTCCAACCCTGGCCTCTGTTCTCCAACCCTGGACTCTGTTCTCCAATTCTGGCCTCTGTTCTCCAACCCTGGCCCCTATTCTCCAACCCTGGCCCCTGTTCTCCAACCCTGGCCTCTGTTCTCCAACCCTGGCCTCTCCTTTCCAACCCTGGACTCTGTTCTCCAACCCTGGCCTCTCCTTTCCAACCCTGGCCTCTGTTCTCCAACCCTGGCTTCTGTTCTCTGACCCTGGCCTCTGCTTTCTTCTGTCTAGAAACACCACCACCACCAAGAAGCCTTCTTCCTGTGCTTGACATTCATGCTCCCTTTAACTCATCTGGAAATTAAATGTTTGTGTGTGTATATGCATGTATATGTGTGGGATGGTGCATATGGGTGTGCATGTGGTCATAGGACAACCTTGGGTGTTGGCCCTTAGGCGCCATCCATCTTTTTTTTTTGAAATTGGAGACAGGGTCTCACTGTGTAGCCCTAACTGACCTGGGACCTACTCTGTAGACTAGGCTGGCCTCAAACTCACAGAGATCCACTTGTCTCTACTTCTCTAGTGCTGGAATTAAAGGTGTTCTGGTTTTCCTGGCTTTTTTTTTTTCTTTTTTGAGGCATGGTCTTGCCTAGTAAACCAGGTTGGGTAGCCCTGGGATTCTCCCATCTCTGCCTCCCAAGCACTGCAATTACAAGCATGTTCTACCACACCTAATTTTTTTTCCCACTTGAGTTCTGGGGATTGAACGCAGGTCCTCAAGCTTGTACAGCAAGCTCTTTACCAGCTGAGCTATCTCCCCAGCCCCTGAAATTAAATGCTTGTATGGGAGGGAGACTGCCTTCATTCTGTCTTTGATATGTTCTCTTGAGTACTACATAACAGCCCAGAAGTTTATAAGCAGAAAAGTTGCCTCGAGGATATCCTACCCCAGGAATGTGAGCCCCAAACATGAGACATTTAATGGGGAAAGACATTCAGATCTGCTTTTACTACTTGCCACTTCATTAAGGCAAGAAACAGACATTGAATTGTCTCTTTTCTACAAATTAAATGCAGTAGTCATTGCAAAGGTGCTTAATCCAGTGTTTAGTGCAGATTAGATGCTCGGTAAATGCTCATTCTTTCTGCCCTTAAAAACTTAACAGGAGCCAGGTGTGGTGCTAGTGCCCAGTTTTAGTTACCTGGGAAGCTGAGGTGAGAGGATCACTTGTGCCCAGTCTGAGCATTACAGTAAGACCCTGTCTCAAAAGAAGCAAAGAGACACACGAGCGAGCAAAACAAAGGAAAAAGCTGAGTAGAAGCAGCACAAGGGGCAAATGTGGCCTCTGCCTTATGGGTTTGGTCTTTCTGTTGTGTTTTACACACCAGTGAGACGTTACCCCATACCTAAACATCCTGACTCTGAACAACGTCAGGGTTTGTGGAGAAAGAATGTGGGAATGTTGATGCGCACACTTTATAAGGCTTTTCATCAGTATTACTTTCTGCTTTTTTTTTTGGAGAAAGGATCTCACTGTGTAGCCCAGACTGGTTTCTAACTCACAATCTGCTTTCCCCTTTCCAAGTGCTGAGATTATTCTTTTTATTTTTTCCTTTCCTAAAAATAATTACAAACTATAATTTATAATTATATGAACTTATGGGGTTATAACCTAGTCTTATAATTTATAAACACAAAGAGTAATTAAATCAAGCTAGGTATCATGCTCACCATTTGCATACTTAGCATTGTTGTGCCAAGAACATTTGAAATTTACTTTCAGCAATTTTGAAGTGTATAACACACTCAAAAGGTTGTGAGCATGGCTTATGTTCTGCCATCACTGTCCTGAAATGGATAAGAATTTTGAACAAAAGATCCTGCATTTTCCTTTTGCACAGGGCCCTGTGCAATCTGGCCCTGTAAATCTCTCTCCTCCAGGGCCAGCTGTGGGAGGCACTTCCTTTGACGCACCCCTCTCTGCACTGCTTTGATGGCTTTCTGACCCATTTCTGCCATTTTCTGCTCACCCAGCTCTCTCCCCGCAGGTCATCCCATGCCAACCACTGGCTCTCAGTCTTAGCCCCTGGGTTATTAGTGGGAGGAAATGGAGGCAACCGGGGATGAAAAGTTCCAAAATCACCATGTGAGTAGAGCCAGAAAGCCACTGAGTTGACACAGGATTAGATTTCTGTATAGTTTCCTCATCTTCTTGTTTTCCCTCTCAGCTAATGTGGAGGAGTGAGTAGAGCCCTAGGAACATTTCTTAATTTATACCATTGCTCCCTTGATTAGCCCAGAATGAAGGGGATGCTGAGCAAGGGATGGTCACAAGATGGCTGGGACACTGTAGGTGGATTCTATCTCCAAGCCTGAAACCATCAGAACTTCTCAAAGGCCCAGCAGTCTTTCTGTACCTCCTTTGGAGGAGTCAGAGAGATGTCTGCATGGAGGATCTCTCCTTGTGTGTCTGGACCCAGTTTACTCCCCGCTCCCTCATGAGCACAACAGGGCTGAAACTGGACTGGATGTTGCTCCTGTTTCTAGAGCCTCTCTTCCAGAGCCCCTCACTACATGTTAGTCCAGCATGACAGTGAAGTGTGTCAGGAAAAGCAGTACCTTCCCTTCCCTTTGGGGAATCCAGAGGGATTATGTGATCTGTGCAAAATTGCCTAGCTGATTGGCGGATCTGGGACCCCGATGTGGGTGGCAGAATAGCGGATCATGACTCGTCATTGCTTTTGGCCCACCCCAGTGCTGGATGTTTGTCTTTAATACAGTTGTCATGTTTTTAAATGTGATCATTTCCTCTCACTGACAGGCATATTTGACTTAATGCTTGTTGTGTTTTTTTTTTTTTAAATTAGATCTCAGCAGGGTTGTGCAAGATATCACTACAGCTAAACCCAGACAAAACAGCCTCTCCAAGAATCTTCCAAAAAAAGATGATAGCTCAAGACAAAGCAGACGAAACTCTGGATGATGCACCGTTAAAGAGTCTGAAAGACCCAAAGCCAGTGCAGGGGAAACTTAAAGACGAAGATGACTCTCATCTGGGTTCAGAGGGTGGAGATGAAGAAACTACCCCAACACAAGAAGGGGGTCCTAAGGATGTGCCAGATGGGGGAAAGATAAGCAAAGCCTTTGGGAAACTCTGCAAAGTGGTCAGGGAGAGAGTGAGAGGCTCCAAAGAGCCTGTGCCAGAGCCACCCACTGACCTGTACACCAAAGGGCGGCACGTGCTGGTCACAGGGCATGTCAGTTTTGTGGACCCTGAGTTCCATTCCTCCTCCATCCCAGCTAGAGGTGGGGTAGTGGTTTCCCTCCAGGAAGACCCTACATATCATGAGGGCCATGTGGAACCCTGTCTTGAGCAGCCCATTTTGCCTGTGGAGAATGGTCAGGGGGCTCCAGGGCAGGGCAGGTGAGCACCCAAACCATCATCAGGCTACAGACAGGGAGAATGGGATAGATTCCAAAGAACCAAAGGGCCCCGAGGAAAACGATGCAGGGAGAATGGGATAGATTCCAAAGAACCAAAGGGCCCCGAGGAAAACTATGATGGCCAGAAGGAAGATGAAGGGTCCAAGAGACCCTGCCCTGTGGTCATATCTGGTCCAGAGGGATCATCTACATCCCATTCACAAAGGGCTGGGACCAACCAGGATGGAGCAGAGGGGCATGGGAATAAGAACAGTAGCCTGCTGGCAAAAAGCCCTCCTAAGGCTTTGGCTTTTAAGAAGGTGGAGATGGTGGAATCCATTGAGAAGATTTCAACAGAGAGTATACAGACATGTGAGGAAACATATGTAATTGTGGAGACAGTGATTGGAAAGACAAAGGGTAACAAGAAACCCGGAGCTGGAGGGAAGAAAGTATCTGGGGCCAATGTAGGGGGGATGCTTTGATGTGATAGGAGTGAGGGTTCCTGTTTGGATCAGATCATAGTGGACCTGTCTGACATTGCTAGTGGCCTTCATTAAAATGCTTTCTTTGCTTGCACCATGTCCCTCGTCTAATTAATAGGGTCTTGGGTCAGCCAAGTTAGTGTCACCGAGTCATTCTCTTATAGGGACATGCTCTTCAACGTGTTTCATTTTTTGTTTTTGAGACAGGGTCTCTCTATGTGACCAAGTCTGGCTTTTAACTCCTGTCTCAGCCTCCCAAGTGCTAGAATTATAGGCATGGTCCACTACACTGGGATTTAGAATGCTGCATATAAATGCTTTAAAATCTCAGATGGTGTCTGCGTTTCACCCAGAAAGATGCTGGTTGATGACAGTGGCACTTTTTAGCCTCAGCTGGCCTGGAACTCACTATGTAGACCAGGCTGGCCTGGTCAGTCTCAGAGACCTTCCTGTCTTCTTTTGCTTCTGCCTCCCAAGTACTGGGATTAAAGGTGTGTACCACACCTGACCTGACAACAGCTCATTTTCATTCTAGTCCAAACACAAAAACATGTTCATGTGACTGATTGTTCTGTTATTCAAAGATTGATGAGAAGTTCCTTATTGTGGGTTCCTTCAGAATCTGATCTTGCAGCAAACGTGTGTTTGTGTGTGTATGCATGTTCATGTGCATGCATGTGTTTGTGCACGTGTGTGGAAGTCAGTGGATAACATTAATGTTGTTGCTCAGGTGACTTCTACCTTGATTTTTTTTTTTTTTTTTTTTACAGTGTAGCCCTGGCTGGCCTGGATCTCACAGAGATCCACCTGCCTCTCCCTCCTGAGTGCTGGGATTAAAGGCGTCTGCCACCATGCCTGGCCCTATCTTGCTTTTGAGACCTGGTCTCTCACTGGATTGGAACACACCAGTTAGGCTAGACTGGCTGGCCAGCAAACCCCAGGGATCCACCTGTCTCTGCCGCACTAAGATTACAAGCATGCACCATTATGCCCGGCTTTCTCTTTGGGTTCTGGGGATTGAACTGAAGTCCTCTTGCTTTCAGAATTGAGTCATCTCAATTCTGGTGCTCCCAGGAAGCACCAGCCAGGGAGTAAAAGGACTCAGGATGACAAGACTTCAATCAGAGGTTGCAGGGCCGGTAGAGCTGAATCCCACTGAGCAGCTCTGTGTGTGTGTGTGTGTGTGTGTGTGTGTGTGTGTGTGTGTGTGTTGGGAGGGGGCGGTGGCTGGGCCCGGACATTTATCCACTAACTTCAGTCTGTCACTGGGAGGTGTCTGGAGGCCAAAGATGTATGACGTAGGGGCATGGGAGTTGGGGAGTGGGAGGTGGGGTGTGGGGGTGGCCTTTGGAAGTCAGTCAGGGAAATGTCAAGGGTCAAATGGATTCAGGCTGAGCACCTGCTTTTTAATGCAGCATATGCACCAAGTGTACTTTTGTGGAGATACTTAAAATTTTCTCACTCAGGGACTGCAATCTTAGGTCAAGTGTTCAAAAGCAATCTTGAGTGCCACTGCATAAATTCTGGGCTTAGAAGTTAGTGAATTAGGTGCTGGGAAGATGGCTCAGTTAGGAAAGTGCTTACTGTGCAAGCATGAAGACCCAAGTTCAGATCCCCAGTACCTATGTGGTGTACTCCTATAGTTCCAGTGCTGGGAAGGGTGGGTAGGGTAGATACATGCTGACTTTTGGAGATGGCCAGTCCAGCCAGGTAGTGAGTTCTAGATTTGGGAAAGATCTTGCCTCAAGAATAAGGTGGAGAAGTGACTGAGGAAGATACCCAGTGTTGACCTCTGGTCTCTACTCATACATGTACACATGTGCATGCATACTAACACATATGTACACTCATGAATATGTGTACACACATAAACACAAGAAGTTAGTGAAATAGTTTAATAGGCATTTATTGACCAAATACTATGTGCTAGATACTGATTTTTCAAATTTATTTATCATTCCAAGTAATAACAGCCCTGTCACATCTGAGAATACAAGCTGTTTTATACACACAGATGCACACACACACACACACTCACATGTAGAAGTATTATGTCAAATCCTAGAAAATAGAAATTATGGGGCTGGAGAAATGGCTTAGTGGTTAAAAGTGCTTGCTGCTCTTGCATTGGACCTGGGTTTGGATCCTAGCACACACATGTCAGCTAACAACCATCTGTAACTCCAGTTCCAGGGGATCTGATGTCCTCTTTTGGCCTCTACAAGCCTTGCATGCATGTGGTGCACTTACATGCATATGGGCAAAACATTCATATGCATAAATAAATAAATAAATACATAAACTCAAAAAAAGAAAAATTAAATTAAAAAATTTAAAAATGGGACTACAAAAATATTAAAAAATTAACACCAGACCAGGATCTTTACAAAATATGTGTGTGTGTGTGGGGCGGGGGGCTGGGTATCAAACCCAGGATCGTGGGCCTCCTACACATTTGCTGTTCTTACTGAACTATATCCCCAGGCCACAAAAAATTTATGCTTAGGTATCTAGTATTCCTATTAACAGTCTAAAAATAGGTTTTAACTTACACCAATTAAAAATTATTTATTCACATAGATGCTCCAAAATACACCAGGGACACTGGATAAATGTGCTTAAGTGGATTATTGCATTGACCTAAAAAAGGGAGAAAATAGCATCTGGCAAGAGAGCTGCACACCATGATGGAGTTGATAGGGTCACATGTGCCATTCTGTCACTTCTTTGTTATAAGTGACAGAATATTAAATGGAGTCACCTTTCATTCTGAGATAGAGTGTTAAACAATCTTCTGTATTCGTCTGAGGTTTTGGTTTCAACAAAGAAATATGCTTTTGTTGTTCCTTCTAAAAGATGAATAGAGAAGTCAGTCCATTCTGCAGTTTGAAATATTTATAACTTAAAAGCTTAGGGGAGAATGACAGGACCATTGGTTGGACCCTGTAATGCAGGACTGTGGGACTGTGTCTATTATATTCGACATTACCAGTCACCGAAAAACCTTTCTTTTTTCCGCTAAGCCTTTTTATTTTCCAGACGATGTCTTCAGTGAATATTCTTATCTAAAAAGGCAGGGGGCATCATTGTGGAATCAAAGGCCATTTTTATATTATATTCGATCAACCAGGAAAAGCAGACCGGGGATCTGTCCTGCCAGGCACAGTTCTGGGCTTTGTAGGGACAGAAGCTGGAACGCCATCAGATATGGCCCCGTCCCCTAACCCTGATATTCTGGTTGGGGAGGAAGGAGGTGCAGAAGCGAACAGATAACTAAATGAGAAAATTAGAGACAGTGCTATGAAAGAAGTTGAATAGGGTGACCTGCTGAAGTGACTTGGGAGGGGTCTACCTGGGCCTGAATGGTAAAAAGAATACACTGTGGAGAGGTGACCTGTGATGTGAATGACAAAGCGGTGCATCTTGTGGAAGAGCATTCCAGGCGCAGAGAACTGCAAGTGCAAATGCTCTCGGGCAGGAATAGCCTTGGCCTGTTTGATGAGGGGAAACGAGGGTGAAGGAGTGGGAGGCACATTGGGGCATAACTGAGTCTCTGCCTACCCTAGGGCCCAGTGACCAGCCTTACTTGTTCATTTTCTTGTGGCTCCTGTCCTCTACCCCTGCTTGTTCTGTTTTCTCTTGGAAAGCTGAGGAATTGGTTTGGGTTCCTGGCCTTTCTTTTCCTTGCAGTCTCTGAAAGTGGCCTCCGAGCCGTCTGAAAGTGCTCTGAAGGGTGTTTTTGTCAAAGCGTTTCTCATTAGTGAGCATGGGGACTCAGAACAGGCCTCCCCATGGCATCCATGGCAGGGTCTTCATCTCCCAAACTGCCTCTTCCCTGAGGAAGCCGAATGACAGTTCCTGCCCATCTTGTTCTGAGCATGCCAGGTGACCGCATCATGGCTGATGCACCAGTGCCCGAGGTGCCTGGCTCAGATTCCCTGCTGTACTGGTTCATGCTTGCACCCCAACTGTCTCAAATCTGGCTGCAAGCACACATGACTCACTCTGCTTGCTTGCTACGGCTGTAGCAGAGTGCTTGGTCCACAAACCGAGCTGACTGGAAGTTCTAGGGTGTTCATATTTCTGGAAACGTCCTTCAATCAAGGACGGATGGGAACTGAAGTGTAAATACCCCAGCTCTCTAGCCCTCTTTTGAGATGATTGAAGCATATTCAGCACAGTCTCTTGGAATTCCCTGGTGGTTTTGAGCCCCAGGTGTCCAGGAAGAAATCCATTTCTCAGTTGCCCTCTTCTGGCCTCCTTCCATGTGTCTCACATCCTTCCTCACCCATAGACGCTTCTTTTCAACTAAGCCACTTGCCCTTGGCCCCTGTCCTTAAGATTGGCTTTTTGAGAAACCAGCCTAAAACAGCTGATCAACATCGCTGCCCTTTCTTGGCCAGCCATACAGGCCACTCATAGCCCTGTGTTTGTAACTAGCTTCTCTTCCCATACTGGATACAGTCTTGATCATACTGTCAGTAAAAATCCTGCTTTTGCTGGTTTCACTCTGGGCAAGCCATCCAGACTGGAGCCGTCAGATTCCCTCTCCCTGAAACCAGGCCAATGAAGCCAAGACTAAACATGCCAGGCCCTCCCTCTAGTGGGGTGATCTCATGAGGTCACCTACTACTTCCTGCTATGAATCCAAGTGCACAGACTTGCTGAAATCACTGTCCTTCTAGGAGGGTTTTGGCCAGTTTTTGAGGCTTCGCTTCTGAGAGCTTCTGCTTTTTGAGAGCTTTTTGCTTCATGAACTAGAATTGGTCTGTTGTTTATAACCCCAAAGAGCCCAAAGGTTACTGCTAGTTAATGAGATTCTATGACAATAGGGAACTAGGGGAATTTGAATTACATTGGCTTTCCCCCAAAGCAGATCCTAGACAAGGTCTAGGCACAGGTGGCTTGTTAAGGTAGTGACAGCAGGCAGCTCAGTGTGCTGGTTTGTAAACTCTTGTCTTCTGTTCTCAGTTTGCTCTTCTCTCTTGGATGATCCGGTTGGGAATCTCTAAACTAACCTTGTTCCTGCCTTGCCACCTGTGTCCTGGAAGTCTCTGTCAGAGGGGAATGGGGAAGGGTGCAGGGCTGCAGGAGGGAGAAAGACAGAAACAGCACTGCTGCTGTTTGCTTCTGTTCCTGTCCACATCACCCTGCTAATACATCTGTTTTGGTCTGAATAGCCCAGTCCCCCCAGATCCATGTGTTGACATTTCCACTCCCAAGTGATGGTATTAGATGGTAAAACCCTCATGAATGGGAATTAGTACTCTGATAAAACAGGCCTCAGAGACGCCCCACTTATCAGGTGAGGTCAGAATGTGAAGGTGCTAAGAACCAGGAAGTGAGCCCTCACCAGAATCTAAACCTGTCATCGCCTTCATCTTGGAGTTCCCAGCTCCAGAGCTGTGAGGATCAGCGGCTGTTCTCCAGGAGCTCTCTGGTCTGTGATGTTCCACTCCAGCAGCCTCTATACCCTGTTCCCTCCTGGAGCAGCCACCGAGTATGGTTTTCAGTTTCTTCAGCATTTGCATAAACCAGCCTCATTTTAGGGGACTCAGAGATGCCCACACTAGCCCATTTATACCTCCTCACAGGGGAGACCCTTCCTTTCCAGGTGGTTAAGTGATGTTACTCCAACCTCTCCTTTGTATACTTGAATACCATGCTCAGTCAGCATCACCCCAGCTAGTTTGTTTCTTACACACTCAGAGTTTGAGAACAGGTTGAGGTCATTTAGTCCTCAGATGACCTCTAACCCTTGCTCACCCTCTTCTCATGCATGCTAGACAGATGGTCTAGTGAGCTATAGGCTCAGATCTTATACATTGCTTTTATAAGGTAAAATTGTAGATTCATGTTCAAGCAGCATAGCTATTCTTAGGCTTCATCACATCAATAGCTTTTATGGGAACCCCCAGTTTCCACATCTGATGCCTTAGCCTGTGTGCTGCTGAAGTGTACTCTTCGCCTTTTGAATCAACTAATAATTCTTTATACTCAGTTTGTAGAGTTTTGTTATTAAAGTCTCTCTGTTAAAACCACCATTTTGGGTTCTGTCTTTTGAATGGTAAAGGAATGGGGCAACAGATAGGGAAGGGATGTGTCAAACAGATTGTATTGATGAGCAGGTCACCACTGTGGGCAAGTTGACTGCATCTTGTTGGGGACCTCTTAAGAAACTCGAGACTGGGTACAACAAATGGGACATCCATATCCCCTCCCCACCCCACCCCAGACTCAGGGACCATTTCAGAAGAGAGGACAGAAAGATTGTAAGAGCCAGAGGTCATGGAGAACCAGAGCAAAACAGTGTCTTCTGGACATGACAAGACCACTGTGCCCATGAACTCACAGCAGCTGTGACTGCCAGCACAAGACCTGCACAAGATCAAGCCAGTCAACATTCTCACATGGAAGGAAGAAGGGCTAAGGGCTCACAAGCTCCCACCCCTAACCAAGGCGCCCTAACTAAGGCACAAATTCTCCTCCTGAGGAAGGGAGAGCCAGTTTTCTTTAAAGGTGTGGCCCCAGTAGGTTGGCTACACTGTAGTGGATGGTCCCACATCGAGGAGTATGTGGGCAACACAAATTGGACTTGATGGGTTAGTTAAAAAAAAAAGATGATGGGGTTGGAGAGATGGCTCAGTGGTTAAGAGCATTGGCTGCTCTTACAGAAGACCCAGGTTCAGTTCCCAGAACTCACGTGACAGCTAACAAACGTCCATAACTCCAGTTCCAGGAGATTCAATGCCCTCCTCTGTCCGTGGACATTGCATGACACGAGTGCACTTGCATACATGCAGGCAATACATGCAATACTTATAAATACTTCTATAAATACTTATATAATAAAAATAAGACAAAAAAATTTTAAGTGTAAGTTAGCGTGTTAGACTAATGGAATGCCTGTTGTAATAAAAACAATCAGCTACTCCTCAGCACGCAATGTGACCCCATCCTCATGAGTTCACCCACATCGATTTGTCCTGCAAAGGACCAAGACACTTTGGTAGTCACCAGGGTCCATGGGGCCAGACTCGGGTAGAGGACACAAACAGGGTCTCAGAAGAAAGACATTGATGGACTCTCATGGACAGTCATTGAGTAAAATACAAAATGCAGAATACTTATGGGGTATGATGTGGTAAAAAAGATGATGGGGTTGGAGAGATGGCTCAGTGGTTAAGAGCATTGGCTGCTCTTACAGAAGACCTGGGTTTGATTCCCAGCACCCATATGGTGGCTAACAACCATCCATAACTCCAGTTCCAGGGGAATCCGATGCCCTCTTCTGGTGTCCATGGGTATTGCATGACATGAGTGCACTCAAATACATGCAGGAAATACACTCATACACAGGAACTCAAAATAATACTAAAAAACGTTAAAAAGATGATGCGAAGTGGGGGGTGAGGGTAGGGAGTTGGGGGTGGATCTGGGAGGACTTGGGGGTGAATAAGATCAAACCACAATGTATGAAATTCTCAAAAACTTAATGAAAATATATTAACACAAGAGACTGGCTAGAAAAATCTTCAACTTGTTCTAATAGGAGGTAAAGAGGCTGAGATAGCTCAACTCCAGCTCCCATAATTCTCTAATTGAAGGTGGCTCTGGGGGTACTGACACATTGTTCCTCTGGCCTGCTCACAGTGGGACTGCTGTGTTTCTATAGTTGGTGAATGTCCCAGGCAGGTAAAGCAACTGGCCTTTGACATACATGTAATCTCTACAGATGACTTCCTAAAAGACCAAGGAGACACAGGGGAGGGGCTGGCAACCTTCTTCTATACAGGCTACACAGTGGGCTGGGGAGATGGCTTAGTTGGTAAAGTATTTGCTGTTCAAGTATGAGGCCCTGAGATCTAGCCCTAGCACCCATGTAAAAAAAATCTAGGTGTGGTAGGGCACAAATGTAATCCTAGAGCTAGGAAGGTGGAGACAGGAGGATCCTTAAGCCAGTCTAGCAAAATCAGTGAGCTCTAGTTCAAGTGAGAGATATCATCTTAAAAACAAGAGAGTGATTGAGGAGGATGCCCCACACTGACCTCTGGTCTCCACATGCACTCATGTGCACGTACACACGTACACACTAAATAAATAAATAAATGAATGAATAAATAAATGCAGAGCCACATCATGTCTGTTATAATTACTCAGCCTTGTTCTTGTAGCATGACACAGACTAGTTAAAGCAACCATGCCTGTTTCCAACACAGGTGTGTTTGCAAACACAGGCTGGATTGGGCCCATGGACTGTAGCTTGCTGACTTCCTGACATCAGAGATGTGCCAACAAGGCCTGCTACAAAACTCAACTTAGCACATTAGAAGATATTTCTTTTTTAAAAAAATAATTTTTTGAGAATTTCATACATGCATATAAGGTGTTTTGATCAAATCCATGCCCATTCCATCCTCTCCAACTCCTCCAACATCTCCCCATCACTTTTTTTTCTGATAACTTCATGTACTCTTTCTTCTTCTTTGATTAATTCATTTATTTTTATGGGGCTTTTGGCTACTCTAACATTCCCCCCTCTGAAGAGGTAACCCTAAAATCTTTTAAGGATCAGATAAAAGCTCCTAAATACTTTTGACATTTTTGGCCTTTGGAACAGTGTATGTTGCTAAGAGGCCCAAGGACATTGTGAGTTTTAGCCAAGAAATTGGCTACTTTCTTTTGGGGTCTTTTTGCCCTAACTGCCTAGCCGATTCCTATTTCCTATTCTTATCACATCATGCTCTGAAGAGGTTACCCAACTTGTGGATAGGGAATCAGGACACAGACTGCCCTGGCCTCTTCTATGCTGAACAGGGATGCAGGGTGAGGCAATTGGAGTACCCCTTCAGTGGGTCTATCTAAAAAAATTCCCAAATTGCATAACCTTTATCTGTAGGGGGAAAAGAAAGCCTTTGACTGGTGAATAGGAGATGTGAAGGAGAAGTAAAGGCAAGAGTAATTAGC